>NC_140214.1:12785408-13130201 GCF_951802725.1 Rutilus rutilus
TTAATGCACCAGAAATAGTGCTGAGGTCCAATTAAAGATATACTTAAGTATATTTGATTGTGCTAAATGCACTATTTCAAGTATACTTTAGGTACATATCTGCATTTAAAGACTGAAATTAAACAGAGATCATACTATCCTTACTAATATTGATACTAAAACACATTTTAGGCTTAATATTAAGAAATGGGTATTGTGCAATAAAGAAATACTCCAAATAAAGTATTATTATATTTATATCAGTAAGTCTCATGTGATATGTCAGTTAATATGTTAATGGATTTGTAGAATACTTGAAATAAACATATTATAAATACATTTTGGTACAGGTTTTTTTTCATAGGGTAATTAGACTGGTGTAATCACTGAAGGATCACTTGTCTGTAGTATTCCTTATTTGTCTAGTTGGTGAATAATATTATACCTACCCTCCCAAAATCTGAATGGATTCTCACCTCACAGCATGTACAGGGAACAAGGGTTTGTTCTGGATGGTGTAGCTACGCAGATTCTTCATAGGAACTTTAGTAGTTGTAGTAGTTAGACAGCCTGGACCCATATCAAAATCTATCAGATAAAAGCAGGACATTATTTTTATAAATCACTATTAATGAAAATGTGTATTACTACTAATAAATGCAGTGATGACACAAGGACGTATTTTAACAAACCTTCCTCCCATCCCAGACCATCCAGCTGAAATGTCTCTGTGGTTTCAGTAGGTCCTTCAGTCCAGTCCGGCTCGTTTTCAGTTTTTTGTTTTGTGTCTCCTCTTATGTCTAAGTTCTGTATGTTATTATAATCCTGCTTCTTCTCTGGAGTAAAGCATATTTGAGTCCTAGACCCATAAACAGGCAAATGTACACGATTAATTTTATGGATTTTTAAAATATCTTTAGACTAAAATTCTTCATTTAAATACAAAATAGTCATCTTAAAGGGTAATACATTGCAATAGTGCCTATTTTTTTTCTTGAACCTTGTAGTCCATTTACACACACACACATATATATATAAAGAAAAAAACAATTTCTTCTATTAGATAATTTATTGGTAAATTATTTTAATTCAAATACATTAAATTCAAAGGTCTGTTTATCATGTTACCTCTGAGCTGATTTTGTATGTGTGGTTGATGTATTCCCAGGAGCCGCTGTCACAGATTTATGAGCTGACTGAGGTTTCTTCTTTGCGTCCAGGTACTTCATTGCTTTTATGGCCCATGGTGAGGAAGGATCCGAGCAGATTGTGTTCCCTTTGATTGTAAGAAATCTACATGAAAGAGAACATGCAGTCAAATAATGATTTCAGTTATTAGAGAAGAAATACAAATCCATCTATCTATCCGAGATAGAGACAGAGATATGTGGCAGTAATTTAACTTTAATATCCTCATCTTCAGCGCGTATACACTGGATGCGAGTGCACGTTGTGACACAGTGTTAGAATCACTGATGGGTCCCTTGTTTGTAATATACCTCACCCTGCCAAAATCTGAACGGATTCTCACCTCACAGCATTCACAGAGAACAAGGGTTTGTCCTGGATGGTGTATCTAACTAGATTCTTCATAGGAACTTTAGCATTTGAAGTAGTTAGACAGCCAAAAGAAACAGGATCTATTGGAGATAAAAGCAGGGCATTATTGTTCCAATATTTGAAATGAATTAATGAAAAGTTATTACTAGAAATTAATCTATTGATGACACAAAAACATTTTCTGACAAACCCCTGGTAAGAAAAGTTTGAAACACACCTTGCCATGTGGTTGAGAAGATCTGGGGCCACAGCAGCAGTACTGAAGAAAAACGCAACATTTTCCATTCAGTCAGGTGGTTATCCAAAAAAGACGCAGTGTATTTAAGCTTGTCTTCTAGAACACATTGAAGGCGTTTCCATCCACTGACAGACTCCACTCTAATGTCATAGGTTGTCGAATAATACTGAAGTATACACCTAAGGCTAACCATCACATTCAATCGTCACAGAGGATGTAATCAAAAAATGACTAGACAAGATACTTATTAGTGGATGTAAAACAAAAAAGTCAAATAAACTGATGTACACTACTGGTCAAAAGTTTAGAAACATTAAAAAAAAAAATATGTTTTGAAAGTAGTCTTAATCTCACCGGGCTGAATTTATTTGATCAAAAATACAGTAAAAACAGTAATACTGTGAACTATTATTACAATTTAAATGAACTGGTTTCTGTTGTAATATATATTACGATGCAATTTATTCCTGTGTTGGTAAAGCAGAATTTTCAGCAGTCATTATTTCAGTCTTCAGTGTCACATGATCTTTCAGAAATAATTGTTATCATTTTAATCATCAGATTAAGAGACTACTTACAAAAACATTAAAAAAAACAAATGTTTTCAAACTTTTGACCAGTACTGTATATGTGAGACAAATATTTGGTATTTAATTAGCAATCAGAGTTGGAAAGGAGGACACCAAACACAATCAACACTTCAAATATGTTACTAGCATTTTTACTTTTGAGTCTGCCTGCTGCATTTCCTGATTTTCTAGGTCATGGCGGCCTTCTCTTTTTCTCAGACCACAATCTGAGGGTCTTTATCATGTTGCAGTTTTCACAGCGGCAACATATAGTTTATAAGATCTTTGTGGCTGAAAGGTTCATAATAAAGTATCACACTGTTTATCTCGAACTGTTTCGCTTTTGAATGTGGTACATTCTTTTTATTTGAACAAACGTGTAAACTATAATCAGCTTTTACATTATGATTAAAATGCTTGAAGTAATACAAAACAAATACCAAGTACCAAGCATTGTTCCTTGAGTATAAGCAATCAAAAGCAATCATACACAAAAACACTCTAATGAAATAATTATTTATTAATAATAATTTGAGAATATTCTGTAATGGGTTTTCCAAACAATCTGTGTGAAAAGGGGAAACAAGAAAGGAATGTTTTTTTTGTTTTTTTTTGCCAACCCTCGAATCGTGACTGTGTATTTGAGAGACACGAGAAATGTGGGTTGATGTGGGGGTGAAAGTGGAAGTTTCTTTTTAAAACCACATTTCCCATATTTTAACACTTCTTTGAGGTCAAAATGTCATTGTGAACCAAAATTTAAAGCACATTTCAAACATCAATCTTGATAAGCCACCCCAGAAGTTGTTTTTACTGTGAGAAGAAGCCTCCTATATCCACTAGATATTTCATTTTTCACATAGAAACACAATGGCGACCCCTAGCAAGTGAATTTAGAAAGATAAATCATTTGTGGGTTTTTTTTCTAGGTCGGAAGAGTCTAGTGGCCTAATTTTGTGTGCCGGAAACATTGTGTGCTGCTGAGCAAAACTGTTGCATCAATTCATGTGAGAATCTGAAGGCATGTGAGGAATATGGTCTTCAACAAGGCTGAAATCAGACTTCCGTCATATGCTAAATAAAATTTTAGAGCTACTGTTATAAGATATTGGTATAATGGTAAGTTAGTGGATAGATATCGACATGACATTTCAGAATCAGAACATAAATCGGTTAGACATTAAGAGAAGCTTGAAGATTTTTGTGTGACACGTCACTGTTTCCTTCCAGTAGACGTTGTAGAATCTCACGGTGTAAATTGAATAGGTTCCAAAACCTGTTTGTGCCTGCATCAATTCAATTGTTAAACAAGGATAAATTATGGTTTTTAAAGATATGTTTGTATTGTATTGTGTTGTGTTGTATAGGATTTTCCACACCAAATTTCCCTACTGGGGACAATACTGTATACTTCATTTAATTTCATTTTGAGAAAAAAAAAGAAAAGAAAAGAAAATTATATCGTAAAAATATTTAAAGTGTGACTGCTCTGGTCACATTCTGATAAAACAAAAAAAAAACCTTAATAGAATAAAAATGATAATTTTAATTACAATAAATAAGAAATATATTATAAATGCAATATATTATTTATAATAAAATATAAATGTGTATAACTATATAGTCCTTTTTAGAACCATTTACTAAACGATCAAAGGCTACAGAAAACAAAAATATTAGAGAATAGAAAATAGTAAATGCTGGAATAGGATTGGGAAATAAACTGACAGATTTGAACTGGTGCTGTTACTAAGTGCTCTGAGACACGAAGGTTGAGATCCAAATGCAGCTTTAACTAAGGGGCAATCCAGACACGTAATCCAATATACAGGCAATAGGTCAAAACACAGTTAGGCCGTCCAAACAAACAAACAAACAAAACAGGCAGGGGTCAGAGGCAAAAGAGTAGCTAATCCACGGAACAGGCAAAAAAAATTCCTAAAACCAAGAGACATGAAACCAGGGAAAACTCTCGGAAATGCAGTGCAACAACATACAAAACTTCGCAATGAGTGAACATGGTATAAATAGGCTGAGACTAACAGGGTGATGAGACACAGGTGAATGCAATCAGTGATGATGAGTCCGGGCAGTGAGTTATGGGAAATGTAGTTTGTGAGGGAGTGATAATAGTCTGGTGTGGAGTGCCCTCTGGTGGCTCTCAAGGGCACTCCAGCTGGTGACCGTTACAGGTGCATTGCAAACCAAAAAGGCATGAACTCATAGTATCTGTGGGTAACACAAAAATCTATTTACATCCTGTATTTTCTGAAAGTAAAGTATGGCATCCTCTTTTTTTATGAATGAATTTATGGCTTGTACACACAAGAGGAAGTGCCATCTTGTGGTTTCCTTATTTCAAAGGGAGCGGATTACAATCACATTGATGGCACATGGAGAATGAAGACAGTGAGTGGAAAAAGTGCAGAAAAGTACAATAATAAGAACCCTTTTTGGTTGCCCAAACAAACCTTTTTCATTATAAAGAAACTTTTGTAGAAATGGCAATCTTCCATGGATGTTAAAGGTTCTTTATGGAGCCATCGATGCAAATAAAGATATAATAACTAATAACTAACAATAAAAAAAGATACAAAAAATAACTGCTTGAGTAAGACACAACTGAAAAATATTTGTTCAGAGTTAGCAGAATTACAGCGGCCGAGAAGTGCACAACAAACCAAGGTCCTAAGTGTGTGTCTGAGAACACTGTCTGTTTCTATATAGCAACCAGCTGCACTTTGGCTGTAGTGACGCGATGACTTTACAAATCTGCGATTAGCTCTTTTCTTTAGAACGTGGGACTTATTCCGCCATATTGCGCAATGTACTTTCTCCCATTCATAATATGAGTGCACCGTCTTTCGGTAGCTATATAAAGTCTTTTGTTATTACTTTATAAAAACATTTCAGGATACTTTGATGAATAAAAAGTTAACAGAAAGAACCTCATCAATCTGAAATATGATTTTTTTGGTAACATTATAAATGTCTTTACAGTCACTTTTGATGAATTTAATGCATCCTTGCTGAAAAAAAAACAAAAACAAAAACGTGACCCTAAACTTTTGAACGGTAGTGTATTCAATTGGGACACCATTTTATCTTTTACTGAATACTGTGATTATTTCATTGAGATATGCACCGTGCATTCGATTGCAGTTTTCGAGTATGGTATATTAGAGAATTTCAAAATGTCAAAATGAGTTTCAAAAAGAGAGTGAAAAGTCACCAGCTTGTACCTTCAGTAACTCTCGAGTCTTGAGTTAGTTTATGGAGGTCATAATGGAAAGAGCAAGGGTGAACATCCCACCCTATACAGTCATGATCTGAGTGATTCTCTTACTCACCGAGTTCTCCAGGAGCCTTCACATCCTTCCTCTTTTCTGCTCTGATGCTCCCCTCACCCACATGAAGGATCTGCTAGGTCCGGACCAAAACCACACCAGTGAGCATAAATGAGGTTGTTTCTCCAGAAAATAAAATCATGAAATACCGCGGCAAATCTGGTGTAAAATCTGACAGACAGTTCCTCTTTTTGATGGTATAAAAAGGGTCGGTGTATACTGTAAGTGAGATGTCAGTGAGCATCTCTAACTTTGCATTGACAGAAGATCCAGTGAACACAACATGCAGCTCAAGCAGAAGATGATGATGAGTCTCGCTGCCATCACCGTCATTATGTCAGTTATGATTATGGGGATGAGTAAGTATTTGAGATGCTATACTTCCAAATTCATCTGTGTCGTGTCTGACTTACAGAAAGAAATCTAATCAAACTCCTCAATTCATTAGATGGAAAAAAAAACAAGCCTGTTGAATGCTGCACATCCGTCTCCACCAAAGAAATCACATTACCTATATCAAACTTCAGAAGAGTAAACCTCCTTGTGTCAAAGCAGTCATGTAATGTTAGATAAAGAATTTCTATTTTGTCTTATATCCAATCATCTTTAGCTGTTTCTAAATCTGTCTCCCTGTCTTGGCACATTTTTTACACAAGTGAGGGCCCGAGATGCAGTCATTGGAGCGAGACCTGGGTGTGGGAAAAGCTCCAGGATCTCAGGAAACTTCAAGGGTAAGACTGAAAAATACTACAATGTAACATAGTATTAAGAATGACAACATATAGACTGATTCAAAAAACAAAAAATTGCATTATTTTCCTGTTATCTCTGTAAAGCTACTTTGAAACAATCTGTATTGTAAAAAGCGCTACATAAATAAATGTGACTTTACTTGACTATAGAAATCTATCAGAAAGAGCAGAGACTTTCAATATAATTAATGCTTATTTACGGTCTTTTTCTCAGACTGCATGAAGATGAACATGACGTTCTCTACACCTCTCTCAACCTCCTCCCCTTAAATACTCTAAAGATTCTTAGACGGATTAAGAATTTTGCTGAAATAGTTAACTTGTTGAAAATGCTGTGTATACTTTATGTTATTTATTGTGATGTAACTAATCAGTGAATTGATGCATTTATTCATCAATATGTATTTAGCTTTTCAAGAATTTGACTAATGAAAGCCATTTATTATGTACTGCTTACAATCTATATGTTCTGAAACAATCTTTATTGCACCTGTACGAAGACAAATTGTGCTCAAATAAAGTGGTAAATAAATCTGAAGCTGTGCTTGTCATCGCATTAACAAGTTTTTAATATAGATCCAAATAGTTTAACTAACCAAGCAGTTAGTTAATCATGAAACAAAGCGTAATGTCAGAAAAATCTTTAACGCCACATCATTCTCGTCATAATGACAGAAAAGGTTTAGATTAAGCCAGGATTAGGCCTTAGTTCAATACAATTAGGACATTTAAGTGGCTTTTATAAACGTGCCTTAGAAAGCAAAACCCATTACTGGTGTGCATCTTAAAAAAAAAAAAATGGCAGAGTATTATTTTAAGATATGTCAGTGCAAGTTACTTTCAGTTAAAACGGCTCAAACATGCAGTTTAGTCTGGGACTGTAGGCTTACACCTTGTCTGTGAAACCAGGGGAATGCCATCCTGCTTGTGGTTTTGCCATGTTGAGTCTGATGTTGATGATTTCTGCAATACAGACATTACAGACTCAGATCTGGGATTATCTTTAACCAGAGGTTTTGTTACAACGTCGTCCAGCAGAGTTGAAATGAACAGGCCAAATTTGATGGTAATATATGTACCTTAATAACCACTGAGAAATCTAGTCACATCATTATGATAAAACATTAATAGTTATTATTCATAGTTTCATGTTTTATTCATAGTTTATATTTTGATTACTTCTTTTTAGAGCTTAAACAAAACTGCAGTGGCACGGTTGTAAAGTTAAAGGAGAAATAGCCATGTTTTTGTTTCACCTCTAGGTGGCAGCATTCTCTAACATTGCTGTCATTCTCATCAAGTGACTAATAAATCAGTTTTGTGCATAGAAGCATCATAATACATTAAAGTTAAATAGTCTCTCTCTTTTCTCTTTAATTCTTCTCCTATAAAACTAAGTCACAGCAATGAGGCTCTTAACCTCTTTTAGGATGACTCTTCTCCTGAGCAGTGCAGAGTGATGTTTGACCCTAGACACTCACCGATACAACACTATCAACTTTGAGGAGGATCTCAGGATAAAAGAATAACAAAGCCTCGAAGGCCAACACAGAAACAGATTTTTTTTTTTCTTACTGACTTACTAAATCAACTGCATTTAATTCATATTTTACCGGAAAGTAAAGCATGGAAGACCAACAGCCAAGATCAGGATTTTCGTTAAATAGGCTAATACATTAAATTTTGGTTTGTTTTTCACCAAACCATATATTGTATACCCCCACATTTCATGAGATCATTCTGTGATACTTTTGCATCTTTTTTCAATAAGCTTGATGCTGGTTTCTATTGAATGAGCTCACGCGAGCAGGGGTCTGCTCCTTTTGTGGTCTGAAAAAGAAAGAACGATATAGGCTACTGCATTAAAACAACACTAGGGTGAGTAAATGATGACTTGATTTTCATTTTAGGGTGAACTATCCCTTAAAGCCAGTTATCTGCAAAGCTTTGTGGTGCAGTTTAAAATTTTACAATTCATTCCAACAGCGTTGAGGTGCTGTGATACGGTGCATATTTATTTAGACCTGGAAAAACAATAAAATCAAGGTAGTATTGTTTAGACCTAAAAAACCCAAAAGCATAAATATGGATTCCTGTTTGTTAAGTTCACAGATACAAAGATACAGAATCCAATTTTCTTCTCACCCAAAATATGCCAGTGCTGCTCACACCCTTTCCTCAATCCTTGTTGCATTTCATGACTAAACAACTTATAAATTCCATGATTTTTGAAATCCCTCCAAGTTAGCCACTCACATGTCCAAAGTGCCTCCTCAAACTTTATTTTCTGTTGGAAAAATGACTGCATCACTGACTGAGTACGATTGCACCATCAAATATCCGTAATAAAATCACTGAGAAAGCATAAGCAATATTTCTCCAGAAGGCATCATGAAGATGTGTGCAATTCCTGCGATGAATCTGACAATGTGTGAATGTGTGGAGTCAGTGAGCATCTCTAACTTTGCATTGACAGAAGATCCAGGACCTCAGCACAGCAGTGAACACAACATGCATCTCAAGCAGAAGATGATGATGAGCCTCGCTGCCATCGCCGTCATTATGCCAGTTATGATTATGGGGACGAGTGAGTATGTGAGATGCTATACTTTTAAATTCATCTGTGTCGTGTCTGACTTCCAGAAAAAAATCTAATCAAATTCCTCAATTCATTAGATGGACAAAACAAGCCCGTTGAATGCTGCACATCATACATCTCTACCTATCTTGGCAAACAGTTTCTTCACAGAAGGAAAGTCCGAGATGCAGTCACTGGAAGCAGGGCTTAAAGGAAAAAATCCGGGAACTCAACGAACAGTATTTATATCGTTGTTATCTCTTGAAAACAGCACACGTCCAAATGATCTGACGGCGCGGGCGGGTATAGATATATATAGATGTCGCTTGGCTACGGTTTCGTTCCAATGAACTGCAGTAGCCAAGGCGACATCTAGTGTATACACCTATACCCGCCCGCGCCGTCAGATCATTTGGACGTGTGCTGTTTTCAAGAGATAACAACGATATAAATACTGTTCGTTTTCTCACACAAACCGCTCGTTTCGTGTCTTAGGCCATCAATGTGTACTTATGATGGGGAATTGTTTCATTTGGATGATGGGGAATTGTTTTAATTTGGACTCTGTGCTTGTGTTTTGAGCCAGTGACCATAGACCTGCATTATATGACTGACTGACAAGAACGGTTTGACCTAAAAATATCAAAATTGAAACTACTGCGGAAACAAAGACATCTACATCTTGGATGCCCTTGAGGTAAGCTAAAACATATCAAAAATTTATTTCAAAGTGAACTATCCCTTTAAACAGTAAGTCACTGATGAACACAAACTGATGCAAGAATATAGTTCATATAAAATATTCAAATTGACAACTTAAAGACTGTCTGATCAGAAATAATGGCGATTTTTAAATACAATAAAGTCTATTTGTTCTCTCTCTTTTTTTAGATGGGACGTGAAGCTGAACATCTCTAAAACTCTCTCAACAGCCTCAGATAGCAAAAATATATATTGTATTCATTTTAAAGTAGGCTATATAGGGTTTTATTTATCGCAATGTAATTTATCATTGTATAAAACTCTTATTGTTCATTCATGGCAGAGTGGACTCTTAAAGGGATAATTCACCCAAAAATGAAAATTCTGTCATTAATTACTCGCCCTCATATTGTTCCAAATCCATAAGACTTTTGTATCTTTAAAACACAAATTAAGATATTTTTGATGAAATCTGAGAGCTTTCTGTCCCTCCGACACTTTGCCGTTTCAAAAAAGTTCATAAAGAGATCGTAAAACTAATCCATACAAATTGAGTAGTTTAGTCTAAATTATCTGAAGAGACACGATCGCTTTATATGATGAACAGATTGAATTTAGGCTTTTATATATATAAATATAATATAATATAATATAATTATATGCTGTCTGCAATGTTTCATGGGATTGTAGTTATTTCTATCACTAAAGATAACACAGTCTTCTATATTTGTCCGTTTGTGTGTGTGTGTGTGTGTGTGTGTGTGTGTGTGTGTGTGTGCCTCAAATCAAAGTTTGCAGTTTTGAGTTTCACATCATAGCTAATTGGCTTGGTTCATGGCTTATAATTCTTTAACAAAGACTTTTTCAAAATCCCTATGGGGAAAAAAGTTCCAGAACAAGCGCCACTGAAAAAGGGCACTCTATTGATCAAAAGTAACAGTAAAGATTACATTTCAAATAGATGTCCATTCCAGTCCATTCCACCTTTCCATTCATCAAAAAATCCTAAACAAATAATGTATTATGACTACCACAAAATTATTAAGCAGCATAACTGTTTTCAACTAGCCTGACGTCTTCATACTCAGATTCTAGTCAGAATGTGAGTCTGATACTTCTCCATAGAGATTTGATTATGGGGCGTGTCTCAACCAAACCAGGAAAAAAAACAACAACTCTGCACTCAATTGGATAGACCTACAACCAATCAGAGCAACGGAGTAAATGACGCATGTTCTTCATTCATATTTTCAACCAACAAAATGTCGCGGCTCTCTGTTCCTCTTTTAAAATGAATGCGCTGTCGATATAACAGACGCGATGGCGGAATCTACACATGATGTTTCATAAACAAAGTTCGGGAGGAGCACGTACAAATAATCAATCCAATATCAACTTGTCATCAAACAAACCCATGTCTAACGTTACCCTTTCTATCAGCATGAGGAAGCATATTCACTCTGTAAACTTACCTAACACTCCTTGACAGTTTTTCAGCATCGCTCCACCACCCCGAATCCTCACTCTTGTCTTGTTCACTATGGAAGGCCATAGGGGCCAAAACGTGCGAAACTGTCGTTTAAACACGTAATTACGCGTTAACGCGCGATTTACGTGTTAACGCGCGATTTACGTGTTAACACGTCATTACGTGTTAACGCGTAAATGACGTGTTAACACGTAAATTGCGTGTTAACACGTAAAATATTGGACATTAGCACCACCTACTGGTTTGGTGCTCTTGCTCAAACACACAGAACCTAATTAGATTAAGCTTGGAAAAAGCAGTTTTTAATGTGAAAATACATGTTGAACAATGTCTTTTCAGAATATAGGCTATACAACTACATTTTAAATGGGCATATTTAGACAGTTAACTATAACTAATTAAGCCCTGAAAGTCATGACTGTTTTCACAATCACAATAGAAATTGTGTAAGGATAATAACACATTTCTCCAAACAGTATTTTCATGTACACTTATACTGTAGCATATTTCTAAAGCATCTTTTTATAATTTAACCTCTATGCATTATTTGTTAAAGAGCCCCTTCTGATAAAACCATTAAGCCTTATGAATCTGAGATAGTGCATTGTTTTGCAGTGTTTTTCGAAGTGAATATATATATATATATAGCCTATATATATATTACAAAGTTATTTATATTACAACACACACACTACACTTTACACATTATATTACATTACACACACACAAACATATATCACAAAGTTATTTATATTAGAACACGCACACTACACTTTACACATTATACTACATTACACACCACACACACACACACACACACACACACACACACACACACACACACACACACACACACACACACACACATTCGTATGTCATAATAATAATCTAAAACAAGAGTGGCTTGAATTATTAATAATTGAAATGAGACAGAACTCCTGCCGTAAAATGGCATTTTACAATGCATATTCAAATGTGAAATCAGTGAATATAAGACCAACAATTATTAAAATATATTGTAAGAATACTACACAGAACAAGAGATTATGCTATATTCTCGCCAATATGTTGGATAGATTTGGAGATTACACTCGAGTTTCCTGCAAGTGACCCTTCCGTCACTGTCGTTGGCTTATGATGGCTGATGAGGTATGCTCAGCGTAGTGCTTGCGTCACTCTATCATGAATAATTCAAATAAAATAAAGGTGTTGTGTCACATTGACACTGCCTGTCGTAACGGTTTGTAATCATTCTCATGACTATTTATGTGGTGATGCACACCTTCGTTGTATTGTATTTATTCATGAGATTGTGAACGAGCGCTTACCTAATGGATACGATGAGCCTACGTCACCTGGCATCTTCAGTTGGGTGCGCGCCCGTGATGCGCAGACGTGAAAACAAACAGCACAAAGCTACTTTCGGTTTTAATAAACACTGTTAAACTTATCACGGTGGGTTGTATATGTTGAAAATAGTTATTTTTTACTTTATTTAGCCTAAGTTTGTCATGAGTTTGTTGCTTCGCGATTAGCGCGAAAGCCTGCCATTATATGCAATAAATCAAAATACCGTTGCAGTTGGAATGTTGTTTCAGAGTTAAGGCCATTGCACACTGAGTCCGAAATTCGCATCCGAAATTTTCGCACGTTAAAAAAAAAATTCGACCTCACGTTATGTCAATCATGCGTGCACACTGTCTACGAAACTTTCGTCCGTAAAAAAAAATCGGATTGGGTTCGATTTTCTGCGTTTTTCGCATTATATATACATATAATATATATAATTTAATTTATTACATCCAGATAATTGGTCGATGAAACATTGATTAAAATTAAGATACAATTAATACAAAACGAAATTAAATTTAAAGACAGGCTTTCTGCTTTCTGCTTGAGGTCTCTGTGAAAGTTTTAAAGCAGTCTTTTAGTGCCGCTTTCAGAGCGCTCACGTCCATGACGGAGAACTGTCCCATCCGTAACATTGATTTTTTTTGTGTGTGTGAAATAAATTTCTAAATAAATGCGACTCATAGTCCAGTGCGACTTATATATATATATATATATATATATATATATATATATATATATATTATTTTTTTTTCTCTTCATGACACATTTTTTTGACTGATGCGACTTATACTCCGAAGCGACTTATAGTCCGGAAAATACGGGTATATTTTGTGATAGACAAAATTCCGGATGTAAATTAGTGGTGTGATCAGTTAAGTTCAGAAATTGCAGTATACAAAAGTAAATTTTTGCTGCATGTTTGTGTTGGATGTTATTCTTTGGGGCAGAGGGGTTAAACTTATAACAAAAACCCTTAATTGAAAAACTTTATGAAAAACATGTATTCGAGCATATGGGACGCTCAAGGGTTCAGGATTAATGCAGTTGAGATGGTGGTGTGTGTTTCCGGTAAGAGAAACACGAGAGGGAATCCCAGTTGAACTTATTTATTCAAAGGAGTTTGTATATGTTAATTCACAAATGTGTGGTCTGCAATAAACAGAATATAAACAAAGAAAACAGTTGTATAAGTATATCAGTAAATTATACAAACATGCAGTTAAGCATATCAGTAAATGATACAAACATTCAGTTATTAAGTAATAGGCCTATATAAATTAACATACTTGGGTAAACCGCGTGCGGCGTGATTATATTATTAACATAATAAAGTAAACAATGACATGCAGATTGCACGATCGCAACGTTGTAGCCTATATGCTTAATATTACAGTAGCAAACATAAAATGTCATTAAATTCAACATTTTCAAACAATATTGAACACACCGGTTGATCTGAAACTAGGTAGAGAATATAATCTAATCTAATTACAATCATTTTCGAGCTCAAAGTCTGATATGACAACGGTTTGGTTTCACTTTGTGACGCAGTTTAAAATGCGTTAATTTTACGAGCAAATCTCGACATTCAGAACAATATCAATAACAAAGGCGAAATATATACGAAAACTCACCCCTATTCATTACACACTGAGAAAAAAACATATAGGCCTACGTGGTTGGATAACAGACCAGTCGGTCTGATTTGTAACTTAGCTGCCGATTTTGCATGTCCACACCTGGCTGATCGCTGTATAATACCAAACACTCAGTCCGGCAGTACTGAGTGTAGTCCGGCAGTACTGTGTAGTCCGGCAGTACTGAGTCCGGCAGTAGGGGAGAGGCGGGACGATTGAAACGCGGGACGGATGAAACACTGAGATGTTCTTGAAAACCACTCACGTCATGTACGTCAAATTTCGTCAGCACGTACAACACGCAATGCCTAACATACCCGCGAAAACATTTCTTCTTTACGTCGTGTCGTTTTGGAGTTAAAGCCGCAAAGCTGTTTTTGAATGCGGTGAGTGAATTCTTTCGTGCGGTACTTTTTTTTGACTGACAAGTTGGATTTATTGTTTCATGTGCCATTGTAATGATAATACGGCAGGTGTATTAGTACTGCAACACACCCTTAAGTGGGTAAAATCAGAGTTTTTTAGTTTAAGAGCAAAAGAGGTTTAAATGACAGGATGCGCTGTCGGGACGGTTGAAACAGTGTTTCAACCGTCCCGCCCGCGCATCCTGCCAGTTAAACCTGGTCATAGCCTATTCACCTTATTCCGGAAGTAGCACTGGGTGGCGCCATCCGCGTAATCTCACTTCCTGGTTTAGCTACTTAGCGCTTTGTTTGCCCTGGTCCAATCTGTTATCTGTCTTGATATAAGTACTAGATAGACTATAATATTATAGCCAGATGCGTTGGCCTATGGTTATTAACAGCTGCTGCAACGTACTAAAGTACATTTCACTTGAAGCTTTTGAAACAATGCCACAATCAAATTATTTAATAGCTGTGTCTTTCTAATAGCTATTACTTAGTTATGAAGATGTGCACAAACTACATGTAAAGTTTGAAACATTATTACACCACAGTTTGTTTGCTTAATCACCAGATACATTTGCAGTGTATAGCCAACAGATGAGAAAAAAATAGCCACGAACTGGTGTAGAAAGAAAGTAGAGCCTCAACTAGATGAACAAGAGGGTAACGTTAGCTTAGCTAACTGCTAGCTGCAATTTCTTATGGTTTGATCTCTAACACAAGTAATGGCTGTAAAATAAATCCAGCGACTGAATTCTAGAGGACCATAGCTTTCAAACAAGGTATAGCATGTGTATGTGTCCTGTAGTGAGACCATTACAACATTAGATGTTTGTGGCTAATGTAGGCTAAACCCTACACATCGGCCGGGCTGCGATCAGACAGGCAGACGGGTCATATAAACACCTAAAAGTCGTTTAAAAATTACCCCGAGAAACAGTGCATTGCTGTGCTGTTGGTACACACGTACATAGCACATTTGGCACAAATTAGCTTATCTTATGTGACATTTTATCAGTGAGACTTCTCTGCAGTTCTCCTCGAAATTGAATGAGGGTCCGCTAAACCGGAAGTTGGTTTACAACGGAAGTACTGGACAGAAGTAAAAGTGGGCGGGGCGGAATAAGGTGAATACTGTTCATAGATTCATATACTGTTTCTAGACTTTTGTTTCTATTAATTCAAATTAATTTTCAATTACACAACACATGCTATCTCTGTAATAATCATCAATTGTCCAATCTTCTATCTTCAATAAATTTTATTTATCGTCGTCTGGTTGACCTCGTTTTCTTCATAATAACAGGCTATTCAACTAGCAAACACTCAATATGACTCAAGGATGAAATGTAAGAAAATTAATTGTAAACTGATTTGTCTGTCTTCGTCAAAATAGCCTGTTAGAAAGATTACAAAATGCGCATAGGCTTATCGCTTATTGTTTATTGGGCGACAGAACAAAAATGGTTAATATGAACCTTTAAATAAAAATAAATTACAAAATATGTTTGTAACAATATGTACATAAGTTACTTGTCAGGTGTTGTTCACAAAAAAAAGCATTAGATGAATAGTTGCCATTTAAACTGTCATGTTTCATCCGTCCCACCCCTGTGTTTCAACCACAGTTTCATTGAAACAAAGCACAACTCCCGTTCAAAGTCATATTTTACTTAAATCATTCTATATTTGTACCGAATAACACATGATACTAAGAGAACACATATGTGAGTTGTTAATCACACAAAAAAAAAAATCTATCTGTAACCTTATCTTAGAAAACGACATTTATCTGAAAAGTGTTTCAACTGTCCCGGCTCTCCCCTACTAACCAACAGTAGGGCTTTCTCACAACATGCATTTTCATTAATACAAGGAATGCAAAAAGTGCTGCACGGGGTGTTACCTCTTTGTGCTCTTTGGGTGTAGGGATGGTTCCATTTAGAAAAACAATATGCACTATTAATTATTAAAAATATAAAAACATGTATTTCATTAGTGTATTTGTGTGTCTATAGCTGAATATGTTATAAAATCAAAGAGAATAGCTCTGATGATATACATTTAGGCTACTTTTAATAAATGCATTAATAGACTGCAGTGCTTCATTGTGCAGTGAATACTGAACTGTTTCATCAACAGAAGGGTGTTTTTTGTATGTTGTGTTAATTGATTTTAAAGCAACTATTCATTTAAAGAAGTTTGATTGAGGAAAAACTAAATATCAGTAAGTGGTGTATTAACCCCCCTCCCACTTTCTGATTCACACAGTTGCATGCTTTTTATTGTGTTATGTATTGTTTTAAATGTTGTGTGTTGTTCATTTTTAAAGACATTGTTCAAATTTTATTTTAGATTTAATCCTGCAATTTACAGGATTTGTTTGTTATTTGTGCTTAGATAGCCATACCAGCCAGTAAAGTTCCATGGTTTCCAATGTGCCAGCATGCAATTTACGCGTTAACACGCAATTTACGCGTTAACACGCAATTTACGTGTTAACACGTCATTTACGTGTTAACACGTAATGACATGTTAACACGTAAATTGCGCGTTAACGCGTAATTACGTGTTTACACGACAGTTTCACACGTTTTGGCGCTTTTGGCCTTCCATAGTTCTCTCACAACCAGGAATACGGGGGAGTATGGTTACCGAGCCCACAGCCCTCTCCTCGGACAGCACGTCATACCCAGCAAACACATTTACGTTGTGGCAACGTCTGTGGCACGTTGCATTTCTGCTATGTCTACGTGCTCGCAACATTGTAACAACGTAGAATTGTAAGACGCGACAGGGCTGTAGCAACGTTGTTGCGCGACATTCAGCAACTGAGAGATGACGTTCTTACAATATTTTTATATGCTGCTATATCCCCCATTTAGCATTTTGTTAGTTAATTATATACTTTTTATCGTTTATTGTTTATCTATATTATTATTTAATGGGGCTATCAACACCTGCAAGTGTACACTTTGAAGAATAAAAAATGACAGAAGGTTTCGTTAATTCAACTTTATTAAAACTGCATAATAGAATCAAATTGCACTTCCAAAAGTAATACATTTGTGGGAAAAAAAAGAAAGAAATAAACGAATATACAAATTTATTTTAAGTATAATAAATAAAACATAAAAAGCAAAGGCAGATCAGAACATTTAATGAACAAAACCGGGTCTGTATGGCAGTATAGCCGAAAGCCGGCCGATAAAGGTCGGTAACCGGGGAAACGTCAGAGGAGCAAAGCAACGAATGAGACTAAATAGCGGAAAAATCAAATTACAAACTAAACAGTGCAAGCGAGGCTACATTAATCACATTAGAAATTAAAGTTGTAGGTTGTGTTTGATAGCTGAGGTAGGCTAAACGCAGTACTCACGTATCCTTGCTTGATGATGAATGAGAACATAATGAGCCCAACAGGTGGTTGGAATTTAAAAGGCTGATTTTCCCGCTTCAGGGCAGTGACGAGTACAATATGTAGTCCAGTGGTTGTCAAGACACCGTTGGCACAACCTTAAGCAATGGCCCTGAACGGTGGTTTAATGTCAACATTGTGACAACGCTGTAACAACCTTCACTACACAACGTAGTTATAGTAACCTTTTGGCCATGTTGTTAAAACGTTGTTAGAAGGTTGGCTACGTTGCGCCAACGTTCTGTGTTTGCTGGGTATACGCATTTATTCTATCGACTTATTTGTGTGAAATCTTATATACGCATTTATTCTATCTGACTTATTTGTAAATGTGAACTCGTGAAATCTCAATTCTCCAGCAGCAGTCGTCTTTGTTGTAAACTAATTCAAATTAAGCGCTCTTTGGTGACGTGGACGATTACGTTGCGTTGCTCATCTGTCCATCATCGTATAAAGCCCGCCCTGACAATTTGATTGGTCCGAACAATTTTTGTTCGGGCATAATAGCTCCTCAACGGAGCGAGTCCAGACCGAACTTCCCGACCAAAAAATGTTGTGGGCGGGGTTCGGGCTGGCACCCAGGCTAGTTTTCAACACTAATGATCATAAAAACATATTTCTTGACCAAATCAGCATATTAAAATGATTTCTGAAGGATCATGTGGTACTGAAAACCGGTTATGATATGAAAATCCAGCTATTGGCATCACATGCATTTAGCCTATATCATAGACAGTATTTAAACTGGACACAGCGACCCCATAGGTTTTAACGGAGAAAAGTGAAGTCAATTAGAAGCTCTCACTTCCTGATGGCTGAGCGTACTGCGCAGACTCAAACTGAGCTTGACGACGTAGATGTGACGTGAGCAACCCGTCTGTCTTCTAGTAGCTGTGCCAAGAGAAATCTGAATCATTCCCTTCCGAAACTTGCAGAGACGGAGAGCGTGAGTAGGAGGTGTCCATGAGCTAGCAGCAGGAGAAACTTTTGCTAAGTATTCTGATTAATTACTTTAGATTAGATTAGATTAGATTCAACTTTATTGTCATTACACAAGTACAGGTACAAGGCAACGAAATGCAGTTTAGGTCTAACCAGAAGTGCAATAGCAGCAAGTGCAGGATATACAGTGGTTCCATAAGTGCAGAACATGGATATGTACTGAATAAATATAGAGTTGAATACTATTATAAACAAAAATTTACAGATAGATTGTCCTATGAATATAATATACAGATAACTATTACTGTGAACAGAGTTTACAGCTAGATATGTACTGAATATAATAATATACAGATGGCTATTACTATAAACAGAATGTTTACAGATAGATATGTACTGAATATAATATACAGATGGCTGTTACTATAAACAGAATTTTACAGATAGATATGTACTATGAATATATATACAGATGGCTGTTACTATAAACAGAATGTGAGCATAATATACAGATGGCTATTACTATAAACAGAATTTAACAAATAGATATATGTATAAGTTAGGCTAATGAGCAGTATAACAATGGATTTAAAGTAGTGCAAATAAAGTTTGGACAGAAGCTATCCGAGTGAAAGTGCAGTGGAAGTAATTGCATATTACAGTTAAGGTACGATATTGCAATGTATATATAAACAGTCGGTACTGTAGATAAACAGTCGGCAGTGCAAATTGAGCATATTCCAGTCAAGGTAGTAGTGCAAGATGCATATGTAAACAGTTGTTACTGTAATAACAGTCAGCAGTGCAAATGAACATTATAGTATTGCAAATAACAAAATGGAGGCAGGTGTGAGGAGGGAGAGGAGAGTCAATCAGTATATGAGGGGAGTGGGATCAATGAGGGTTAGAGTTTAATAAAGAGACAGCTCTGGGGAAAAAACTGTTCTTTAGTCTGCTGGTCCTGGTCCGGAGGCACCTGAAACGCCTGCCGGAGGGCAGGAGAGAAAACAGTCTGTGGGCTGGGTGAGAGGAGTCCTTAAGGATGCTGCGAGCTCGATGCAGACAGCGTTTCCTCTGGATGTGCTCGATGGCAGGTAGTGGAGTCCCAGTGATGCGCTGGGCGGTTTTCACCACCCGCTGCAGTGCCTTGCGCTCTGCAACAGAACAGCTCCCATACCACACTGTAGCACAGTTGGTCAGGATGCTTTCTATTGCACAGCGATAGAAGTTCACCAGGATAGTGGAGGAAAGCTGATTCTTCCTCAGTGTCCTCAGGAAGAGGAAGAGGAAGCCTATTTTTACTTTGTCATTTTGCCACCACGTCCCCCCGATTGCATGCGAGCTTCTCCTCCTGTCCGTACGTTAATTTCTCTACTGTGCGACAGAGAGTCGTGTGGTTATGACGCAATCATTAGCCTATTTTTACAAAAACTGCATCTACGGGGCCATAACGTAAGATACAAGGCAATGGAGCCTTTTATACATTTTCGTGTTTCTTTAGAAATAAATAATGGACAAATGGAGTCTTTAAACGCCTCAGATGTAAAGTTATTCGCTGTCAAAGTGACGCCAAAATGAATGGGAGTCAATGGAATGCTAACAGCAGGTGATGGTCCGCTAATCAATGGCGGCGCCCAGGGAAGCTTCAATATTTTATGAAACCCTGCCCCCCTGATTTATATAGGGTTATTGCAGCACATCATTTTAATAATATAGCCTAATAATAAAAATAAAGTATAAATAATAATATATATATTTAAGACTAAATTGACATTCAGTGTTCTTTAACACTGATTTTACAATTTCTTTAGTAGGCCTGAAATAAAACGGCTCGGGCAGATCACGTGAATCAAGCGTAGCAATCAGCTGATTGTTGTCATAACCAGACTCAGTCAGAGGCTCAGAGCAGAGCAGCCTTGTTTAAATGGAGATAACAATCTGTTTTAACAATCTCAAGTCTGTTATTTACATAATAATTGAATCCTGCTATTATTTGTACATCAATTGATGTTTTCATATCAATACTCACCATGTCTGTCATGAAACCAGATGAACGCCATCTCTTCTTGGAAACTACTAGTTCAGCGTCACCGGAATACGCCCCGTCTGGAGGAGTTAAGTAAGTGATCGGTGTCATGTAATTCATCATGACTGATTACATTCTTCTGGAGCCTATGCTTAAATGCGTGTTGCTTTCACTTTGCAACTTTGTCTTTGCTCTCTGGTCCTTGCTGCTGGTTAATTGAACTATCACGTAGGTGCAATTATTATGCGGGGTACGGTAATTAGAATGCAAGGTGACCATATGACGTCAGTGTTTGTTTTCATTTTTGGAAATGTATTCTGTGTTTGCCACTGAGCTCTGACATATGTGAGATGCGTCCTTTTCTGAATGTGTTTTATGTGGTTATTATGGTTATGTGGGATTAAAGGAATATAACTGTATTATATCTGGTTTAACCCTTAAACAGGCAAGAGTAGAAAATGATAGGCAAAAAATCATTTCATGTAATTTTTTATATCATCTGGACTTAAGTAAAACATATCCAAAAGAATTTTTGAAATATTTGATATATTTTGGATTTTATGAGTTGTGACTCCCAGGTCACGTTGCCTGATTAGGGTATAAAAAAAGGACCAAGTCATTAATCTGTTAACTGTTACTGGCCCACTTGACACTGTATGTTTAAAAAAATTATATCCTATACTTCGTCTGATCTAATTTGTTGACAAATTATGTATCATTCGAGCTTACAAACTCAAGATTCAGCCTGTGAAAACTGTTTTGAAATCGGACCTTGCCTTACCATAAAAATGGTACTTTAACCCTTAACTGTCACCCCCTTTTTGAGAATGGACATTAAAATGCACTATTCAAACTTAAATGGTTGTAATTCAAGAATGCTTATGGGTATAGACCTAAGTTTGGTCTTGTTTTAAAAAAAACACTCAGCAGATTATTGCTGAAGTGAAAGCAAAGTCAAAATCACAGCCATATATCTAACCATGTTGTGTTCCAAATTTGAAGTTGATATCACAAAACTTGAAGTTCCCATGAGATTTTGTTTAGGCGTAATACCAAAAATAGCCCCCGGGTGACATACATTCCCTTGAATTTAATTGTATGCATTCTGCCGTAACAAATTAATAAATGTCTGTCCAAATATCACTTCTGTCACAAAATATCGAACCTTGAGACGCAGACCTTTCTGGCAATATTTTGTCAAGATTAGAAAAGGTTTTGATCATAAATTATGAAACATGATTACGCCCAAAAGGGGTGGAGCCAGAGAAAATTATTTAAACTACTGTTTCTATGGTAACGCAACGTCCAATTTCAAAACGTTTCACAGGACGAATTCTGAGTTTGTAAGCTTTCAAATGATACCTAATTTATGATAACTACTAAAATATGTGATGTAATAAAAAATGTGATAAAAAGATAATATTATATTTTAGAGGATAATATATATATATATATTATACTTTTTAGAGGATAATATTATTTTATCATTTTTTATTGACAAATACTAGATTATATGTTTTATTATGAACTTGTAGCATGAAAACCAAAGTTTCAATTGTTAAAAGTGTGTGTGTCGACTTTTTGTGACAAACGCCAGAACTCCTGTTATGATGTAGATTTTTTGAGGTGCACTCTTGTCATAAATTCATCTATTACTGTTCCTACATAATTTGGAACAAAAAACAGTGCTAAAATATCTAAAATATCTTAGACCTTTCCAACGATATCTAATTTGTCATGACTAGATTAGGATTTAATTGTAATATAGTGAATTAAAAACTCAAAATACAAAGATGGTCAAAAGTAGGGTTAATCCCTGTTTTATACCCTAAACAGGCAACGTGACTCAGGAGTCACATATATTTCAAAACGTGCTAAATAACAACATGAACAACATATTAATTAATTTTCTTCTTCAGCACCTTAAGACAATGTTCACAATTAATGTTAGCAGTATTATTGGTATTTTTCCAGAAGAAAAGTAAGTTTAATATATATTTACTTCCCTCAAAATCTGAATGTCCTGCACCAACGGTAGCCATGTTGGATTTAGGTCAGGCTGACTAATTTATCACCAAAAACTTGAAGCAAATCATGTGACCAGCATACTCAAGACAGACCAGTTTAGTGTAAAGCTAGAGCAGAACTGTTGAGAAAATGAGTAACAGATATTTATTTAGTTTATTTGATTTAAACTGACTGGCTAAATCAAGCTAGGTAGGATGGCACATTATTTAAATGGATAGTTCACCAAAAATAAAAATGATCCCATGATTTACTCACCCTCAAGCCTTCCTAGTAAAGTCATACACCTAGGATGGCTTGAGGGTGAGTAAATCATGGGATCATTTTAATTTTGGATGAACTATCCCTTTGTTTAAGCTGGGTGACTTGTGTGGTTTTGCTTTTGGGCAGGATACTGCAGCCCGGAGGAATAGCCTATGGCATTTCATGACTTGTACGTTGATGTTTTCGATCTGTGTATTGCAGCTGAAGAAGAAGAAGAAGAAGATAATGTTTTTGCAGAATTCCATACAGGTAATTTGGACATTTGTGAAAACATGTATCGGCAGAATGCTCGCTCCAAAATGGAAGAGGACATGTTTTCCATTAAGTATAAGTTAAACATCACAATTTCTGAAACATGAGACATTTAGAAGTTTGCCTAACACTTTCTGTTTTGCAGAAGTATGTCTAGAATCCCCTGTCAGTGTCCATAGGTACAGGCATAATGTCGATGATTCACATGTTTTTCAGTGTATAGAGTGAAACTTCAACTGGAGTGAAGTGGTTGAGAAGTTGAAGGAGAAATACCCCCAGTGGACTTCTGAAGACATCTTGAACCTTAGATTTCATTTTGAGTTTTTTGTCAATAATTATAAGTATCTTCTCCACTACTGTATCCTGTAAGTGAACACTTACTTTCAGTACCCATGCATTTTGCAAAGCTAAGCTAAGATTTTTTTATTGTAACAAAAACTATTTCAGCTCTAGGTGGCAGCACTCTCTAACATCACAAGATTCCATTCCACACCAGGCACGTGCAGAGGGGGGGGCGTTGGGTGCTCGAGCACCTGCCCCTTTGCCCCTTGGTGACCAAAGTGCCCTTTTGTCAAGCAAAATTTCCTCTCCTTTTTTTGTAATTAAAGGCCCTTTTGTGGATGCCTGCCCAATCTAACCATTAGTAAAATTTATTAATAATAATTTAGCCGTAAATAAAATGACCCACATGATGACCTTTCACCTGGCGAACTCATCCGGGTTCCTGACGCTGCACGCACATTTTTTTAATTTCGCGCGGCTACGCGCACTACCAGAAGATATCTTCAAATCTGTGGCTGCTGGTAAGTGGCGTTTAATTCTCAGCTTAGTGATTTTGATGTTTGTTTACTTATTATTATTATTTTACAAGGACGACGTGAAGAGCATGCAGAGACGTTGTTTATATTGCTGTGTGTAGGCTGTAGTAACTGTTTTCCTGAATGCCATCAAGATTAAAACCGAGACTGATTTCATAACAGGTCAATAAACAAATAGTTAAAATTTAGTCACTTACATTTTAGACGCAATGACTGTTTTTGTTCTGTTTCAGCAGCGAAAATAGTTCCAAACAAAGATCACGCAGGACCATCGCGATTCGCGAATCTCACAGCTACACTCAGCGGTGTTTCATTACTGAATGATTCAGCGTTTTGAACGAATCAGTTGAGTCAAATATTCAATGACACATTCATAAACTGCCTCATTCTGAATAAATCAGCCGTTTGAACGAATCGTTTGAATGAATGACTCAATGACTCGCTCATTAAGACGGTCGCCTGCCGCCTCCTACTGGCGGTTTAGTTTCATAAAGTATATTCTTTTCAACATTCCTTATTTGTATATTCAAAAATATTTAAAATAATCCAATTTAATACAGTTATAATTTTTCAATGTAAATTATTTAATTTGATTGGTAACAGCCTGGTGTCTTATTATTTTAATTGAATATATTGATCAAATTTAAGAATTTGAAATGAAAGATGGAGATACATTTAATAAAATTAGGGGAAAAATGCCCTTTATAAAAGGTACAAATAAATTGTGTTTTCAAACAGTGATGTAATGAAACATTGACAATTTAAGTTTGAAGAGAGTAAAGCCTCTGTTTAGACTATTAAGGAAATGTAATTTTGCCAAAAGAAGAACTTTTATTTTAAATAAATGTTAATTTTAAATCAGCCTACTTCAGTGTGATATGTTACCATATTATCATGCTTAACACTAAGAATTTGAATAATTGTAATGTGATGATCAGATGCAGATATCTAAATCAAAGAATATGGGCGGTTGGCGGGTGGATTATTTATTTTTAACAGTGGATTCGGGTGACTCAAAGTGCACCAGATTAATGAATTTATCTTTAAAATGTACAAAATTTTCTTACGGGGGGCATGCCCCCG
Organism: Rutilus rutilus; assembly: GCF_951802725.1. Taxonomy (NCBI): domain Eukaryota; kingdom Metazoa; phylum Chordata; class Actinopteri; order Cypriniformes; family Leuciscidae; genus Rutilus; species Rutilus rutilus. The sequence continues at coordinate 12,810,848 of NC_140214.1, forward strand.
GACCCCCCTAGAGGTAGCGAGCTCAACCCACAAAAATACTGTGGGAAACACATATGATGATCTACAAAAAAAATAAACTAATTTAATTATTTATTATTAAAATACATTATTAGGATTTTACCCATCTGCCTCATTTTGAGTCAGGAAAAACACAGCCCCATTTAAAACCTTGTTCCATGTGCCCTCTTTTATACTTTGAGCACCTGCCCCTCCAGAGGTCTCTGCACGGCCCTGTTCCACACAAGTCACTGATAGATCAGATTATTTGAATAAAATAAGTATTAATAATCTCTCGCACTCTCTTATTCTCTCTTGCTTTTTCCCCCGTTTACTGTCCCATCATGAACTCTGCAATGAGCTGCTTGACTTCTTTCAGGATGACTCTTCTCCTGAGCAGCGCAGAGTGATGTTTGACTCTGTAGACACTCATCATTATGACGGCATCAACTTTGAGGAGTATCTTCAGGTTATAAATAATACCTTAAACGACAACTTTTACATTATTATTTTTTTGCAGAATTCTTTAACATCTATGTCCGTTTGTCTTAACCTACTAAGTGCAGATAAGAAATATTTAGCAGATGTTTGTTTCATATAGCTTAATTTCACTCGTTGTCTCTCTCTTTTAGCGGATGAACAATATGAAAATTGGGTCACCTGTACCCACGCCTGCTGGGATTGACGAGGACAGAGATGAGATTTTGACATTGTGCTCTGATGTATCAGAAACTCATCCCTTTAAACAGATGTGCTACAGGTATGGTTTATTCTAAACTACAATGATTGTTTTGTATAATAATGGCTGTCATCTGTGTTCTGTTAACTCTCACTGGGTTTTGTGTTTTAAGTGTCATACATAGAATTTTTTTTTTAACTTCAGTTTTTAATGCTTTTTTAAGACACATCTGTACAACACCTCAGACTGAATTATACATTCTGTGTGATACAAAAGTGAGTACAAAAATATAGGTATGTAGAAAACAAGAGTTTCATTTTTAAGGATGACTAGTCAGAAAAGAAGTCAAAGTATGATGTATGAGGATAATCATCTGTAATTAAAAGAATCTGCCGCCATTTTCTAAATGCTTATTTATCTGCAAACGCTTTATGGGCTGTGGGTGTTGGTTCTGGGAGTTGTATTTTTCAGTCCAGCTTTGTCTGTCAATTTAGCTAATTTGGACCTATAGAGAAAATATAAATTCAAGTCAGTGTTATTTTGGCCATCATAACAAATCAATAAGAGTCTGTGACACTATTTACTGCTCAGTGATCGCATATGTTACCTTGAATGTTGCAATGGTACATTTGCCACAAATATGAGGTGACTTGTTTTAAATGTCACACACTCCTTACCTCAGACGTGCCAGCGCTGCTTTCACCCACTGATCCTCAACGCTCGCGCACACCTTCTTGTTGTTCTTGGTGAAGAAACTTGAAGAGAAAGATTAAGAAATTTGATTTTGGAGACCAAAGATAGCAAAACTGTTTTATTTTCTTCTGAAGGTGCTGCAAGTCATGGCTACATACTTTTACATGACTTAAACTCATCTAAATTATTTTTTTACTTTTTTTTTTTTAAACATTTTTATAAGCTGCCTTTCAACTCAATTTATATATTGTACACTACTTTTCAAAAGTATGGGATAGTATTTTTTATTTTTTAAGAAATTAATTTTATTCAGCAAGAATTCATTAAATTGATTAAAACTTGAAGGTAAAGACATTTTACAATGTTACAAAATATTTCAAAATATACTGAATGTATCATGATTTCCACAAAAATGTATAAGCAGCACAACTGTTTTCAGCATTCCTAATAATAAGAAAAATTCTGAAGACTGGAGTAATGGCTTAATTTTAAATGGATAATTTTTCACATTATTACTGAATTTTTTTTATAACATAAATGCAGATTTTATATGATTAAGAGACTTACAATAAAACAATAAAATCTAAATGAACTCAGAACTTTTGAACAATTGTGTATTAAATAGTACATTTAATGTTTATTCATAGATTTTACTCATAATTATTTTTCAAATATATCAACTTAAATTGAGTGAAAAGTTGATTTAAAAACGTAATAATAATTTGTTACATTTATATAGCACTTTTCTTGATACTCAAAGCGCTTTACATGGAAGGGGGGTCTCTCCTCAACCACCACAAAAAAAAAAAAAAAAAAAAAACTGCCATTGTGTTAATGGAAGCAGCACCTGAGCCGCATGTACTCCACAACAAGTTTGCGTAAAACTTGATCTCCAGCATGATTTGAGAAAGACTCAAAGAGCATCTTGCTTGAACGGAAGCGAGAACGTCTTATTTTACAAACTATTTTGTATAAAATTAGTGACCTAGAAATAATACTGAATCTATGCACTACCGCATTACATTGATCAAAAGTGATAGTAAGACATTTATGTACTAAAATGTTTGTATTTCAAATAAATGCTGTTCTTTTGAACTTTATATTTATCAAAGCAATCTTCAACATACATCAAATCAGCATATTAGAATGAGTTCTGAAGGATCACACTGAAGACTGGAGTAATGATGCTGTAAAATCTGATTTGCCATTACAGAAACTTATTTATTTTAAATTGTAATAATATTTCAGAACATTGCTGTTTTTTCAACTGATTTTTAATCAAATAACTGCAGTGAGCGTTAGTGAAAAATCTTACAGACCCCAAACTTTTACGGTAGTGTATATTTTTCTCATTTTACGTTATAATTTATAATATAATACGTTATAATAACACCCACTTTTAACATCTTTAAAATATATATTTTTATTATTATTATTAAATATAAAGTCAGATTTTTCAGTGTATCAGACTGTATGTCCTGTGTTAATGCTGTGTTTTTTGGGGGGGTTTTGTATCGGCTGTGTGCTCTCATATTTAAATGTATGGTTAAATTAACACCTATTTTGGTGTAACCACATTGAGTGGGTAAGTGGGTGAACCCTGACTCATCTCTGAGGTCAGATCACAGTGACTCACATGATGGCATCTATGCGACACACCTCGCGGGAGCTCTGCTCGATGAAGCCCTTGATCACACCGAAGGGCAGAGGATTTCGAGTGTATTTCACACAGCAGGCATAGTTCAGCGGCCCATCTGACGTGACATAAAGCATCTTTCTTACAGTCATAGTCATAAACCCACATAAAGTAGGTCCGTTTCTTACATAATCCCCATTAAAAGGCATCAGAAAAATCAGCTGAATCCACAGCAATGCAAAAAAACAGCAAAAAATGCAGTAAGACCTCATTTGTATCCATAAGAAACTTACATGCTGCTGGAGTGTGAGGAAACAGGCTCAGAAGAATGCTGATGAGAGTGATGCTGACCAGAGACATTATGAAGCGCGTTTCAGACAGAGATGTTTGCTATGGCAGTGCAGGGCCTTATATATTTGTGAGTGATAAGATCTGCACGTGTATTGTAGAATCACAAATCAGATACAGTCTCCAAAATGGGGACGGCAACCGCGGAAAATGAGGACAGGAAAGCCAATAATGCCGATATTACATTGCTTACAAAGCAAGTCCCAACCACAGATGTGCAGAGTGATCTGAGACTGTTTCTGCTTGGTATCTTGAGCAATTACGCATGTCCCATGTGAGAAGCTGCTGTGCAAATGCTAGTTTTTGTAATACATTTTACAGTTTGACTGAATTTGTTGTGCCTGATGATGCTACTTAACATCATGTGTGTTGAATATCTAGGAAAAAAACACATAGTTTCTGTTCTAATCTATTCTATTCTATTCTGTTCATTTTACATCCCCTTTATGGCTAACAACGAAATGCATGTTATCTCGTCATCTATTTTGAATCTTTTGTTAGATCTTTGAGATTATTTATTTTATCTGATGGTATTACATGATTACATGTATGATTTAGCCAATTTGAAATTGAAGACATCAATTTGCGCCTTATCTTGAGCAACCAAATGTGTTTACAGGGGAAGTTGTTTATTATGCAATGTGAGGATTAGCTAAACCTCTTCTTTACCATGACCCATTTAGTGGTGAGAATTTTCCCCTCTGAGCAAAAGAACAAATTAACATGCACAGCTTCCGTGACCTAGAAAACATCTCAATACGGGAATCTAAACATCAACGGGGAGAGTTAATGCAAAGATCATATATTTACTTCATCTTGCTTGTATGTGTGCCTTTGAGTGTAACACGCTATTGTCAAATATATAGAGGTTGTGTCATGTGAATCTGCATTCTGTAAATCTAAATCCTGCATATCTTTGATACAATTGTGAGACATGGTGTGTGTAATTTTAGAAAACATCTCATGCAAGGTGCAAGCTGTCTGTTGTGAGCAAGCTCTTTTTCTGTCGGCTGATAAATCATTTATCCTGTATATCCAGGAAATTGCACCAGGCTTAATATCTAAGCAACCCTGTGGCTTTTAAGTTTTTTTTTTTTTTTTTTTGCTGTATTTTATCATACATTCCTGAACTGCACTCTCAACACCTTGACAACATGATTTTCTTTGTTAGTATTCTTTATTTAGTGAGAAGTTTTCATGGATAGTAGACAGACTGACATGAATGGTACAATAGGTAGATAGATGGGTATGTATGTGGGTAGAAAGATGCGTGCATTGTCAGATGGATCTGTAGAAAGATGAATGGATGGACTGATTTATGGGCAGATGGATTGATAAATGTATTGATTAATATATGGACTCATAGATGACTAGTAGGATGGATGGATAGAAACACACATGCAGATAGATACAGATGGACAGATTGTTGGAAGGACAGACATACGGACAGACAGATGGATGGATATACACATACATACATACATATACAGTCAGACCAAAATGTATTCAGACGCCTTCAACATTTCTCACATTACCATAGTTTATTCGCTATAGTTTAAAAAATGGTACTAAAATATGACATGAGTTATCAAATATGGTTTTGGCTATCCTTCTGTTAGATTGTCTCACAAATTAATTAGGTTGAATAGCTGTCAGCTGTCTAATTTAAGTACAGAATTAGATGAAGCCAATTTAGGTCAACCAATTACCAAGCAATGCTTAATTTTGTTCAGTCTGTGGTGTATAAAGATCGCATTAGCATTTAAAGAAAAAAAAAAACACTTAAGCAAAACATACTGTAGTCTCATAGTCTCAAAGTGTCTGAATAATTTTTGGTCTCAAAGTTTTATAAATTGTACCTGGTAGTCCACTATGTGAAGAATATTTGGGTATAATATGTCACAGTTTACTTTATTTTGCTATCCACACTTACATAAAAGAACTAGTGTCCTGCACCCACTAGTATAAATATATAAAAAATTATATCTGGTGTCTGAATAATTTTTGCCTTGACTAGATGATTAGATTTGATGGATGGATGGATGAATGGAAACACACATGCAGATAGAAAAAAAAATTGGAAGGACATACATAGATGGATAGATACATACATAGCCTACATACATATAGATAATTGGATGGATAGATAGTGGATGGATGGATGACTAATCGATTTGATAGATAATTGAATGGATGGATGGAAGCACACATGCAGATAGATGGATACAGATGGACAGATAATTTGATGGATAGATGTAGATGGATAACACATTATGTCATCATACAGATGTGGTGCTTATATGAAGCTAGATAATTAATATTTAAAGGGGTCATATAATGGTACATGCACTTTTACAAGTTGATTGTACTGAAATATGTGTTGGCAGTGCCTGTACACAACCATCATAAAATGATAAAAATCCATCCAGTGTTTTTTTTTTATCTTCTTATATGTTTTCCCCCATCTCAAATCAAGCCGTTCGATTTTGTGACGTCACGCGGTCGGACGCCCCTCCCACGATTGTTGATTGACAGCAGCGTTTCAACACAGACCCGCCCTCGCTCGTGAACGAGCTGTCAATCATAGTCCGCCGTTGTTGATACGCTGGGGCACTGTCTATGAGCAGAATGGCGTCTAAGCGATTGTGGTGTTCTGTTCTTGGGTGTAATAAGGAACACAGCAGTCATTTTGATGTTCCTAAGTCCGAACCGCTGAAGACGCAGTGGCTGAGTTTGTTTTCGAAGGGAATATTCCCCACGATCAACGTCAATGCTTTCATGTTTGCGCGAATCATTTCACACACCAGACTGCTTTACAAACAAGGCTCAGTAATGTTATAAAGCTGGTTTTGCTAAGAAGCTGCTCCTCAAAAAGGGATCGGTACCAACTATTCGTGTTCCTGCTGCACCTCCAGAATAACTGAAGTGAGTGTAACGTTTTATTAACCTTTATATTAATATTTATATTAATCTTTGCATATCGCTTGCTGCACGCTTCACGATGAATGCGGCTGTTTACACTCAGGGTACATTACGGCATGTTTTCTATGTACGACGTTCTCAATATAATTCATAATCCCACGTTTATAATGAACAACGCGTCATTGTGTTACAAACGGTGTACGCACAGAACAGAGGGGCGGGGTGAGCAAAGCTCATTATCATTTAAAGACACATGCACTTAAACGGAGTGTTTTCTTACAATACTAATGAAAATTTTTAATTAAAGTATATTACAGACTTTTAATTTAGACCCTAAAGAATCATATTAGCTTGTACAAAAATAAATATATGACCCCTTTAACTTGACTATAAAAACATTAACAGTTGTTCACTTATAGAAGTGATAAATGTGAATGAAGATGATGTTGATGTCCACTGAACATTGAGGTGTGCATTAGTGTGTAAACTGACGCTGAGTAAACAGTAGTCTGGCTCCATCTGTACGCACAGCACAGTTGAGTTAATCATTGATGCAACACCTTTACTCTCCCTTTCAATACCTCCACTTTTCTCTTTTTATTGAGACCTTTCTTTCTGTCTCTGTCTCCGCTCTCCCCCGCACTCTGCTCTGCAACACACGTGAATCATATTGTACGCCTGCTCTCGTCTGCCAGAGCGAGTGGGACTTTCTGCTCGTGCACTTCAATCTTTTCACATGTTTGCTCTCAGTCTGAATAATTACCGTACGTGGGTGGATGTAAGCTTCTCTCATTTTGATTCCTTCATAATGACCCAGTGGGAGGTTAACAAATTAATACCTCAAATGATGAATCTGGAGAGACGGAGAGAGGAGAAACCGACAAAAGACATGTCAGGTCACCAGCTCTCTCATTCATTGCTCTCCGGTGATAAATATTTGATGCTGAGATTAAAATTCATGGGGTAAATGTTACACCTGGGTCCTCTGAAGCCTGAAGACAGATAGATCACCTGTCAAAGTGAGTACGCTCAGGCCAGGCCTCGCATACATTGATTGGAAATGCCTGTGAAATCACGAGGTACAATAACTGGTTCGTATTTGACCTAGATTGACCTTGAGGTCAGAGGTGAGACAGTCATTTATCTTCGCTGTTTATTCAGAATATCTGACAATTTAAGAAAGGCACATTCTGCATATCCAGGTTTTTTTTCTCATAAAAAAACTTTGTCCTTATCATTTATTTGTTCTTTTTAGCAGTGAACAGTCTCATCTCTGAGACAAATATTGTTGGATCATGATGTTTCTTCAACTATAAGGCACTTAAATATATATATATATATATATATAAATTACCTTCGTATGGAAGCCCATATCTGCCACATTATTAACATGCTTTGGTTAATTCAAATTATGGCGCAAATGTAAATTATGAGATCCCATCATATGAGATAAAGTGTCATAATTTCAACTTTTTTTTTTATCTTAGTAGGCCTAGCTATTTCATCATTTCGATGATATCTCTTAATTATGACTTAAATATGTTTCACCATAGCACTGTATATGGACGCCCGCCCCATTTCCACCCCATGTGGATATAAAAAAAAGTTTAACATTGACATAAAGTGTCCCAGCCAGCCATCTACAATTTTAAAAAGAAATCAGTCTAATAAAAGGCGTTTTCTTAATATCATTTTAAACTCCCTGTACACTCGTTGTATTGAAGTAATTTGAAATGTCAATATTTCCCTTCAGGGGGCGCCAGAGGATATGGAGATGGATTTGTTTTTCCTTGTCTTGCTTTGAAGAATGAGGCTATCGCTAAAACGATTGCTGTTGTTTTCAGAAAAAAAGTTCTGCATTCTGCTTACTTGGATACCATTTGTTACCAGGCTGAATAAAACTGTTTTAGTCATTTCCTGGTGGCATTTGTTCAGTTTTGTCATCTAATGAAAAACGAAAATGCTTTTAACATTAAAATCACCTCAAAGACTTTGGCCAAAAAACTGTCTGCTTAAGTAGGAGATTTGTCACAGAGGACAGACAGAGTGGACACAGAGCCATAAATATGAGAATAAATATCACAGCTGGCATAACGTTGTCAGTGACACTACATATACCCCCCCTCGCTCTCAAATTTGGGCCACGCTCCAACTTTAAAGTAATCAAATATTTCTCATTCTAGGGGTGATTTTTGTAGTTTGTGATAAATTCTGTCCAATAAAGCCGGCGAGATGACAGCTATGAAGGATGTAAAGGACACTGAAAAGAATGAATGATTATTTAAGGTCCCGCTTCCTGCAAGGAAGGCCCCGTGCCAGAGGCAGCACAGTTCTAACTCTATAAAAGTGTCAGTGTAAAAGTCTTTTGCAGTCCTGCATTTGCAATGATTAGGAGTTCAAGACTGAAGAGTGAGCGAGTTTGTGTAGCCTATCTAAAGCGGAACTGGAAGGCCCTGTCCCAAATGGCAAACTTCTTGTTTGTGAGACCATGTGGTGTACCATTTGTCATTTTAGGTTTCATAAGGGTGCTCGTGAGTTTCTGCCTACCTTTAGCAGCTGTTTCTTCAGTGTGCACTTTTGCTGGTGCTGACAGATAGTTTATGTGTTACAATGGCATAATCAACCAACTTTCCTCATTTCCTTTTATTATTAGCGTTTGATAATCATTTTTAGGGTTATGAAATTAAAGTCAATAGACCCTTTTCACTTTTTCCGGGTTTCTCAGAAGTTGTCATAGTTGGGTGAACTTCTATAGAGGTGAATGGAAACTAGAGTTTGTGTTCCCATTTGCTCCAATTTAAAAAAGAGGGAAAAAATCTGATGTATTGATAACATTGGTCAGAAGACTGCAAATTTGCTGTCACTGCCTCAGCCGTTAATACTGCCTCAACACTCGCGTAGCAACATTAACCAGTTGCTGTTAATTGTAATTTAATGCCAAGGTACAAGTATAGTGTTATAATTGTACATTAAGTTTTTAAAAATATATACAGTGGGTACGGAAAGTATTCAGACCCCCTTACATTTTTCACTCTTTGTTATATTGCAGCCATTTGCTAAAATCATTTAAGGTCATTTTTTTTCCTCATTATTGTACACACAGCACCCCACAATGACAGAAAAACACAGAATTGTTGACATTTTTGCACATTTATTAAAAAAGAAAAACTGAAATATCACATGGTCCTAAGTATTCAGACCCTTTGCTGTGACACTCATATATTTAACTCAGGTGCTGTCCATTTCTTCTGATCATCCTTGAGATGGTTCTACACCTTCATTTGAGTCCAGCTGTGTTTGATTATACTGATTGGACTTGATTAGGAAAGCCACACACCTGTCTATATAAGACCTTACAGCTCACAGTGCATGTCAGAGCAAATGAGAATCATGAGGTCAAAGGAACTGCCTGAAGAGCTCAGAGACAGAATTGTGGCAAGGCACAGATCTGGCCAAGGTTACAAAAAAATGTCTGCTGCACTTAAGGATCCTAAGAGCACAGTGGCCTCCATAATCCTTAAATGGAAGACGTTTGGGACGACCAGAACCCTTCCTAGAGCTGGCCGTCCGGCCAAACTGAGCTATCGGGGGAGAAGAGCCTTGGTGAGAGAGGTAAAGAAGAACCCAAAGATCACTGTGGCTGAGCTCCAGAGATGCAGTAGGGAGATGGGAGAAAGTTGTAGTAAGTCAACCATCACTGCAGCCATCCACCAGTCGGGGCTTTATGGCAGAGTGACCCGACGGAAGCCTCTCCTCAGTGCAAGACACATGAAAGCACACCTGAGGGACTCCAAGATGGTGATAAATAAGATTCTCTGGTCTGATGAGACCAAGATAGAACTTTTTGGCCTTAATTCTAAGCGGTATGTGTGGAGAAAACCAGGCACTGCTCATCACCTGTCCAATACAGTCTCAACAGTGAAGCATGGTGGTGGCAGCATCATGCTGTGGGGGTGTTTTTCAGCTGCAGGGACAGGACGACTGGTTGCAATCGAGGGAAAGATGAATGCGGCCAAGTACAGGGATATCCTGGACGAAAACCTTCTCCAGAGTGCTCTGGACCTCAAACTGGGCCGAAGGTTCACCTTCCAACAAGACAATGACCCTAAACACACAGCTAAAATAACGAAGGAGTGGCTTCACAACAACTCTGTGACTGTTCTTGAATGGCCCAGCCAGAGCCCTGACTTAAACCCAATTGAGCATCTCTGGAGAGACCTGAAAATGGCTGTCCACCAACGTTTACCATCCAACCTGACAGAACTGGAGAGGATCTGCAAGGAGGAATGGCAGAGGATACCCAAATCCAGGTGTGAAAAACTTGTTGCATCTTTCCCAAAAAGACTCATGGCTGTATTAGATCAAAAGGGTGCTTCTACTAAATACTGAGCAAAGGGTCTGAATACTTAGGACCATGTGATATTTCAGTTTTTCTTTTTTAATAAATGTGCAAAAATGTCAACCATTCTGTGTTTTTCTGTCAATATGGGGTGCTGTGTGTACAATAATGAGGAAAAAAAAAAGAACTTAAATGATTTTAGCAAATGGCTGCAATATAACAAAGAGTGAAAAATTGAAGGGGGTCTGAATACTTTCCGTACCCACTGTATATTTGCTAGTTTTACAATGTTAACTCTGAATCTCTTTAAACTCTGAAACTAATAAGCGTCATCACAGTCCGTGAAAAGGGTCCATTTGGGGTCCAATGTTTTTTTGGACCCCATTGACTTTCATTGAATGGATGGATTTTTTATTTCAAAATACAGGGTTTGGAACGACATGAGGGTGAGGAAATGATGACAGATTTGTTATTTGGTGTGTGCAACTATCGCTTTAAATCTCCATACATCATGACAAAAAAATGAATCGCTTTGAATTTTAATGAAGGACATGCACCCGTCAACGCACACACACTTTTATGTGTTGCTGCTACTGAAGAGTTGTTTATGCAAACACTTTAGCGCTCTGTGCAGCATGCTAACATTTGCTCAACACTGTCCTCCTGTGCAACAGAAAACAAACACGCACTGCTGGCCCAGAGGAGCACGGGCCAGAGCGCCACAATAAATCAAAGTGCCAGCTCCGACACACAAACGCAGTGTCTGTAGGCAGAATGCATCTTGACAAGAGCCTTCTCAGCGCGGGTGCGCAGTTTCGGTGTCGGGAGCAGAGGAGTTACACAGATAACAGATGGATTTATGACAGGGCTTAGGCAGGGATTAGGGCACCTCAGACCTAGATGATTGCACAGCTTATCATGTCACCTTTAGCTTTATCACAGACATACGCTTCTGAGAAGACCGCCAGAGAGAAAGGGTTCTAAGCCATGTGGGGCATGTCAGACAAAGAAAGAGGGAGAAATGCTACAGTATGTTAGCAATGGGATACTAGAGGAAATACAGTATGTATGATAATTTTTTGATAATTGCTTTGCTAGCATTCAGTACAGTAAATGTGATTTCACCGCATGTTCCTGGATCAACATCTTTGTTGATCCTGGAACAACATTCCAATCAAACAATCAGGGGCCGGTTTCACAAAGCTATTTTAGACCGGTCTATAGTGTTAGAAAAGTCTAAAATTTGCTCATAGACTAGTCTAATGCAAGTTAGACTTTCACAAAAATAAAAACTGACTTAATTTAGACCAAAAAAATTTGACACCTTACCCCCAGGCTAACTTAGGTCTAAGACTCTATGTTACCTTGGCAACCAGCAGTAACAATCAGTTACATTACAAACAGCCAAAAGAAAAGTGAAAATGGCTCATAATTTAAACATTTCTTCTTGTTTCCCAAGTAAAATGTCCTTGTAACTGTTATATTCCTCCAACATATTTTCTGCTGGGGTAAACTGCACTGAGCAGTTGAATGCGCTCACTCGATCCGCCATGTTTTTTGTTTTGAAAAGTGTCTTATTTTACCCAGAATGCATTGCAGAGTCTTAAGTGCTTTGTGCAACAGTCTGATTTTGATGTCTATCTGAAGTCTGACTATCTACTATATCTAAGCCATAGTCAAAGTATATCTTTGTGAAACCGGCCCCAGATTTGAGGGACAAGTTTACAGTTTATGTCAAGTTTAGGCTTACAACCAAGGTTAGGTGCTTTCTACATCAGTGTTGTTCAACTATTATTTCCCTCTGATTTTAGGGATGAGTTATGGGTATGGTTAGCGTAAGAGGTAAGGATAGTGTTATGACAAAATTTGACGGGAATGTTGTTCCAGGATCACTAAAATATGTTGATCCAGGAACATGTCTTATTTGGCAAAATCACGATGACCTACACACTTTCAGGAACGTTTGCGTAACATTTTTAACGGTGGGAGAAGTGACAGAGGAGGAAGATGGTGCATCTGATGAATGGGGCATCTCGTCCAAAGAGCCAGAAAAATGAACGGTGGTTTAGAAGATGGTCAGAGAGGCCAAGAAATTATGTATTAGCCTTCTCCAAATGTGTGTGTTGAGGTTAATGCCCTTCATTTTCACATCACTGGCGTGTCTTTGTGGGCAATTATGAAATACATAAATTAGATATGCGCCGGGAGGTCGTTTACATATTTCTTTGGCTATCTTTGTGTTTTATTACTCAATGCTCTCAGCATGCGTGTGAATGCGCTATAACTTTATGTTGGTGTAGATTTATGAACGATTTACATTAACCCACAGAAACATTTCCCATGGACAGGCTCGGATGTATTTTGTGGGCTTTTCCCACATTTTCTCATCTTGATTTTGGGAGAAAATATCTGCAGAATTTTGCAGGGAGTGTTACATGCAGTGCTATGCTCTGGAAGCATAATTATAAATATAGTAAGGGATAATGTACAGTCAGCCGGTCAATTCATCAAAAAAATAAACCCAAAAAGGGTGGCCAAGCCAGATTCACAAAAAATTGCACAAAGCACTCGTGTCACTTCATAAATGCGAGGTTTAACCACTGGAGTCACATGGATTACTTTAATGATGCCTTTACTACAATTCTGGGGCTTGAAACTGGTAGTGGCATTGGCTGTCAATGGAGGGACAGAAAACACTCAGATTTCATTAAAAAGAGCTTCATTTGTGTTCTGAAGATGAACGAAAGTCTTACAAGTTTGGAACGACATGAGGGTGAGTAAATAATGATTTTGGGTGAACTATCCATTTTAGAATGTTATGTGAATCTGTCCTCAGGATCTTATGAGGTCCAGAAGAGGCATATTTCACGTTTAATCACCATCTGACTGTACATACTGCATTGTGTATATAAATGGGCATTAAATATTGATTGATGATGAATTTATTATATTACAGTATGTGAACAGAAAGAAGACCTGGAGTGGAATAAATGGGTAGGACAGTTTAGAAGGTCAAATTCAGAATCAGAATCAGAATTTACAGTTCAGTCATCATTATACAAAGAAGGTTGCAATTGGCCAATCAACTATGCTGTGTAAGAACCTAAAATATATTTATACGCAATGTACAGTACAACTTTGTGATTGACAGGCGTTTGAAATCGTTAGTTTTCTCTGGGCTCAGATTCCATGGGTTTGCCCATGGGGAGGGTAAACCACATTACATTAACTTTTTCTCCTCCAGAATACATGCTGGAAACTACTGAGGGTCCTGTCACTCTGTGAGAGTCCATGGGTGTTTATCATTGTGTGTGTATGGCAAAGAAACAAAAAGTGCATGCAAAGTGAGAGACACACAGCAGGAATTCCACAGCTAACTGTCACTTCCTCCCCCCTTCTGCTCAGAGTGTGGGCGGCAACTCGAGATCTGTGTGTGTGTGTGTGTGTGTGTGTGTGTGTATTGCTTATGTATGCAGGAAAGACGTTTTGTTCGTGTATAAAAGACCATGACAGAATGTATATTCTTTGATGCCGCTCGATCATGTGTTTGTGTCACTGAAGATGAGAGAAAGAGACAGTAAGACAGTCAGAGAGCCCTGTATAAATAGAGGATGTCTCTCTGGTGTGTTCGCAGGCTGAAGTGTTTATAGGCTATTTGAAAGCCAGCACATTAGAAAGCTGTGCCTGGTTGAATGTGACAAAAACACGTTCGGGTTGTATTTCTTTGTAAAATCTAAAGAAAAATCTACAAATTGTATTTGTCAGAAAATGGACACATATTTATTTATTTATTCAGCACAAAAAAGTCAATTGCCATACATTTTTAGTTTTTATCCCCATGCAGTGGAATTTAATAATGAGTTTAAATCTAGTGTGTGTGTGTTATATTATACTGTGTGTGTGTGTGTGTGTATATATATATATATATATATATATATATATATATATGAGAAATGCAAAAAAATAAAATAATAATAAATGTATAAAGAAAGAAAGAAAGAAGAAAGCTTATGCTAAATGAAAATAGTATTTATTTATTTATTTATTGATGGACAAAAAAGACTGATATACTGTGTATATATATATACATACTTATATTGTACATAATATAATTTAATAATTTGCCTATAAAAATTCATTAATTCATTCATTTCATTTCTGCCTGATTTTTGTCTTCATAGCAAAGTTGGCTTGTGCTAAACCTGCAGAACAGTAAACCCCTTCTGCACAGAGACAGGAAATGACATTAAGGTGGTGTAGTTGCCATGCAATCTGTCTGTTTGTCAATAGGTCATCCTCTGAATAAGCACCGACCCACAAACCATAAACCTTAATGATATGCTTTAGGGTACATGGATGGACTGTGCCTGATGCTGATTACCCCAAGATTACGCAGGGTTTGAATAGGGATTGTAATCTGCTCGTAACTCATGTTTGCTCAGCGCAGATGTGCAGCCATTGTCATGAATGATGACAACTCTAAGAGACCACCCTGTATTCAAGAGCGCATGACAATCATCTGAAATGAAATGAGAGATTACAGTGGATTAATGGTCTTGGAAACGTGTAAATGAGAGACTAAATTTGCCTCGTTGATAGTGTGTGCGTGCCCGTGTCCTTTTGAGCACACTCAGAAACATGATAATTTCACTTCACATTTCAGGCCGAGGAGAAGAGCAGTCTAAATCTGCCATGACATTCTCAATACAATAGAAACATAAAAAGGGTTTCACATCACATCAAGGGTCTGTATATATGTGTGTGTGTGTGTGTGTTTGTGTAAAACTGTAATTGTGTTACATGTGAAATATATACTGTAGAAAATGTCTGTTAAAAATAATTAATAAAATCATATATTTAGTGAGCATTATGTTTAAAACAAGTGGGAAAATCTGCCACTTGAAAATATAATAAGAAAATTAAAAAAGATTTAAGTTTAAAATATTAAAACAATTTCTATTCATTTTGTCTTTTCTTTAAAAAAAAAAGCTAGTAGTGGAAAATTATTTAAAAATAATCTGTATCTCACAAATTCACAATTATTGCAATTATTACATAGGTAAGTAGCAATAAATTGTTTTATTTACTGTATTTAAATGTATGTATGTATGTACAGTATGTCCAGGTATTCATATCTTGTGGTGTGACTTGTTAAAATGCAAATATTCCACATGGTCTCTCAATTTTATTGTCATAAAAACTGCATGTATATATTCTAAAAAACAATAATTCGAAAAAATATTTAAAAGTAGATTAAAAAATAATATGTTAAGTAGCGCTTCACATTGTTTGACCTGTCATGTCAACTACACAGATACGCTTTGAGTACACTAAGACTTCCTAAAAAAAAAACATGAAAGACAAGATATTTTGTCAGGTAAATGTTTATCTAAGAGTAGTTTTTTTTTTTTTTTCAATACAGGGTTTGTAAAAGTACATTTATAATGCCTCTGTGTTTCCACGTCTGTTGTGTGTGTGTGTGTGTGTGTGTGTGTGTGTGTGTGTGTGTGTGTGTGTGTGTGTGTGTGTGTGTGTAACACATTTGAGTTTATTTTGGATCAGCACTGCTGTGGTTTGTGTGTTCCCATCAGACCACATTCCAATTTTTCGACCGCTTGCCAGCTCTAGTCGAGATGGAAGTGGTTCTTGGTCTGAGTCGAAATACGGGGCTCAGACCAGGCCTGTGTTTGTGTGCATGTGTGTATGTTTTGGCTGAACACACAAACGTCTAGTGGCATCAGTGTTCGTTGTGCTTATAATTCAGCTCTATGACTGTGCGCGCTCTGGTCTGAGTGTTTGTGTGAGTGTGTGCCTATGTTTGGGTCTCCATATGGAGATATTTACTCAGATGTCATGACACAACTGTGGAAAATTGGTCTGTAGATCTGAAAGCACAGATCCGTGCTGAGCCAAGCGCTGCCTCTCACAGGTACTCCCACGTCCTCCGAAGAGAACCGCAGGGGGGAGGGCGTTCTTTGTTACCCCCCTCCCTTCAGGAAGAGCTGGGACAGGGAGTGGGAGGACAGCTGAAAAACCCCTCTTTTCCCCCTTTTGGTAGCGAGTAAAGCTTTAAGCACTCTGTCCAGAACAAAACAACCCCACAGTGATCCTTCTATCTGGCTCTTTCACTCTTTCTGACTCCGTAGGAGCCTTCATACAATGTGAGATCAAGGTATCAGACTAGGGTGCGGATTGAATTGGAAGTACACACTGGAAAACACACACTGACCCCTAGACCACATCTCCCCATTCGCAGATTACAAGCCCCTCTGTGGCCAGGGCATGCCATCAACATTATTAATGGCTGCTAAAATGTGGCTACCTCAAGGTCCTGAGCAGAATAAATATCATTCATCACAGGCACAACTCAAACAAGCTAGACAGATGAGTGTTAAAGTACATTCTTTTAGCCAGTGGGGATGAATGCACAGTGTGTATATTTGGAAGGGAGATGTGTAACGAGAGAGGAAAAGTGAAATGTTTGACTTTAAGAGTGCAAACACACTGCCATGGAGAATATTTAGCATTCGAGAATATATGTTCCAAATAGCCTATCACTACCTGGTTTATTCACCACTCAAGATCCTTAGAGGTCTATAACAACCTTAAATACGGCACCTTTTTCCTCAAACTTTGATTCACTAAAGGGTGTCCAACTGTTTTTGTACATCTGGAAGAGGCTAATTTAACTCTTATTTGGCTCTCACCTGTATGTACACCAAGACATCTATTCAGTATGTGCATGGTTTTCAGCAAGTTGCTATATGTTCCTTGTTGCTGAATGTTATAGCAACATTGTTTTTGTGATATTTGATTTTAAAATGCCAGTTCAAAGTCTTTAAATATGATGTTTGAAACCAAATGTGATGCTTTCCAGGTGTTGTAGGCCTTCTCTATTGTACAACAAGTGTAGTACAATTTTCTTTGTTAACAGACAAGGCAATGATAACATTAGCTAATTCAATATTTTGTTGCTAACATTTAGTGACTGCTATTTTAGCACTTCACTGTTAATTTTGTGTTTTCTGCACCATTACAAACAAGTACTGACACCTCAACTCTGTACTATAACATTAGCAAAAGCATAAGCTAACAGTGTGGCTAAGTTGCTATAGCAAAAATGCTAAGTATTTATTTCAACAGTTTCTTTGAAAAAAAAAAGTGCATTTAATACCATGGTGCTTTGATATGCCATGATACTGAATTCATATGGAATTTACTCTTCAAGGTGCTTTAAAGAATACCATGGTATTGCAGTCATGGTAGTGTCCATGTTTGTACTTGTTTGTAAGTGTACTGGCATTTGTGTGTGTGTGTGTGTGTGTGTTCTGTATGCACACAAAGTCATCTTTTCGGTATACTGAGTAGTATATTTTAATCCATAAGTAGCTATTTACTACTTTACCATTCATTTACAGTTTTGCGTGTTCTATTACAAAAAAGTACTAGCACCTCATCTCTATCCTATAATGTTAACATGGGATGTAACAGTTTGGGTTAGTTCAACTTGGGTTAGTTCAAGTGGAAAGAAAGTTTTGAATCTAATACCATGGTACTTCAAAATATATACCATGATACTGTATTCTTGTAGTACGGTATTTACACTTTAAGGTGCTTTATTTAAAGAATACAATGATATTACAATCACATAGTGACCAAAAAATGATTATGCTACTTGTTTGTAAGTGTACTGGAATACTGTAAGGACAGAAATGTTAATGAAACAAAGCACAGTCAAACCCATGTCTCCACAAAAGTGTGTCCAAGTACCTTGAGCAGGCAAAGAAAGTCTTTCACAGTGGACCGCTCACCCAAAATTGGACTAAAGAATTTTAATGGACTCCGGCAAATGGGAGCTAATTCGAGCGAAGTCGAGGTAAGGATAGGTGGAGTGAAACAAATGGACTGTAGAAAGAGTCATGTTTCAGAGAGGCACGCTGAGAAGGATAGACACTATGGCAATTAAATGGAAACCAAACTTTAAGAGAGCCAAAGGGAAAAAGCGTATGAGAAACAGTGGAATTTGGAGTCCAAGCAGAGGGAACTGCATTCCTTCAGTAAATTGCTGGTGGGGAATAAAGACGACGCAAGAAACATCAGTCAGACTTTGGAGTTAGAGATTTACAGTCAATCAAACTAAGTCCTGTGCTGTTTTCTTCTATAGGACTTTCAAGCTTGTGATATTACAGTGCTGTCATAGCAGAGCTGCCTGTTTTTGTCATTTTGACTGCGGTTTATGTTATTTATTGCTAGTTGTTAGCCGTGTCTAGCGATGCTGAGCAGTAATGGTTACTTCTCTTACAAAAGTATGGAAGGACAGGACTAATATCTTGCACAATATTGTATCAGGCATATCGTGATTAAGCAAAGTCAGTACTAATATAAAATTGTATATTGTTTAACTAAATAAATTAAAAACTAAAAGCAGTCATTTTAAAACCACAAATAGACATCACAACATTATAATGTAAAATATTAAATAAAATAAAATAATAATAATAATTTTAGGATTTTACAAAAAAAATTATTTAAAAAAAAAAAACTGTATACTTTAAAACTTTCTATTCATCAAAGAATCCTGAAAAAAGCCTCATGTTTTCCACAAAATATTTATATCAACATAATAATAAGAAATGTTCCAAATCAGCATATTAGAATGATTTCTGATATTAAATTGAACTGTATTTTTGAAAAATTACTGTATTTTTATTGAATAAATTCAGCCTTGGTTAGCATAAGAGACTTCTTTCAAAAATATTTAAAATATCTTACCGACCCCAAACTTTTGAACGGTATATATATATATATATATATATATATATATATATATATATATATATATATGTGTGTGTGTGTGTGTGTGTGTGTGTAATTCATTTATCTTGTTGCTCTAATCACTCTTGCAATAAAATTAAACCTCAAATGTGTTCTGATTGGCTGTTACTTTGTGCAGGATTTGCGCTTCAGTGAAGACATGAAAATTACTTGAACTAGCTGCATTGCACGTAATTTGGACAGTGTGCTTTGGATGAACAATTTTGTTCCTGGTTGCAGGGGACACATGGGACAGAAGGGCTCTCCAGGGCTGTTGAGAGGTATTTTTAGAGGCTGGTCTTATCTGAACTCCCAGAGGCCTGAAACTCAGTTCTTCACCTTGCCAGGTCAGGCGCTGAAAAGGGAATCAGCGGGCATCATGGGAACCGACCGAGTGGTGGAGCCAAAGGGGTCGACGGGTGACCTCACGGTGCGGCTGGGCGGCCCGCTGACAGTCCGACAAGAACAAGACCACCAACAAGTCTATTTTCACCGGTACCTCTCACTCTTTCCTGCTGTCACACAGACTTACACACCAAACATGAACACACACCTTCATCATCTTAAAAAATGACTCTCCTTGTTGTGAACCCAAATAAACTCAATGTAGAAAAAAACACACATATGCTCTCAATTTCACCCTAGATGAATGTATCACAGGTGTTTCTGAAGCTCACAGTAATACCAAAAATAATTTGCTTGTTTATCAGTAAGCATGCCAACACAATTACCGCACTAATTACTGCAGTCGGTGCGTAAAATATTACCAAGTGCGAGGCATGCCTCCTCTCACGCTGCAATATTCATACCATAATCATGTTATTACTGTAAACGTGGCTCACTTTACGACAGCGGTAATTAAAAACGACTCTGATCGCAAGTATCAGTGGCAGCTTAGCACTGCCGTACTGTCAGTAATTAACACCGCCGCCCCATCTCTCCCTTTCCTAATGAAATCGCTCAGACAGATCATAGATTTCTCATTCATCTCAGCACACCAGGCACAGGCAGCTCACCTCCACTGCTGCTGAACCACGTTAAAACCAAGTACAATGGGGAAAAAAACTCTTTCTTTCTGCCTCCCTGTTTTTCTACAACAGAGAAATCGATCATTTAAGCTGCTAAAACTAAAGCTGTGTTTTTGCCCGTTATATAGGGCCGCTTTCAGCTTGTTCTAGTAAAAGAAACCATGTAATGATAGAATGATATATGAAGGGTTTGCACAGTGTAGCTATTGTAATTTCTGGCAAATTAAAGCAGTGTCTTGGAAAGCCGAGTCTTTGCCATGTTACAAGCGCTGCTTTAAAAATCAATATGCCAAGAGGAACAGATGGGAGAAGGCATTGTGGACGGAATTCTTTACGCGATATTTACATATCTAACTAGGCGACTGACGCTCCAAGAACCAGTCAACTGCTGTCTCAAGACCTCAAGCCTCACGTCTGATGATTTATTAGGCTTCTGGCACTGGTGAAACTCGCTACCTGGCTGCCTTCTGCCCTTCTCTGCGGGTGTGTGTGTGTGTGTGTTTGTGTGTGTGTGTCAGTTTGCTACTTGGCATGTGTGTCTGAATTTGTGTTCATTTCCATATGTCTGTGTTTGCTTGTCTGGGTTCCTGTGTGTTAGCACATATGTCTGTGTAGGTTTTTATAAGTGCGGTTCTAGCATTTTTGTATGTTTGAATGGACACTGAAGCATTTTAATAATGATAATAAAAATAATAGTAATCAGTGTTGGGGAAAGTTGCTTTTAAAAATATTGTGTTACAATATTTGCGTTACTCCCTAAAAAGTAACTTATTGCATTACTCTGTAATTTTACAGTATGTTACTGCATTACTTTGCTCACCTGGGCTGGACTTGGGAAATGGGAAATCAAAGTAACTTACAGATTTTGAAAAAGTGACTTAGATATTTTGTTGTAAATTTAAAAGTAATGTGTTAGTTTACTTGTTACTTGAAAAAAGTAATCTGATTATGCAACTTGCATTACTTGTAATGTGTTATCCCCAATACTACTACTACTACTACTAATATTTAATGTATTAAACAATAATAATTAAATAATTAATAATAATAATTCCAACTATACCAATAGTTATTTTTCTTCTCCTCCTTCTTATTATTAAATGTACATTCTATATAGTGTACAACTTTAGAGGCATACAAGGCGTACAAAAGTTTATGTATCATTTGATGATCTTACAATGTTGAATTCAGAGAATGAATATGTTGGTTTTAGCATATTTATTATCAGTTTGATCAATTGAATATGCTTAATGCTATCACATTCATTTAACACAGTTAATGTGTTTACCTAATCATTCTTTATGTGATTTTTAAAGACAAGTTGGAACAATTCTGAAAGGACACACACATCGGTAAATGAGTAAAACAGCTTAATGAGTGCAATAAGTTAATGTAACGATGTATTTGTGTTTCACTTATATTTCATACTTTGTTGAAGTTTTATTATAATGAATTTAATCCATATATAGAGACTAAGTGATTTCACTTTTATTACTCCCATCTGGATTTCATTTATACAAACTTTTGTCTTTTAAAGGGGCCTTTCTCAAAGTTTATTTCTTTTGAGTAATAAATGAGAGTCCCACTATATTGTGTCTTAGTATTGAAATTCTTGAACTTGTTATGGACAAGGATTTATACTTTTTTAAAGTTACATGTCAAAGCAGTAACCGTGGTGTTGTCAATATGTTGATAGTGTACGTTTCGATCTCTCTTCAAAATCGGTTATTTTTCCATGTTACATTTACACGTTTATTCCTTTTGTGTGCTTATAATTAAGTATATTTATCTGAACGTGACTTTGTTAGGACTCAGCAGCCCGTTTGAAACAACAAAAGTTCTCGCTGTCTTCCTGCCTCTCTGCCAGCACCTGCTGCCACTTTGAGTCTCTGTTTATGTCAAACTTTACCTCTCAGCGCCATCGAGCGTGGAGCTGACTCCGAGACAAATGGCAGAGGACATTTAAACAAAGCAATATAAGGCTCCACTGAAATAATTCAAGGTTAGAGTTACAAACAGTCATGGTAGTTAACTTAGTGAAATGACAAAAGGCAGATTGCAGTCTTGCATGACAGATCAGATGTCTCGGTCTTTGAGCAATGGTACACCTAAGTCACAAAGGTAGAAGTTATGGAGCTTTCTGGAGTATTTGAATATTGTAATGTGTTTTACAGTCATAGATGACTCTCTCTTTCCCTTTCGTTCCTCGTTCATCCTGAGTTTTTGCTCCGTACAGTTGTGACAGCTGCCTGGTGCGATGGGACCGACAGTGATGCCTTCACCATTCTAATAACTCTACTTTTTTTTTTGAAGTGCTCTAGGACGCCCCGCACCATTACACAGTCAATCCGTCTTCACCAAACAGCCACTCCGCCACATCTGAAGCCTGCTGCGGGGTTGTGGCTGGCACTAGGCTGTTATTTAAAACTCTTAAGAGAAGAAGAATTAGCAAATAGAAGCCATGCTACTGCAAACGTTGAGGCCGTGTGGCACTTAGCCTGCACCACTGTGGGATGTTTGCCAATGGAGGTCTGGAGAAGTAGAGTCACGGTGTCGGTGTGTAACTGTTTTCTTCGTTATAAAGGTGGTCACACTTCAGGATTGTTGATTTCTGTAGTATGTTTGCACTCTCCAATGATTTGAAGTAGTGATAGAACAATGCATAGCTTTATATCTGGCCATTTTGAGATTATCAGATCAGCTGACAAACCACGTTCACTTGGCGTAAATATAATTGTGTACAATTTACTCAATTTCTTTTTCAGATAGATTTTTTTTTTAATTATTTGATCAAGTTTGTGTACATCTCATTTGCTATGATTGAATTGTATTATGTATATACTGCAGGAAATGAGATTGCCTTTTAAATTCCTGAATTTGAATTGAGGTAGCAAACAGGGTTTTAATGAAATGAAGCATAATTAAAATGAATTTGTAAAATAAAATGTAAGTATAATTGTAAAAAAGCAATATGTCAAGACATACTTTCAATGTTGGCTTGACAAAGCCTTGTTTAAAAGTTTTGAGGATGGATGAATGGATAGATAGACAGATAGATAGGTAGATTAGATGATGTAGGAATGCTGTTGTAAATATATTTCATTCAATTTAATACATAAAATTTGGTGGAAGATTTAATTTCCTAGAATGCATTGACTGTTAAATTCTGCTTCTGCTTTCTAGATATCGACATCGACCATTGGAAAACCCCAGATACTTATACCCGGAAAATAAGTAAACATGTGGGACCTGCTCTTTAAAACAGATTCAACAAATAGCAGTAGAGATTCTGTACGTCATTTACTGTGTAAGTAACATTTACATAAAAACTGTCTTAACACCATTCGAGTGTCCGATACATTGATTGTTGGGTATCTGATGCTGTAGTTGGGAAAACATCAGGGACTCTCCATTGCTGATGATTAGGAGCTCTTACGCTATCCATTGATTTCTCCTCTACCCTGGGATGAGCGGTTGAGAACACAGAGCAGAGCTGATAGCTTTGTGTTTGATTTTCAGAGTCTGAAATCCATTCACATACTCGAGGGGGAACAGGACTCTATCTCAAACAAAAAGGTCTTTGGGAAAATCATGTATAGAGACAGAGAAAGAGTGAGTCATTCCTCATCTTTATCAGAAGGAGAAAGAGGATTTTATGCAAAAACCTCAGCAAGGTCTTTTTGGATTTACTGAAAGACAGGCACGTTCTAACAAAGAAACTTCTCTCCTCATTTGGTTCCTCTGAAAGGCTATAGAAACATCTAGTAAGGGTACATCTTTATTGGAGACAGAAAACCAATCAATCTCTTATATTATTGGACTTGGTCACATCTCCATCGAGCTGAGGGTGAAATAACTGTCCATAAAATAACAGCCAAAAGCTCTTCTTCAGTTCCTTTGTTTCTGTATCACAAACACCCACACACTTCTTGAGACTGCTGAGACCGTCCTTTTAGTCCGGCCTGCCTGCATCCATCCCCTCTACTACGTTTTAACCAATCCATCACACGTCCAATGTTTGCATGTGCACAGGATGTACGCATTAGAGCGGAGTTCTTTCGGATATGAGTGTACGTTGTTTGGAAGGTTCTGAGAGAGGCCAGAACGTGGGGCGTACAGAAAGTAAGAGGGTTGTCTTGCTCAAAGTTGGCAATTACAGACTGCACAGTGTCCCTTGGGGGTCCCGGGTGCACTCGGTCTGGAGGCTTGCGTTAGCGTTGCACAATACAGATGTGTGGGCAGATGCCATCTGGGGCTCGGAGAACAAAACCGAGTGTGGGGGCGCCGTTCAGGGAATTCAATCAGGACTGGAGACCCGAGAATCCAGAAAGAGAATAGAAAATGATCTGACGGTAATCAATCAAAAAAAACTGTGACACAAATGACCAAACACAACGGCCCAGAGCAAAGCCTCGCAGAAACACACCCCTGCCTGTGGCGACTCCCCGCCCACTGGCCATAACACGATCAATAGGCCTTCACCGATATAAACCGCAGCGATTGGTCGAGACCGCTAAAAACGAACCGCCTCCTCCTTGGCTAATTGGGCCTTTATGATTGCGCAGTCTTTCGTGCAGATTGAGAAAATAAAACGCCATTCTTTTCGTCAAACTGAGTGACAATCGATGTTGGACACCCATCTACGAACGCCAGATGCTCCGCCCGACTTCATTATGTTGGCCGAGATGGTTTCGCCGGAGCAACGGCATCGCCACAAAGCGTTTCGATCGTGGCCCTAGAGACAAAGTCCCGGACGTCACCTGCTCCTCAGCCTAATGCTATTAAAAACGAGAGATCCCAGAGAGGCCCCAAACGCATATGGAAAAGAACAAAAACGTAGCTTCTCTGGCCTATACATAAACAGGAAACGCTAGCTGTGGTCAGACGAAGCTTGAATTTTAAAGTCTGAGAAGGCGGTGGAACAATTTTCAAGCCTTGACCGAATCTGCTGGGACCAACTTTCAGAAAACAGCTGAAGACACACCCTTTACTGGGAGCGCTAAACTAGAAATGCATTGTTTTAAACAATATGGCACTTTCCATGAATAGGGTACAAAATGGGGCCTGAAACGGAAAACAAATTTTCACTGAAGGAGGTGCCTCCTGAAAATGTTTATCATCCCCTCTTAAATTAAATGAGCATTTTTTTCTATTCATTTTCTAATTATAATTGTCTAGCAATAAACATTACATTGATATAAAAAACAAATAACTAAATTTATTACAACATTACAAAACTACACCAGAATGGGTGAAAAGGCTGCAAATGCAGCATAAATTGAGGTTTATCAAACCTATCTGATAGATATAACAAAAAAAACAAACATCGCATTTGTTTTTAATGCTTTCAAAAAAGGGTCATGTGACACCAAAGTGTACCTGGTTTTTCCACATTTTGTAAGTCACTGTGGATATAACAAAGCTTTACGTGCTTATTTATTCAAGCAAACACACTGATATCTCACTTTATTCCAGTCATCTAAATTTACCTTACAGTGACACAATAATAAAGTGCTACTACAACTGTTAATGTTAAAGTATAAACAGTGCCTTGTCTCTTTCAGATCCATCAGCCTCGAGGGCGGTCCTCAATAACTGAAGTCAGTACTCTCCTTTGCAGCCCATCCATATGCAAACACACTGTTGTCAAAGTTGTCAGCACACAGTCAGCCCCGACACCCGTTACAGGATGTAGATTGGCTCATCAGGTGGGCGCATATAGTAAGACAGTGCAAAGCGTGAAGCGAAATCGACGCATCTGCTGCTATTAATGGAACTACGATAGAAAAGACGCAACTCTGGCTGTGGGCGTCATGAAATGCTTGATTGACAGGGGCTGGAGAGGTCGTGGAGTGTAGGCGTCCAGTTGATAAAGGCATAAAGGGTCTCACACTAACATTTAATAACTTTTAGTCTTTGCAGCAACACAAACTGAATAGCGATGCTACATTCGCGAATGAATCGTTTTTTTGTGTCGGGTCTTTTGATGCGGTTCACAAAATCGGTCTGAACAAATCGTACAAGAATCGGACTTCTTTTTCGGACACGATAAACACAATTATTTAAAAAAATTAAAGAGAAATAGTGTCTACATGTGGTTTTATTGTAATGCCATGCCGGCATGCAAATGACGCAATTATCTCCCAATACTAACTGACTGATTTGGGATAATGAGTCGACTGTGGCACTGAAGCACTGCAGTTTAAAATGGTCTGGTTTACGTTTTGAAGCATCTTCCCACTCATAGTTTTAGAATTGTTTGTTTTAATTATTAATTATTGGACAATTCTGTTTCCCCATGAATAAATTGCCTGTTAGTAATGTTATAAAAGTATTTATACACGAACTAGCACGTTTAGAAACTGGCTTATGTCTCAGTGTTGTGGATTAGACGAATACATTGCAAACACTAGACGGCGCACTTGCTCTTCCCACAATAGAGCTGGTAAACTTAACTTTAATGCCTTGCGCGTTCCATACAATCTTTTGTATGACGTATACAGATATAATAATCATGATCAGGACATTTCCCATATATTGTGGACCAAGTTCTATATGTAAAGAAGAGATTTAACAACAGCATCTCTCTTTCTTTCTCTCGCGTTCTCTTTCACGCGCACACTGCATTATATCTCTCTCACACGCGCGAGCTTAGTTTTTTTTTTATGAAACGCAAAAGATTAAAATAAGAAAGACTTTTTATACTTCTCCAATTATCATATACCTGGAAAATGGGCTGGCTATTTCCCCGAATGGACAGACTGTTGACTTTTTGTGTCTCGCTGTGACAGGCAGGTCAGGCAGTAAAGATCCGCCCCTCGGCGGTGTTCAGCAGTGCATCACTCTCAAACGCTAATTCCACCGGGACAGACGCAACTTCGGTCCGCACGCGGAGCGGAGGAGACGCACACGAAATGACACCAATGGCTGCGCTTGTGTTCACAGCGACTTTTGCGCTAATAATCTGGATACCGACTTTCACATTAACCGCACGGGTCTACCCTCCTAATGAAGGTAAGGATTTACCAAACCAAAGGAAAATCTTTCCAAGAGTTATTTTTTGTTGTTGTTTGGGTTAAGACTTGGTACGGTATAGAGTGGCACACTGCTACGACTGACATTTATTTCTTTATTTACCATTCGTATTTTTTTATTTCGAGACTTTATCCCGTCAGCGAAAAGGATTTATAGAATTTTTCTCCGAAAGTCCCTTTGGGGATCTCCAAGTGTCTGTGGTTCCCAAATCCGCAGATCCTATGGAAGACTGCGCCGTTTATTTCATCAAACGAAGTTTAAACTCGGACTCTATTGGGAGGAAACACTGTCTTCTAATTTTGTTGGAATTATTTTTGATCTTATTTATTTATTTGTTTGTATTTCAAGAAATGTGCTTGGATGACCAGAATAGAAATTTAGGCTAGCGTATTCGAATAATTTGATGGAAACTTGCAAGACTCCTTTATTATTTTAATTTATTTGGAGTGTTTTCAGAAGCGAAATGTTCGAAATTCGTCCATCATAACCAGCAGAGACACGCACGAAACAAATGATTAAAGCATTTCAGTATAATATAGTCTTTAGTCTCTGTTAAACTCGCGTAAATATCTCATTACACGGTACGCTTTTAATTTAGGGTATGCTAGGGCTTTGTTTTGGTGTATGAAGGCTATAGGCTACACACAAATAGACAAATTCTGAAACCCTTAGAAAAAAGAAAAGAAAATTACTTGTTGTAAACATAAACCTTTTATATATTCCTTGCACATTCACTGTTCACTGATTATGCTCTTCTCTCAAAGGACCGGATTTTGTTTGGACAATAGCCAAATTGGAACACTGATTAAAACAATACTTAATCATGCCACAATCAAACTTTATAAAATACTTATTTTTTTGCCAAATATATGTGTTATTTAACCATATGCAATACATTTCCTTAATAAGCATAAATCAGTGTACTTTGAGGAAATGGAGAGTAATAACTTTGTACAGTTGGGAACAAAAGGGTAGCAAAAGAAATAAGTTGCGACTTAAGAGACAGTTTGGTCAAGTCATAAGGAGGTTGATGATCCATCTTCAGTGACTCACGGCATTTTGTCTATCCGCAGTGACGCTGCTGGACTCGAGAACTGTGCAAGGAGAACTGAAATGGGTTGCGAGTCCGACGGAAGGAGGGGTGAGTCTACAGAGTACAGACAGTGTTGTTTTTACTTTTGTATTTGTGTGGAAAAATCTCTATTGACAACTCTTGAAGGTGCTGATCGTCTTGGAAACTGTATTTGCACATGAAAAGCAGACTAGAGAATTTAAAGAACCTTTTTTGAGCACAGTGGAATTGCTGCTCCACACTGTACATAAAACAAGAAGGTTTAACTAAGGCCTCATGCTATGCTAAAAGCACACTAAAAATGGATGGAAAATGGCTTAAGATGCATCACACTGTATGCTATCGGTATTTTCTGCATTAGTGCATAGATGAAACACAGAAGACTAATGAGATCTACACAAACATCCGTAATTATAAATCCTGACAGATGAAATGGCTTTGTTCTTATAATTTGATGTTTCATACAGACTGAGAAACGACTTGAGTTTAAGTGCTTGTGCCCCGGATAATTCATCTAGAAATTTTATGCTGTGTAATTATGATGTTCATTTCTTTACATTATTTATGAGCTGGCATCTTAAAACTTAAAATTTATTGGTGCACTATATTTTGCACGTACAATAATAAAGCTAGAGTTTTTGACTTAGTAAAATGAGTACAAACAAGATAATTGAAATACAGTATGAAGGCTATGCGCTGATGGTTAACATGCTGAGATTTAAATATTTAGTTTATACGTTTTTCAAAAAAAATTTGGGCCACACTTTACATTAATATTTTTACTTTATTATAATTATTATGCAGTCAGCAACTGCATGTATAAGTTTCAGTACATTATATATACACATTATTATTGTTAGCGATTTAATTAGTACAACATATATTTTTTCTTTTAAAAAACACAACAACTGCATAAATTAATACATTACATTAACAAAAACATGTACTTGTTTGAACTGTTTTTATTTAAATATTGAAATCAATCTACTCAAGTATAAGTGTTTATACACAAGTGTGTAAAGTTATTTATCTGTGATTTGACTGATTAATTAAACCACAATTAGTCTTCCTTATTCTCTCCGTTCACACTTTGGTTGGTTTCAGGTTTAAAAATGAACTTGGCATTTGAGGATATGTGGTTCCCCCCACCCTCTACTGCTTTATCTCATCCACCCGTTTGATTGACAGGGTCCCGACAGAACCCCCTCCCTCATGCAAACGGGCCGAATGTACAGCTTTATCGGTGTGACAGCTGGGATTTCTACACTTACGACTTACAAAGAGTAAAAAAGCGAGAAGAAAAGACAGTGTCATAGATCGTGACAGGCCTTTTCAAAACTCTCCTTCATTGCATACATCTCATTTGAAACTCTCACCAGCAGGAAGCATCAAACTCTAGGCCCCATGGTATTACAATGGCTTAATATGGGATTAATGGTGACCAGGAAGTCAGGGCGTTCTTGTAAATGTTGCTGGGTACTGCATTTGTTTGGTAGATGTGCAAGGGTGTTGGCAATCCTGTATTATTATTGAAAACCATACTTTCACCTTAGTGTTAAGAAATTCACAGCAATCAATCATTTGACATATCGCCATATCTATCTCCCAAAAACAACTGTTTTTGAAGCCTTTGAAAGGCTTAAACGGCACTTTCAGTTCTGATACACAGAAATGGAGCTGAACAATGCTTCAAAGAATCATATTATCTCAGTTATGTTAATTATTGAGCAATCTCCAATAAAATCTTTGTATGGCCAATGAGTTTGAAGTATTTTGAGTATTAAAACCGCTTGTCTCAAATGCATGGTTCACCCAAATATGAAAATTCTGTAATAATTTACTCACCCTCATGTTGTTCCTAAACCTGTAAGACCTTTCTAATGAGGAACGCAAAAAGACATTTTTGTTTTGTTTTTTGTCCACGCTGTCAACATTCAGTGGGGTTCCAGTGCTGTTTTGGACCCAACTGATTTTCCTTGTATGGACAACAACAGTTGAATTATTCTTCAGAATTTCTTCTGCTTTTTGCAACAGAAAGAAAGTCACACAGGTTTGAGTAAATTATGACAGAATTTTCATTTCTGGGTAAACCACCCCTACTATTCACAAAACAGTGCACAGAATCTGGCAGATGTGTGATTTAAATTCTCATTATCATATCGTAATCAATGAAAACATTGCATCATTGCAGCTGTTGGTCTGTGGTAAATCTCCAGCTCTGGGCCTGGAATTGTGTGCACTTGCTGTGACAAAAGTCTCCCTAGCAGAATCTCTATAGGCCTACTTACCTCTCTGTCTTTCCCTCCGTCTCTCTCATAGTGGGAAGAGGTGAGCATCATGGATGAGAAGAATATACCAATCAGGACATACCAGGTATGCAACGTAATGGAACCCAACCAGAACAACTGGCTCCGAACAGACTGGATTCCCCGTGGCGGAGCTCAGCGCGTCTACATCGAGATCAAATTCACCCTGCGTGACTGCAACAGCCTGCCAGGAGTCATGGGAACTTGCAAGGAGACCTTTAACCTCTACTACTATGAGTCCAACAATGACAAAGAGCGGTACATCCGAGAGAACCAGTTCACCAAAATCGACACCATTGCGGCCGATGAGAGCTTCACGCAGGTGGACATAGGAGACCGCATCATGAAGCTGAACACGGAAGTGCGGGATGTAGGAATTTTGACTCGGAAGGGCTTCTACTTGGCCTTCCAAGACGTGGGGGCCTGCATCGCCCTGGTATCAGTACGGATCTTCTATAAGAAATGCCCCCTCACTGTACGCAACCTGGCCCAGTTTCCAGACACCACCACCGGTGCGGACACCTCATCACTAGTGGAGGTACGCGGATCTTGTGTGGACAATTCAGAGGAACGTGAGGTCCCTAAAATGTACTGCGGAGCAGATGGAGAATGGCTGGTGCCTATTGGAAACTGTTTGTGTAACCCTGGCTATGAGGAACACGGGGGAACATGCCAAGGTAAGAGCTCGGATAACTCCCTCGTTCGAGGTTTTCCAACAAAGCGTTTCACCAGGTTCTGTTATGACTCGAGATTTATGCATCAAAAAATACCCTGATCGCCCAGCAGCAATATATTCCATAATTTAAGATGAGATCATTAAAACTGAGGCTGACCCGGATGCACTTTTCCCCTCTCAGGGATGAGAGAGTTTACTCAGATGTATACAGCTGGGTACTCGGCAGATCACTGTGGATTAAGCGAGTGTTGTTGTTCGAGAGGTCTGGTTATGATTATGAATCGCCCTGTTTGATATCAAAACACCTCCCAGTGGATTTGCGCATGAGAAAAGTTGGCGCTAATTATTTTGTTGGAGCAACAGCCGTGTGGTTTATGTGCAGAATCCGCTTAATTAGATCATGGGCGAATGCTCTCGTAGCCTTTTCACTCTCGTTCTCGTTTTGCTATCTCTCAAGAGCATGTCTGGTGGTTTTCAGTTCACATTAAAGCAAAAAGATGCGATTGGCAAAACACTGAAAGAGCAAAACAGATAAAAGAAGAAAAGGAGAGGATCAGATAGATTGCTTCTGTCACCAGAGGGTCGTTTCTCTTTCTCCATGCTGGCTTTGATTCCCAGTGTCCGTAGTCAGGCCATACGGCACTGAAAAAGCCATGATATACTGTTTGGGGTAATGCTGAGGTCAGTGCAAGCAAAAAGGAAGAGCCAGAGGACATGTAGACAGTTTGAGCACGCCCTTTCTTTCTTTTCCGTCTGGTCCAGGAGAGGGTCGTCGCTTGAGCGGGGTGATAAACGGCCGACTGGCCAGTCTAACGGCCTTTATTTATGAGCGCTATCTCAGCGGGCTAATTGCATGACAAATACGGGCTGTAATTTAGGGCTCTTGCGGGCTCAAGGGGGGTGGTCGGCATTCACCGCGGGCGATCTCTCTCTTAGTGGATGTGCTTGTGTGGGTGGTTGAAGGGGTACACTGGGAAAGGCCATTCTCTGGGATCTGGCCGTTTTTCTTGGCCACTCTTTTATTAGCAGAGCTCGCTGGCAGTGGCCGGGTTCCCCACTCGCTCCTTAGCTTTCCGTCTCTCTCCCTCTGCTCTCTTTTGCCGTTCAGATATGTTGAAATGAAGGAAAGAGGCTGTAATTGACCAAGAGCAGAACGGAGTTTCCACACAGACATTTGGTGAAACGTTTTACTTAGATCACTTCAGGGCTTGCGTTGATGATTTCATTACTCTGAGATATTTGGAAGAGAGCGATTTTGATATTTCTGTTGTTTGGAGTCTGCAAAAGTTTTTAGATTTAATTTCCCAACTCACAAAACAAAACACACAAAAAACACTTCAAGTCATAAAAGCTGTATTGGATCATTTTGGCCACTTGTTTGCACAGTGCTGAACTGTAAGGATGGCCTGCTGGCCCAGAGTTTTAGGTCAGTTGAACAAAACCACCACTTGCTCTTTCAGGACGGTTAGGGTTAGTGCTGCACCAATGTAACATTTATCGATCTTATTCATAAATTTTTATAAATTGCAAACTATGTTTGGTTTTCTGTGACTTACTGTATTGTCTATTGTTGTTGCATGTTCTGCTGATCTGATTGTCATCAAAAACACTAGTAGCTGGCAAACATAGAGGTTGAATTTGCAAAAATCACTTGACAGTTTTGAAAGCACAACTAAGAAATTTTGTAAAGAAAACTTTGCACTTAATGAAAAAAAGTTTGTATTTCTAGAAAATATAAAAAATTTCATTCAACTACGGACCAGCAAAAAAAAAAAAAAAAAAAAAAAAACCTTATTGTTGAGCATTGGTGCATAAAATATATTTGTTGTTGAAAAAGGAAAAATTTTCCAAGCAGTTTTTGATATCGGCCAATTAAACCTAATCACAATTCATATTTAGTATTTTGTAGCCAATATTCCAATTTCCGGCTTTTATAAATATCCAGGTGCCTTCTTTACATATCCTTAGACCATCTTCTTTATATCTGTGTTATTTAAGCATGAGCCTGTCATCAATGTCTGATTAAGCCATCACACGCTGTCTTCAGCAAGGCAATAGGCAGTTGTTTCCTCATTGAAGCGGGTTCAAAAGGTGGCTTTCTATCCCAGCATGCAGATGCGAGTCACTGTCTGTTTAATAAGTCTGTGTGTGCATCCCAGGCCAGGGGAGGGATGCAGAGGTTCACCTTCAATGTGAGGGCTTAGGCGAGGGCGAGAACTTTCTCAATGGGGTGTCCCAAGGACCTTGTGAAAAAAGCCCATTGAGGATGGGGATACAAGCCCTGTACCCCAGCATGCCTCAATGGGAGCCTCTCCCCAATTGTTGGGATGTCGTGATCGGGGATGGGGGTGAGAGGGGAGAAATACTAGACAGGGTCAGGGGTGACCCCTGGCTTTATCCTCCTCTCCTCCCCAAGAGACGGGGGTCATGGCCGAGATTGATTAAGACGTCAAAATTTTGACAGCTGCAGCCTAGATGGACAGGTCCAAGAACAGAGGAGCGAGAGATGGCCACAAAACAGCCGTCGTTCGGTTGGTGAATGGAGCGGAGACTTGGCCAGAGGATTTGGTGTCTTTTCTTCTTTTTAAGAGTTTGCTGTTTTCTCACTGCTCATCTGCTGTGTTGAGTAGGAGGTGAGGATAGAGAGGAAATCTCTGCCTGTTAGTGGGCGTCCGGCGAGCTGGAGACGTGTAAAAGCCCGCTGAGATGCTAGGCTGCAATTAAGAATGACAGCCCACTCTCAGCTTTTCACTACACTGTAAACGTACACGTAGTTTAGTGAAACAGCACGACGACATGGAGAAAAATCCAACCAACACTAGTGAGTTTTCAGCTCTTTTGACAAATATGCCTCTTCAAAAAATGTGCTACAGTATTTCTAAAAATGTACCCCCATGATAGTGTCTCTTAGAAAAGAAGTACTGGTACTGTTACCATGAAACATGTCCAAACAAGCATGGTAGTACCATGGTACAGACCATGGTAGAGAAATTCATGCACCATACTATTTAAATAGTACATCAAGATATTTCAAAAGATAATATGGTATTACTATAGTGCATTTCCAAAAAAACATGATAGTACTATGATACTTGTGTAACATTGACAAAAAAAGTATTAAAAAAATACCATGGGATTTTAGATATGTAGCATAGTACTACCATAGAATTCTTGGAAGTACCATAGTACAAGGATTTCAGCACCATGGCATATTTCAAAGCCATGATACCATATTGGTACTATAGTACCACCACAGTAGGAGGTGAAAAAAAAAACCTTGGTAGTGCCATGGTACTGTTTGGTAGTTTGTTGTGACACCTTGTCTATAAATTATATTAGTGCCATGGTTCTTTTTTGTCAGTGATACTATGGTATTTTAAATGTACCATGCAAGAACCATAGAATATATCAAAGTACCATCTGATACATCACTCAACCATTGTGCCACCACATTATTTTTTTAAATGGGTGCTAATGTAAAACAGCTCACGCATATTTAAGTAATTAGAAAGCATAAAGGGTTTGAAAACTAGAGCATGATGGGAAGGTGTGATAATTTGAAACCATGCTCTTTGAATCAGAACAGACAGCAGTTTGTGTAACTGGAAGGAAAACGATGCTTGACAAGACATTATTTATGTATGTGAGCTGAGATAAACTCTCAAGAGAACGCCGTTTGTATCGACTTCACCATGCAAAAGTACATTTTAGCTTTAATCACACATTAAGCAAATTGGCGTACTCGAGGAGAGGTATTGATCCGGTTTTCTCATGTGTTATTGTTGAGACGCAGCTTTTTTTCCCTGTGTAAACTTTGCACCTTAGCACCTGTATGTGGCTGTGTATGCCTAATTAGAAAAAGCTTGCATGTGTATCTCTTCGCTGTCATAATTATGAGCAGGTGTATGAGACTCATCATCCTCAGCTGTGAGTCGTTTTTTGCTCTTTTCTTTGTTAAACAATAGCCGCCGCCTGCCAAAATGCTCCTACGTATGAATATTCATCACTTCCTTTTTGCTTTTGATGGCAAGCACATATGTTGATTCCTGTCACGATCCTCCTCAGTTCTCCCCTATGAGCCCCTCCATCGGCCCTTGAATGGACTGTCAGCTGTCCCAGGAAAGAGAGATGGAGAGAGGTGTCCTTTGATATCAGACAAATACACCATTTGCATATTTCGTCCGTGAAATGCAAAGCCAGCAAACTTGTCTCTCAAAGACAATGGGCGGCTCGTCCTTTCAGCGAGATCGAGCGAAGGTTGGGTCCATCCTCTTCGCTCTGTGATCATGGCAGCATGCTGTATATGTTTGAAATCATTTGGATAATATGATTCGCATGATTAATTCCAGATCTTTTGAATCGGCGGAGTCTGACGTTCGTGTTTCGAGTTCAGACACTCTGGTCTGTCTGTATCTCTCTCGCTGTCTGTATGTGTGCAATTGCTTGCTCATGTGTGTGTTGTTCTCCTTGACCTCTTCCTGTCTATCATCATCCGGTGCTCCCATACGGAAGCTCCCCTGACAGCTCACAGCCCTTCAGTTGTCATGTTGTGATGGATGCACTGGGGGCGGAAAACGGCCTGAAGGACAGAACTGGTGGGAAGGGTGAGGGATGGAGGTGACTGTCCCCCTCCTACAGAACTGTTAGCATCCATGCTAATGCAAGTTTCTAGGTGACAAATGCCCTTTTTTTACTGTTCGTTCAAATTAAATCACTGCATTCAAACTATCATATTGTAGCCTATTACCTTCTGATGCAATCGCTGTGCCTTTGTGCAATCACAGTCATTTCTATAATAGGATATTTTCTACTTAATTTTAGTATATAACATCATTGATAAATTTACATTTCTCAGGAGGAGTTTTTTAAACTACCTGCTTTTGCTAATGCAAACTAGTCAGACTGTTTGCACCCATGCTAATGTTATCTGACACGAAAAAGATTATGAAGAAATACTTAAAATGAAAATGGAGCATGGTGATACCATAGTACTCTTTGAAATACCTTGTAAATTGTTTGTGTTTTCCAGGAGATCTCCAGAAATGCCCCCATTCATGGTACCGTTTAGTACCATGGTATATATCAAAGTACTATAGTATGATACCATCACTGTACTTTTTTTTGTAAGGCAAAATGACTGAAATAACCAGATTAAGTAGAAACTATCCAGCGTCTTTGATAAATTCACATAATTTCCCAAGAAAGTCTGTTGAAACTACATGCTAAGCAAAGTTTTGCTAATGTGAACTAGCTCGCTTTCCCTTTTGAGAAATTCTGATAGCGCTAGTCTCATCTCTCTGGTGTTTAATTATATTTTAATTACGCCGTCTGGAACACATTCATTGCTGGATCCCTAAGATCAGAAGAGCTGAGCACAGATCTCCTTTAGCGTCACTGGAACAGCGGTGTGGACAGCACTGTCTCAGCATCCACATGCCAGCGTTTATCTTTTCGAGTGGATGAGCCTTATTGACTCACTGCTTGAGGGTCTGTCCTCCTATTCTTTCTGATTAACCCAGCATCCATTTAGCCGCTGCTCTCCATGCTTCATGCCAAAGAGTTTGTGTTCTTTTGACAAGATGTCCATCAACGGCGGACGTGAGCGTCCAACCCAGCTACTTTATGCGATCCTCCCCATCAGTTAGTGCCCTGCTCCTTTCTTTTCCCGCTTCAAACATGGAACCCTTAAGTTGGCTTCCTTCCAGAGAAGGTCATAGGTCAGCCTGAGCCTGTGTCAAAGGCAGGAAGGCCCGAGCCATCATTTTCTTCTGAAAGAGATGTTGAAACGACTGACCTGTTTTATGTGAGAGGGGCACGGTTAACTTTACAGTCAGCATGGCTGCTGTGTGTCTTTGTCTTCGGGTTTGATTAGGACGCTGCCAAAATTTTCTCTGTACAAATGCACCAGATGGAGCCCATGAATGCAGTTGTTCTTTTCTACTAATGAAGTGTTTATGAAGGCCTAATATGAATGGTTTGATTCATGATGATTGATGTCACAAATTAATCTTAGTGCTAGTAGTTTGAACAAAATGACAAAACTTTTTTTCTGCAGTGTGAATGACAGGAACTGAAGTGGCTCAGTGTTTTCTCACTTAGGTAAATATGCAAACGTGAATGAAATAAATGTTATTCATAGACACACACAAAAGCACTTTTTGAACTCTCCATTGCACAAACATGCATACTCGCCTGCATACTCAGGGATTCCTGACTGAAGTGCTCTTCGCAAAACTCACTCTCGGCACTTCTAGATAGGACGTCAGTTAACAGATGTCAATTAGCTGAGACCGTGTCTACAAGAACGGGAGCTGGAGAAAGGACAGACTTAGTAATGGGATTATTTTGGGGGTTGGCAGACCTGTTTCCACAATGCAAGGCAACACTAGTGATTAGCGCAGAGTGGTCACAGCGGCGACTTCACAATGCACATTAATACTAGTAATTATTTGGAGGGGCTGGAGCATGGCTGGATCTAATGCTTGCCATTAGACTTGAGGGTTTATTCCATTCCTGGGGTTTTCGTTAGAGTGGATTGGTCTCTCTCAGACCAGCTGCTGTGGAAAAAGCCACTCGGTTTGTCACTGAACGCAATTAGTTGTGACTTTATGTCTTTGTTAGCGCTGAGAGAAAGACACAGAAAGGCGGGAGGGGAAGATGAAGAGCGTTTGCTGAAGCACTTCGGTAGACGTAAATCTCATCAAAGAATTTCGAAACATAGGAATGGGATCCTTATATAGAAGCATTGTAATGTAGCTACACATTGTTGCTTTGCAGTTTTGTTTCCAAAAAGTAACTGTGAAATGAGAGAAGAATTTGGTGTCCTTGAGGAGTAAAAAGTAGCAAAAGTAGCTAAGCTACTAACTTAGCTTAAGTTTTTAGCTTGACGGTGGCTCAACGGTTTTTAAAATAGTTTAGCGACGAGTAACTTTTTCATCAAGTAGCAGTTTAGTGTGACAAAATGATACATTGCTGGCCTTTATTTCACATTGAATTGCAAACTAAAGATTGTGTCAAACCCATAAACAAAAAAGCTTAATTAATGAAGTACCTGCATGGCATTTTACTTCAGTTTTTAGCAAAATATTTCATATACTAAGTATTTAATTTAGTAATTAAGTCATCCTAATTTAGATTTATACATAGATTAATTTATTATTTTACAAATATTTTCTAATCAAATCTTATAATTATGAAGTCTTTTCCTTAAAATATCATATAATTTTAGATATTTACACATTTCTGTGTCTTTAATACTGTCTTTAATAGCTTCAGTGTTGTTAGCTACTTTTTGTTGGTAGCTTGTTGTATAGCCAACCACTTATTTTCTTCTCTCTCTCTTTTTTAAGTAGCTTGGATGATTTAACTTATGAAATTGATAGTTAGTAAGGAACCAAACTTATGCATTTTATAATTAGAACACACACACACACACACACACACACACACACACACACACATACTGGTATATATGGTTTAAGAGGACAGCATGTAACCACTATGGTTTAGAGGGACACCCAGTGCCTAACACTCTACAAATTAAACAGACATGCTAAACAATGTTATATGGTCTCTTTAAGATACATCTCACTTAAAAGTGTTGTTCAAACTATAAAATCATGGAAAATAACACACCTGATTTTATATGGTTTACGAGGACAGCATGTAACCAATGTGGTTTAGAGGGACACCCAGTGCCTAACACTCTACAAATTAAACAGACATGCTAAACAATATTATATGGTCTCTTTAAGATACATCTCACTTAAAAGTGTTGTTCAAACTATAAAATCATGGAAAATAACACACCTGATTTTACACAGGCTTCCATGGTCAACTGAATCATGGTTTGCCAGGACATCCAGGTTTAAAGGGACAGTTCCCTTTCGTTCAGTCACTCTGAGTTACGTAAGTGATTGACGAATGGGGGTTTCGCTTGGAAGCCTATCACCTTCGAGATCTTAAAAAACGAGCCAATGGCAAAACTTGAATTTGCATAACGCAACTCCGCCCCACCGCGTGGGTATAAAAGGAGCAGCGCGGCAATCTCGCATTATGTTTTTGCTTCGGAGCTGAGTGTTTCTTTACTTCTCTCCACTGCAAGCTGTCTACGAGTTCTAGATACTGTACGAGACGAGCGACTCTTCAGCGGTGTTGGTTTCATGGCGTGTTCCAGCGAGATCTCTTTCCTGCTGCTGGTCTGTGCAGTGATCTGCCAACAGTGTGTGTTTTCTCCTGTCACCGCGGAACACTCGTCCTTCCCTAGCCTCCTCTGTCTGGACGCGGCCTTGCTGCCCCATTGAGGGTATGTCTGTGGTTCACATGATATGCGGGAGGCTGAGCGAAACACGTTCCTCAGCACCCCCATATCCTAGGCTGGCCTCTTCTGCGGCGCGTCCCAGGACTTTGCCCAACAGTTTTCGCCCGCCCAGGAGCAGACCGAGGCCATTAAACATTCTGCCCCGGCGGCCAGCTGCTGCTTCCACCCAGCCGCCGACTCAGCCGCCTCAGTCCACTCACCGCCGAGGACGCTCAACTGTGGCTCCCGCTCCTCCCGCCCGGCCCCAGCAGCAGCATTCACCAGCCCTGCAGCCTGCCAAACGGCAGGCAAAGCAGCACTCCTGATACGGGCAGATGGAAATGTGAAAGCTCCACCTCGCCACTCTCATTCCCCTCTGTCGCCAGACTCGTCCTTCCCTGGCCTTCTCTGTCAGGACCAAGCGTGTCTGTCAGGACAAGCCCTGAA
Source organism: Rutilus rutilus (assembly GCF_951802725.1). Classification (NCBI taxonomy): domain Eukaryota; kingdom Metazoa; phylum Chordata; class Actinopteri; order Cypriniformes; family Leuciscidae; genus Rutilus; species Rutilus rutilus. The sequence goes on from NC_140214.1 coordinate 12,851,139, forward strand.
AAGTGAAGCCAAAACGTCTCGATCGCCCCCCGGTGACTGGTCCTAGTATAGGTCATAAGCCCCGCCTCCCCGTGTTATTCAACGAGACGTGAGACCAACTAAACAATTAAATTACACTTCAAATATCTTTTTTCCAAAGGTGGTTTCTTTCATTTGCTGTCGTTTTTATCACGGTGATGTAAGTTCAAGTGTCTGTTTCAAAAATAAGTTGTTTTTTAGTTAGTTACGTGATGTGGTGGTGTAACGTCATGATTGACAGCTGTGATTGACAGGTTCTCTGAGCGAAGTAGTCACTGAAGCACCAACGGATATTTTTTTCGGGATCTTCGGAGGACTGAGGAGATTGTATTTACTTTATTTTAACAAGCCTCTTGTCGTACTGCAATCAATTTTTTAAAAAGTGTGCAGAACTGCGAGAGTGAGGGCGGAGCGTTGATTTCGCGGCTTTACTTCCTGCTCACGACTGTGCAGGTCTGGTCCCGAGATCGCTACTGCGCAGACTCAAGTTCCAATATGTCAGCGCCATATCGGGACACTGGCGGCTTCAGTTCTCATCAATGGAAGAGAGCGAAGGGGCGTCGTCCATCTTTTTTTACAGTCTATGGTCAGGACGCAGCCTTGCAGCCACATCATGGGTACATCTGTGGTTCACATGACCCCGCTGGTTCAGTTTTTGGGAGCCTGGCTGGAGCTTCCTAAGCTGTCCCGCTGGCTCGTGAGAACCATCAGGCTCGGTTATGCATTTCAGTTCGCAGTCTCCTCCCTGAAAGCAGGGAGTCTGCTATACCATGGTGGGTGGCAATGCCCCTGTTATGCGTGCAGAGGTCACCACCCCACTGGCGAAGGGTGCGATCGAGACCGCCCCTCCAGCCGAAATGTAGTCTGGCTTCTATAGCCCCTACTTCATTGTACCCAAGAAGAGCAGTGGGTTACGCCAAATCCTGGACCTGCACATTTTGAATATATATACAGGCTCACAGGCTTCCATTCAAAGATGTTGACAGCCATACGCATTTTTGAATGCGTTCGTCCGTTGGATTGGTTTGCAGCGATCGACCTGTAGGACGGATACTTTCAAGTCTCCACTCTTCCTTGACACAGACCGTTTCTACGGTTTGCTTCCGAGGGGCAGGCATACTAGTACACGGTACTTCCATTCAGGCTAGTGTCTCCTTGCATCTTCAAGTCGTTGAGGCACTCCTTGTGCCACTCCGGCAACACAGGGTTCACAACCTGAACTATCTTGCCCATCTGGGCCTTCGGGTCAACTGGGAAAACAGCAAACTTTCCCCCGTGCAGAGTATCACTTTTCTTGGTATGGAAATTGACTCGGTAGCCATGTACGCACAGCTTACGAGTGAGCGCGTGTAGTCACTGCTGAACTGACTCTTGAGTCAATTCAAGGGCAAGAGTGTGGTTCCACTGAAGTTATTTTAGAGCCTCCTGGGGCATATGGCATCCGCAGCGGCTGCCACGCCACTCTGCACCGTTTACGTTTGCTCAAGGACCAACACATACTAGTCCGTTCAGACATCATGGCGACAGTAGTGTATATCAACCAACAAGGTTGCGCTCCCGCCGTATATCGCAACTCACCCTTCACTCTTATGGAAACAGAAGCATCTGAGGTCGCTTTGAGCCATTTACAGTCCGGGAGAGCTGAATTGTGCAACCGCAGGCTCTCACGATTTCGGCCACTTCCCGGGGAATGGAGACTTCATTCCCAGACGGTTCAGCTGATTTGGGAACAGTTCGGCGAAGCACAGGTAGATCTGTTTGCCTCCCCAGACACTTCCCACTTTATTCCTTGACCGAGGGGACCCTCGGCTTGGATGCACTAGCACAGAGGTCCCCAACCCCCGGGCCGCGGACCGGTACCGGTCCGTGGGACATTTGGTACCGGGCCTCACAGAAAGAATATATAACTTAACGTATTTTCCGGACTATAAATCGCTCCGGAGTATATGTCGCATCAGTAAAAAAATGCGTCATGAAGAAGAAAAAACATAATATAGCCTAAGTCGCACTGGACTATAAGTCGCATTAATTTAGAAATGTAGCCTATTTCACAAAAAAAAAAAAAAATAATAATAATAATAATTGTTCGGATGGGACTGTTCACCCTTACGGACGTGCAGCGCTCTGAAAGCGGCACAAAAAGACTGCTTTAAAACTTTCACAGAGACCTCAGACAGAAAGCAAGCCTGTCTTTAAATTGTATTTCGTTTTGTATTAATTGTATCTTAATTTTAATCAATGTTTCATCACCCAATTGCCAGGATTTAATAAGAAGTAAATATAATAGAAAATATTTAATCAGGACACGGAGGCGCGGGCGCGTGAACTGGAGCTGATCTCATAAATTAACCGAAATTCAGCGTATAAGGTAGCCTACTTGCCTCACAGACCTGAGACATAGAAAGCTTGAAATGTCTAATTTTAAACAGAACAATTCAAAACAAAAGAAAACTGACTGTTCTCTGCTTAATTCGTATGAAATATGCATTTCTCTCTGGCGCGTTCACTAGGCATACTGCGAAGATCGAGTCAGCATTGTCAACTTCATCTTTGCACAGAAAACACTTGTTTATTATTAAACAATTAAAATGTCTCCTGCTATATTTTACATATTCATAATCATTAATTTTGGTTCTTAAAATCGGTTCTTTGTGACAGCTTTTAGGTGCTTTATTGGCAGCGCCACCCTTACATCGCATCAGCACCGTAAACATGGAGATTTTTTTCTTTTGGGGGGCTTTTTGTTTGTGTTCAGGCTTTCTCAGTTGTCTTTAGGCGCGATATTACGAGTACCCTGCTAATAAAATTGCAAGTAAGCCTACACATTGGATTCACGTTTATTATTATATTTAATTGTTTTTTATATATTTTTTATATTTTGTTGTATTTATCCGCCGCACCTTAAAGGCCGGTCCGTGAAAATATTGTCTGATATTAAACCGGTCCGTGGCGCAAAAAAGGTTGGGGACCGCTGCACTAGCACACAACTGACGGCTGCATGTGTGTGTTCTGGACAGGACGCGGCAGGTTTGAGTACCCTACCACCTCAGGTGGTGGCCACCATCACTTCTGCTAGGGCCTCCACAAGACACGCCTATGCTCTGAAGTGGAACCTCTTCATCACCCAGTGTTCTTCTCCATGTATACCATGATTGTGTTTACACAAACACATTTGATAGAGAGGAACTGTCAGCTATAGAACTACATACACAAGTCCTGCTAAACCATGTGTCCTTGTAAACCATGATTGTGTTTACACAAACACATTTGATAGAGAGGAACTGTCGGTTATAGAACTACATACACAAGTCCTGCTAAACCATGTGTCCTTGTAAACCATGATTGTGTTTATCACAATCATGTGATATTTGTGATATGTGATATTTGGGGATATTTAATTTAATGAATCAATCAACGATACTATTGATCAGCATTACCAAACGTGGACGTTCAACTAGAAACAAACATTGATGTATTGTTTTAATTTATTACTGTGAAGCTGCTTTGATACAACCTATGTTGTGAAAAGCGCTATATAAATAAACTTGACTTGACTTTACACAAACACATTTGATAGAGATGAACTCTTGGTTATAGAACTACATACACAAGTCCTGCTAAACCGCATGTCCTTGTAAACCATGATTGTGTTTACACAAACACATTTGATAGAGAGAAACTGTCGGCTATAGAACTACATACACAAGTCCTGCTAAACAATGTGTCCTTGTATACCATGATTGTGTTTACACAAACACATTTGATAGAGAGGAACTGTCGGTTATAGAACTACATACACAAGTCCTGCTAAAACATGTGTCCTTGTATACCATGATTGTGTTTACACAAACACATTTGATAGAGAGGAACTGTCGGCTATAAAACTACATACACAAGTCCTGCTAAACCACATGTCCTTGTATACCATGATTGTGTTTACACAAACACATTTGATAGAGAGGAACTGTCGGTTATAGAACTACATACACAAGTCCTGCTATAAATATAATTATTAAAATATTGAATATCAATTTTCATTTAAGAGAAATAAAAAATTTGGTTGGTGCTGCACAACTGAGAGAGGATATGCTGGTGATGACAAAGCAGTGAGTTGTCATTACAACACTGAAAGCAGATAATTCTGACTGTGTTCTAGTTAAGTAAATACATTTTGAATATAAATAATAATTTAAAATATAAAATTTTAATATAAATTTTCATTTAAGAGTATTACGTATATAACAGATTTCTCTCTATCAAATGTGTTTGTGTAAACACAATCATGGTATACATGGACACATGGTTTAGCAGGACTTGTGTATGTAGTTCTATAGCCGACAGTTCCTCTCTATCAAATGTGTTTGTGTAAACACAATCATGGTTTACAAGGACATGTGGTTTAGCAGGACTTGTGTATGTAATTCTATAGCCGACAGTTCCTCTCTATCAAATGTGTTTGTGTAAACACAATCATGGTTTACAAGGACATGTGGTTTAGCAGGACTTGTGTATGTAATTCTATAGCCGACAGTTCCTCTCTATCAAATGTGTTTGTGTAAACACAATCATGGTTTACAAGGACACATGGTTTAGCAGGACTTGTGTATGTAGTTCTATAGCCGACAGTTCCTCTCTATCAAATGTGTTTGTGTAAACACAATCATGGTTTACAAGGACACATGGTTTAGCAGGACTTGTGTATGTAGTTCTATAGCCGACAGTTCCTCTCTATCAATTGTGTTTGTGTAAACACAATCATGGTGTACAAGGATATGTGGTATAGCACATATTTTCTGATCAGTTCTGGTTGCTATGGTCTCGTAGGTTATGCATTCAAGAAATAGATTGTGTTCCCTCAACATAAAGGAATAGTTAACATAACAAAAAAAAAGTTTTTACTTATCTGGCATATTCCTCCTGTCAAGTTTTGTGGCAGAACTACCCATAGATATTTGTGCAATAAAGCTTGGTGTGGAGGTAATTAGCTGTAATTAGCAGGGAATCAAGCTAGACAAGGAGAAATGGTATCATGAGGGTTATACATATATATATATATATATATATATGCACTAGTCCGAATGATGATCCTAGTTTGATGGACTAGTCCTTCCTAATTCAAACAACTGACAGTCTATAAGTGTGTAGAAAGTAGAATTAAGTTGTTTAATATAAGTTGTATAACACTACTCTTTATCATACAAGTCATCGTTTTTAACCCTGAAAAGGTTATTATAATCCTGCTAAACCATGTGTCCTTGTAAACCATGATTGTGTTTACACAAACACATTTGATAGAGAGGAACTGTCGGCTATAGAACTACATACACAAGTCCTGCTAAACCATGTGTCCTTGTAAACCATGATTGTGTTTACAAAATATTAATAGGGAATAGGGAAGCCGTTTGATTTGACGGTCACTTACTGAATTGTGACAGAATAGAAGATAGATAGAATAAACTCATTTACATATTTGTTTCTGATTTGACGGTCACTTACTGAATTGTGACAGATAGAGTAGAAGATAGATAGAATAAACTCATTTACATATTTGTTTATTGTAAGCTAGGTGTCACAAACTGCTCCAAGACACGAAGGTTAGATCCAAATGCAGCTTTATTGGCTGGGGAAATCCAGAGGCGTAATCCAACGTACAGGCTAGGGTCATACACAGGCAGGCAGTCAAAACAAAGAAAGAAACGAAACAAAAACAAACAGGCAGGCAGGCAGGCAGGGACCAGAGGCAAGAGAGTAATCCAGGGAACAGGGCAAGATATCAAAAACCAAGAAACAAGAAATCCAGGGAAACGCTCAGAAATGCAGTGTAACACTTAACAAGACTTTGCGGTGAGTGAATGAATGAACATGGTATAAATAGACTGAGACTAACAGGATGATGTGACACAGGTGAATGCAATCAGTGAATGAGGTACAGGTGAATGTGATCAGTGATAAGTGATGATGAGTCCGAGCAGTGAGTTATGGGAAATGTAGTTTGTGAGTGATAATAGTCTTATGTTACACTCAGCTGGTGACCGTTACACTAGGGAAGCAGTTTGATTTGACGGTCACTTACTGAATTGTGACAGATAGAACATAGAAAAAACTCATTTACATACTTGTTTCTTGTAAGCTAAGCAGTTTGATTTGACGGTCACTTACTGAATTGTGACAGAATAGAATAGAAGATAGAATAAACTAATTTACATATTCGTTTCTGATTTGACGGTCACTTACTGAATTGTGACAGATAGAATAGAAGATAGAATAAACTAATTTACATATTCGTTTCTGATTTGACGGTCACTTACTGAATTGTGACAGATAGAATAGAAGATAGAATAAACTCATTTACATATTCGTTTCTGATTTGACGGTCACTTACTGAATTGTGACAGATAGAATAGAAGATAGATAGAAAAAACTAATTTATATACTTGTTTCTGATTTGACGTCACTTACTGAATTGTGACAGATAGAATAGAAGATAGATAGAAAAAACTCATTAACATATTTGTTTCTTGTAAGCTAGGGAAGCAGTTTGATTTGACGGTCACTTATTGAATTGTGACAGATAGAATAGAAGATAGATAGAAAAAACTCATTAAAATATTTGTTTCTTGTAAGCTAGGGAAGCCGTTTGATTTGACGGTCACTTACTGAATTGTGACAGATAGAATAGAAGATAGAATAAACTCATTAACATATTTGTTTCTTGTAAGCTAGGGAAGCAGTTTGATTTGACGGTCACTTACTGAATTGTGACAGATAGAATAGAAGATAGATAGAATAAACTCATTTACATATTTGTTTCTTGTAAGCTAGGGAAGCCGTTTGATTTGACGGTCACTTAATGAATTGTGACAGATAGAATAGAAGATAGATAGAAAAAACTCATTTACATACTTGTTTCTTGTAAGCTAGGGAAGCCGTTTGATTTGACGGTCACTTACTGAATTGTGACAGATAGAATAGAAGATAGATAGAATAAACTCATTTACATATTTGTTTCTTGTAAGCTAGGGAAGCCGTTTGATTTGACGGTCACTTACTGAATTGTGACAGAATAGAAGATAGATAGAAAAAACTAATTTATATACTTGTTTCTGATTTGATGTCACTTACTGAATTGTGACAGATAGAATAGAAGATAGATAGAAAAAACTCATTAACATATTTGTTTCTTGTAAGCTAGGGAAGCCGTTTGATTTGACGGTCACTTATTGAATTGTGACAGATAGAATAGAAGATAGATAGAAAAAACTCATTAACATATTTGTTTCTTGTAAGCTAGGGAAGCAGTTTGATTTGACGGTCACTTATTGAATTGTGACAGATAGAATAGAAGATAGATAGAAAAAACTCATTAAAATATTTGTTTCTTGTAAGCTAGGGAAGCAGTTTGATTTGACGGTCACTTACTGAATTGTGACAGATAGAATAGAAGATAGAATAAACTCATTAACATATTTGTTTCTTGTAAGCTAAGGAAGCAGTTTGATTTGACGGTCACTTACTGAATTGTGACAGATAGAATAGAAGATAGATAGAATAAACTCATTTACATATTTGTTTCTTGTAAGCTAGGGAAGCCGTTTGATTTGACGGTCACTTACTGAATTGTGACAGATAGAATAGAAGATAGATAGAATAAACTCATTAACATATTTGTTTCTTGTAAGCTAGGGAAGCAGTTTGATTTGACGGTCACTTACTGAATTGTGACAGATAGAATAGAAGATAGATAGAATAAACTCATTTACATATTTGTTTCTTGTAAGCTAGGGAAGCCGTTTGATTTGACGGTCACTTAATGAATTGTGACAGATAGAATAGAAGATAGATAGAAAAAACTCATTTACATATTTGTTTCTTGTAAGCTAGGGAAGCCGTTTGATTTGACGGTCACTTACTGAATTGTGACAGATAGAATAGAAGATAGATAGAATAAACTCATTAACATATTTGTTTCTTGTAAGCTAGGGAAGCAGTTTGATTTGACGGTCACTTACTGAATTGTGACAGATAGAATAGAAGATAGATAGAAAAAACTCATTTACATACTTGTTTCTTGTAAGCTAGGGAAGCCGTTTGATTTGACGGTCACTTACTGAATTGTGACAGATAGAATAGAAGATAGATAAAATAAACTCATTTACATATTTGTTTCTTGTAAGCTAGGGAAGCCGTTTGATTTGACGGTCACTTACTGAATTGTGACAGATAGAATAGAAGATAGATAGAAAAAACTCATTTACATATTTGTTTCTTGTAAGCTAGGGAAGCCGTTTGATTTGACGGTCACTTACTGAATTGTGAGATAGAATAGAAGATAGATAGAAAAAACTCATTTACATATTTGTTTCTTGTAAGCTAGGGAAGCAGTTTGATTTGACGGTCACTTACTGAATTGTGACAGATAGAATAGAAGATAGATAGAATAAACTCATTTACATATTTGTTTCTTGTAAGCTAGGGAAGCCGTTTGATTTGACGGTCACTTACTGAATTGTGACAGAATAGAAGATAGATAGAAAAAACTAATTTATATACTTGTTTCTGATTTGATGTCACTTACTGAATTGTGACAGATAGAATAGAAGATAGATAGAAAAAACTCATTAACATATTTGTTTCTTGTAAGCTAGGGAAGCAGTTTGATTTGACGGTCACTTATTGAATTGTGACAGATAGAATAGAAGATAGATAGAAAAAACTCATTAACATATTTGTTTCTTGTAAGCTAGGGAAGCAGTTTGATTTGACGGTCACTTACTGAATTGTGACAGATAGAATAGAAGATAGATAAAATAAACTCATTTACATATTTGTTTCTTGTAAGCTAGGGAAGCCGTTTGATTTGACGGTCACTTACTGAATTGTGACAGAATAGAAGATAGATAGAAAAAACTAATTTATATACTTGTTTCTGATTTGATGTCACTTACTGAATTGTGACAGATAGAATAGAAGATAGATAGAAAAAACTCATTAACATATTTGTTTCTTGTAAGCTAGGGAAGCAGTTTGATTTGACGGTCACTTATTGAATTGTGACAGATAGAATAGAAGATAGATAGAAAAAACTCATTAACATATTTGTTTCTTGTAAGCTAGGGAAGCCGTTTGATTTGACGGTCACTTAATGAATTGTGACAGATAGAATAGAAGATAGATAGAAAAAACTCATTAACATATTTGTTTCTTGTAAGCTAGGGAAGCAGTTTGATTTGACGGTCACTTACTGAATTGTGACAGATAGAATAGAAGATAGAATAAACTCATTAACATATTTGTTTCTTGTAAGCTAGGGAAGCAGTTTGATTTGACGGTCACTTACTGAATTGTGACAGATAGAATAGAAGATAGATAGAATAAACTCATTTACATATTTGTTTCTTGTAAGCTAGGGAAGCCGTTTGATTTGACGGTCACTTACTGAATTGTGACAGATAGAATAGAAGATAGATAGAATAAACTCATTAACATATTTGTTTCTTGTAAGCTAGGGAAGCCGTTTGATTTGACGGTCACTTATTGAATTGTGACAGATAGAATAGAAGATAGATAGAAAAAACTCATTAAAATATTTGTTTCTTGTAAGCTAGGGAAGCAGTTTGATTTGACGGTCACTTACTGAATTGTGACAGATAGAATAGAAGATAGAAAAAACTCATTTACATATTTGTTTCTTGTAAGCTAGGGAAGCAGTTTGATTTGACGGTCACTTATTGAATTGTGACAGATAGAATAGAAGATAGATAGAAAAAACTCATTAACATATTTGTTTCTTGTAAGCTAGGGAAGCCGTTTGATTTGACGGTCACTTATTGAATTGTGACAGATAGAATAGAAGATAGATAGAAAAAACTCATTAACATATTTGTTTCTTGTAAGCTAGGGAAGCAGTTTGATTTGACGGTCACTTATTGAATTGTGACAGATAGAATAGAAGATAGATAGAAAAAACTCATTAAAATATTTGTTTCTTGTAAGCTAGGGAAGCCGTTTGATTTGACGGTCACTTACTGAATTGTGACAGATAGAATAGAAGATAGAATAAACTCATTAACATATTTGTTTCTTGTAAGCTAGGGAAGCAGTTTGATTTGACGGTCACTTACTGAATTGTGACAGATAGAATAGAAGATAGATAGAAAAAACTCATTAACATATTTGTTTCTTGTAAGCTAGGGAAGCCGTTTGATTTGACGGTCACTTACTGAATTGTGACAGATAGAATAGAAGATAGATAGAATAAACTCATTAACATATTTGTTTCTTGTAAGCTAGGGAAGCAGTTTGATTTGACGGTCACTTACTGAATTGTGACAGATAGAATAGAAGATAGATAGAAAAAACTCATTTACATACTTGTTTCTTGTAAGCTAGGGAAGCAGTTTGATTTGACGGTCACTTACTGAATTGTGACAGATAGAATAGAAGATAGATAGAATAAACTCATTAACATATTTGTTTCTTGTAAGCTAGGGAAGCAGTTTGATTTGACGGTCACTTACTGAATTGTGACAGATAGAATAGAAGATAGATAGAATAAACTCATTTACATATTTGTTTCTTGTAAGCTAGGGAAGCCGTTTGATTTGACGGTCACTTACTGAATTGTGACAGATAGAATAAAAGATAGATAGAAAAAACTCATTTACATACTTGTTTCTTGTAAGCTAGGGAAGCCGTTTGATTTGACGGTCACTTACTGAATTGTGACAGATAGAATAGAAGATAGAATAAACTAATTAACATATTTGTTTCTTGTAAGCTAGGGAAGCAGTTTGATTTGACGGTCACTTACTGAATTGTGACAGATAGAATAGAAGATAGATAGAATAAACTCATTTGCATACTTGTTTCTTGTAAGCTAGGGAAGCCGTTTGATTTGACGGTCACTTACTGAATTGTGACAGAATAGAAGATAGATAGAATAAACTCATTTACATATTCGTTTCTGATTTGACGGTCACTTACTGAATTGTGACAGATAGAATAGAAGACAGATATAAAAAACTCATTTATATATTTCAAGACACTTTAAAGTCCATGCCAAAGAAGACATGGATATAGCAAAGGCTCGGAGTTTACCTGCAAAATCGAAAATAAGAAAACAACTGCTTGAAAAATTGAGAAACAGAGGCAACTTCAACCACAACAACAATGTCCTTAAAAAGGGAGAAGGTACATTAAAAGTAAAACGACGAGCATTTAAAAACACAGGTTCAACCCAGAAGAAATATGAATACTGCTTGTATTGCAAGGGAATGTTTTTTGCGAAATGATCTGTGGAGGCACATGAGAGGGTGCAAGTCCAAACCAGCTAAGATAGATAAAGCTACTGAGGGCAGACAGAGTCCTCACCATTGCTGCAGTGGCCAAATCTTGCTTCTCTGGTAAAACAAAGGAAGGGTTAATGAAAATATTGAGTAAAATGAATAAAGATGAAATTGCCCATGTTGTGAGACATGATTCTGGCCTTCTTCAATTTGCTCAGTCCCTATATAATCGCCACGGATTGCACACTTCAAAGCATGAATACATCCGCCAGAAGGTCCGTGAGCTTGGCAGATTCATGATAACACTGCGTAAAAAAATGCCCATCTGCATCTCTGGATGATGCCATGAAGCCAGCAAATTTCATGAATGTCATTCAAGCAGTTAGAGAAACTGCAGGGTTTCATGAAAATTCACATTCTTTCCAAATTCCAAGCTTAGCTTTAAAAATCGGACACTCCCTCTTAAAAGTTAGCGAAATTATCCAATGTCATGCTCTTATTGCTGAAAATGCAGAGTTGGCAAGCAGTGCAGAAGCATTCCAGAAACTGTACAAATCAAAGTGGTCGGAATTCATATTTAACTCAGCATTAAGCACCATTAATGATTCGAAATACAACAAGCCGACCAAAATGCCACTCACTCAAGACATTGAAAAGCTTAATGACTATTTACAAAGAAGTGCAGAATCGGCCTTCCAGGAACTTAGCCAAAATACCTCAGAGGGCAACTATGCATGTCTCACCAAGCTAACAATGACCAGGATCATCCTGTTCAACAGACGACGGGTTGGAGAGGTCTCCAAGATGCCTTTAAAAAATTTCCTCCAAAGAGAGGACTCTTACACATCTGACGAGCTGGGTCTTTCAGCTTATGAGAAGAGCTTGTGCAAATATTTTACACGAGTTGAGCTGAAAGGAAAAAGAGGACGAAAAGTAGCTGTTTTGCTCAACCCAGACATCACAAAAGCTCTGGAAATGCTTATTGAGAAGCGGGCACAATGTGGAGTACTGCAAGAAAATGAATTCCTCTTTGCCATTCCAAAGTGCTCTAGCTACTACAGAGGTCACGACTGTCTCAAGGGGTTTGCTGCTGAGTGTGGTGCAACTCACCCAGAGTACTTGAGATCGACACAACTGAGGAAACAAGTTGCAACAACTTCCCAAATTCTTAATTTAAAAAATAATGAACTGGACCAACTGGCAGACTTTCTAGGCCACAATATTAATGTGCATAGAGAATATTACAGACTACCTGAGGCAACCATCCAGGTGACCAAAATTTCAAAACTGCTTCTAGCCCTTGAAAAGGGTAAACTGACAGAATTAAAAGGAAAATCTCTTGATGAAATCCAAGGTACAGTTACTATACAATTTTTTAATCAATTAAGTAATGAGTACTAACTAACATGAAATGAGCAATGTTAAGCTTATTTTTCCATTGTGTTTTCTAAGATTTCTAAGAATATGAAGCAGGTGTGTTTAATTGGGGTTGGAGCTAACTGCAGAGCAATGACCCTCCGGGAGCAGGATTAGACACTGGACAAAAGTTGAAAATACTGCTGGTCAAACATAACTTTAAGCATCAACATAACTTTAAACTGTTTTGGATGAGAAATCAACATTTTATTAATGTTACCTTGTTACCATTCATCCAACCATTTTCCTCCACTTACCCTGAACCAGTCCACGGTGGCAGCAGGCCAAGTAGGGCTTTCCATTTTTTTCTCTTCCCTAGCTTACAAGAAACAAATATGTAAATGAGTTTTTTCTATCTATCTTCTATTCTATCTGTCACAATTCAGTAAGTGACCGTCAAATCAAACTGCTTCCCTAGCTTACAAGAAACAAATATGTAAATGAGTTTATTCTATCTATCTTCTATTCTATCTGTCACAATTCAGTAAGTGACCGTCAAATCAAACTGCTTCCCTAGCTTACAAGGTTCTCCACACACAAAGCAAAAATTCTGCCCTGCTTTGGCAAGTGTTGATGATGTTTGAGTTTCTGAATAGCTGTCAGGAAAATAAATTTTTTGTGTTGTATCTTGAACTTCTGTGTAGTCCATAGAAATAGGCTCATCTGGTGTCGTTTCATCTGGTGTCGTTTCTACATGTATTTTACATGTAATTGATGCATCAAGTGGACTACTGACTGGGTTTTCACTTTCACTGTCTGTGTCATTATCAGATGCAGAACAGGGGACATATTCCTCTCCAGAGGACCTTTCATCCCCCTCACTTTCATCAGCTGATCCTGATGTATACTGAAGAAACAGTGTAGTAGATTTATAGAATTAAATTTCATATGCATGCATAGAAATGTATTAAATATATTTTAATGTAATTATTTATGGTAATTGCTTACATCATTTCGCAGTTTTTCAAAACATTTTGCATGCCATACAGTGAAGCAACCTGAGAAGTAAAAATCATTTAATCAGTTCAAATGAGATTTTCAAATATGGTAAATGTAATTTGATTATTTCACAATAACAAACTGTTCACCATTCATTGTTGTTGAGAACTGGACTATAATTTAGTGTTATTCAAAATATATATAAAAAAATCCAGACAATTTAAAAATTACCTGTACATTTGACTCCAGACCACTTTAGAGAGGAAAATGGCCCATGGCAAGCAAGACACTTCTCAAAAGAGGACAGTTGTTCAGGTTTTATAGTGTGTTTCTTACAAACTGAAAGAAAGCAGAAAATAAACACTTTCACTTTTGAAATTGATAGATTCAGCTAATGTCCTTAGCTATCCTTGTCAGGATAAATCACACTGAGAGGGTGATTAAACTCAACAAAACTTTATTGAACACTAGGTGTGTGAACCTTGACTGGTGTCACGATTTGATTAGAATAGGATTATCATGTCAACAATTCGGTTCAATTTAATATCACAATGCATTGATGATGTGTTGCATGATTTTGATTACATAAACTGAATTTGCGTTGCATGATTTTGACTACATTTGAAAGAGGGTTGCAAACCAACATGAGGAAAAAAGGTAAAGTGTGGCTCTTACCTGATGTACCTTGAGCAGGCTCATCGGCTTGACTGAATTCTTTAGGGTGCCAATGGGCTGGATCACGCTCTGGAGTGGCCTCATGGGCTGGATCACGCTCTGGAGTGGCCTCATGGGCTGGATCACGCTCTGGAGTGGCCTCATGGGCTGGATCACGCTCTGGAGTGGCCTCATGGGCTGGATCACGCTCTGGAGTGGCCTCGTGGGCTGGATCACGCTCTAGCCTCATGGGCTGGATCACGCTCTGGAGTGGCCTCATGGGCTGGATCACGCTCTGGAGTGGCCTCATGGGCTGGATCACGCTCTGGAGTGGCCTCATGGGCTGGATCACGCTCTGGAGTGGCCTCATGGGCTGGATCACGCTCTGGAGTGGCCTCATGGGCTGGATCACGCTCTGGAGTGGCCTCGTGGGCTGGATCACGCTCTAGCCTCATGGGCTGGATCACGCTCTGGAGTGGCCTCATGGGCTGGATCAAGCTCTGGAGTGGCCTCATGGGCTCGATCACGCTCTGGAGTGGCCTCATGGGCTGGATCACGCTCTGGAGTGGCCTCATGGGCTGGATCACGCTCTGGAGTGGCCTCATGGGCTGGATCACGCTCTGGAGTGGCCTCATGGGCTGGATCACGCTCTGGAGTGGCCTCATGGGCTGGATCACGCTCTGGAGTGGCCTCATGGGCTCGATCACGCTCTGGAGTGGCCTCATGGGCTGGATCACGCTCTGGAGTGGCCTCATGGGCTCGATCACGCTCTGGAGTGGCCTCATGGGCTCGATCACGCTCTGGAGTGGCCTCATGGGCTGGATCACGCTCTGGAGTGGCCTCATGGGCTGGATCACGCTCTGGAGTGGCCTCATGGGCTGGATCACGCTCTGGAGTGGCCTCGTGGGCTGGATCACGCTCTAGCCTCATGGGCTGGATCACGCTCTGGAGTGGCCTCATGGGCTGGATCACGCTCTGGAGTGGCCTCATGGGCTCGATCACGCTCTGGAGTGGCCTCGTGGGCTGGATCACGCTCTAGCCTCATGGGCTGGATCACGCTCTGGAGTGGCCTCATGGGCTCGATCACGCTCTGGAGTGGCCTCATGGGCTCGATCACGCTCTGGAGTGGCCTCATGGGCTGGATCACGCTCTGGAGTGGCCTCATGGGCTGGATCACGCTCTGGAGTGGCCTCATGGGCTGGATCACGCTCTGGAGTGGCCTCATGGGCTGGATCACGCTCTGGAGTGGCCTCATGGGCTGGATCACGCTCTGGAGTGGCCTCATGGGCTGGATCACGCTCTGGAGTGGCCTCATGGGCTCGATCACGCTCTGGAGTGGCCTCATGGGCTCAATCACGCTCTGGAGTGGATTCTGTTGTGTTAATAGAAGTTGTGTTGTGTGATTTTGACTAAATTCAAGAGGGCTGCAAACCAACATCAGGAAAAGAAAATAAGAAAAGCGGTGCTCTTACCTAATGTACATAAAGCGGGCTCATGGGTTGGAGCAGATTCTACTGTATGTTCTTTGGCAGGAACGGGCTCTGGAGCTGATTCATGGGCAGGAGTGGGCTTTGGAGAGGACTGTTTTCAAAATATATTCAAAAGTATATTCTTAATACATAATACCCAGATAGCAGACAGACGTCAATTCAACATTGATTTTTAGTTGTAAAGGTCTGTATCAGTTAGGGGTGTAACTGTACGCGTATTCGTGTTGAACCGTTTGGTACGAGGCTTTCGGTTCGGTGTTAGGTACGCATTTTCAAACCGAACGGTTATTTCAAATGTACGCGCGTCGCGAGCGCGCTTAATGTAAGAGACGCTGACGCTGACCACAACATCAAATGGCAAACGTAATGTAAGCAGAACGAAACTGAGCTACTCGTGACGGACCGTTTATCAGTTTGGACCAATCTTATACTACAGAGCGCTAAGAGATCCAGTAAAGAAAGCATTTGAATTCGCCACTGAAGTAATAACATCGTTGCGAGATCTAGTGAGAAGCATTCACATTTCTCCGGAATTAACGGATCAAACAACGCTGACGTGGAAACCAGGAAGAAACATTGTGCCATGAATGAACTATGTGTCCACAGATCAGCAACATTCACCATATTCACCATTTTTAGTTGTACTGTAGTAAAACTAACTGTAACTTTGGAAGTTTGGCAGGAATAGCAGGCTACAATGCTTTCAAGTAACATTACGTTGGTTTTATTTTGACATTATGAATAACATTGCTGCCCTCAAATGTTAATCTGAACTGAAGTACAAAATATTACATTTCATTTTTTCCAAGGAGCTGTTTTGTTTTATATGCTCCTAAGAAGAGTCAATTACTATCTTCGCGCGGAATTTTACATATTTGGAATAAAATTCTGTTTTTGTGTGGGAGAAAAACGTATGTATGAGGAAAATCGCATATAAAGAACGAGCGGAGAGAGAGGCCCGGTCGCGCGCGCGTCTTCAAACTGTCTTGCTCTCTCTCACTCCCTCGCGCTTGTTAATCTAAATCAATTGACACAATGGTAAAAGATCGTAAGAACGAAGTTTCACGTGGAGCATTCGGATATTTTTTTCCTGAATTAGGCTACCGCTGGGTGTGAATTGTGCAAAAAAAAAACCTTTTTTACCTTTCCTTCTTCTCTGAAAAGCGTTCCGCCCATTCAGCTGACATAAAAACACTTTCAATAAACTAAACAAAACCTATCCAATGATGAAATGTTTTCTGTGTTGACAAATCTTGTGTGATGTCCTATCTGCCGGGATAATCACACAACGCGTACAAGTCTGCTAATGATATGTCCGATTCGCGAACTAATGACTCCTTTGAACCGATTCACTTTAATGAATGGTTAAAACAACTGATCTGTCCAACACTGAATCGGTTCGGTGTATAACAAAATCGGAAACACTTTACAATAAGGTTCCATTTATTAAACTCTAGTTAACTAGATCAGTTAACATTAACTATTAATAAACTGCACTTCTACAGCATTTATTAATCTTTATTAATGTTAATTTCACCATTTAGTAGACTACATTATTAAATGAAAAGTTGTATTTGTTAACATTAGTTAGCTTAATGCACTGTGTGGAGTAACATAAAAATACAGGGTTAGGGTTAACTAAGATTAACAAAGATTAATAAATACAGTAACAAATGTATTGCTCGTGGTTCATGTTAGTTAGCCTAATACATTCACTAATGTAAACAAACCAAACCACATTTAACACCTCTTAAAATGAGGATTTTGTTTGTTACCTCAATAAATTTAGGGTCATTCCTACTCTTAGGGTCAATCCAAACACTCTTTTTATGACTAAAATAACAGTAAAGGGTAAAAAAAAACCTGAATCCCCAAAAATTAAAACAGAAAAAACGGAATTTGCAAAAATTAAAACGGAAAAAACGGAATTTGGGAAAAAATTAAACGGATTTTATAGGGCCCTAGTTTAGGATGTTTGCATGGAAGGATTGTACAGGGAGAATACAGATATAAAATCTGCTGACTCGTTAAGTGATTCTTTCCCTCATTAAAATCTGATAATTTCCAATTAATTCTAAATACTAGGGAATACCAATATGGTGGCACAGTGGCTTCCCTATTTATGGTGTCATGAGCAATCCAGTCATTTATATAGATCAGTGGCGTGAACGCAGTTTAATTTTGAGAATGCTGCTAGTTATTATCAGGAATAAACAGTATCTAGAATGCAAACAACATGTCTGGATTTTAATTAGAGAAATGTTAATTAATAAACATACATTAGAATAAATAAAATTACTTACCTTTCACATCATTTATAAAAACAGCTTGGATACAATTCTTGTCTCTACTCTCCTGTATATAAAACAAGGCCTCTTCAATGGGGGTACGTCCGCCCTTTGATCTCGTACAGATCCTTGTCACTAAATGAACAAAACATTGAAGATTAACATCTTAGGCTACATGACATTCAACAAAAACTTTTAAATGAATAAAAAAAATATATATATATGTAGCTATAGAATTACACCACATGTCCTTGTAAACCATGATTGTGTTTACACAAACACATTTGATAGAGAGGAACTGTCGGCTATAGAACTACATACACAAGTCCTGCTAAACCATGTGTCCTTGTAAACCATGATTGTGTTTACACAAACACATTTGATAGAGAGGAACTGTCGGTTATAGAACTACATACACAAGTCCTGCTAAACCATGTGTCCTTGTAAACCATGATTGTGTTTACACAAACACATTTGATAGAGAGGAACTGTCGGCTATAGAACTACATACACAAGTCCTGCTAAACCATGTGTCCTTGTAAACCATGATTGTGTTTACACAAACACATTTGATAGAGAGGAACTGTCGGTTATAGAACTACATACACAAGTCCTGCTAAACCATGTGTCCTTGTAAACCATGATTGTGTTTACACAAACACATTTGATAGAGAGGAACTGTCGGCTATAGAATTACATACACAAGTCCTGCTAAACCACATGTCCTTGTAAACCATGATTGTGTTTACACAAACACATTTGATAGAGAGGAACTGTCGGCTATAGAACTACATACACAAGTCCTGCTAAACCACATGTCCTTGTAAACCATGATTGTGTTTACACAAACACATTTGCAGGGTTTTTCCTGGCTCAAAATGAGCGGAGGTGGTAAAATCTTAATAATTTATTTTAATAATAAGGTAATTAAATGACTATTTATCGTAGATAATCATATAGCCTAATGTGTTTCTCACATAGACTGTAAAAAAATATGGCCGTAGTGTCCGTGACGTCACCCGTAGGTTTCTGAAGAGCATTTTTGAAGCCTAAAGTGGGCGGAGCCGTCCGTCGCCATCTTGGCCTTGCGTCACTCCCGGATAACAGAAAATAGGCAAACAGGCGGGGCGTGAGTGGACTCAGTGGAGCTGAGGAGCCTGGCCATAGAAATGAGCCTGGCTATCTGAAATCACCTAGCTCGACGTGATCGAGTTAGCTGATGATGTAAAGCCAATTAAAAGTTCCTGTTTTTGCCCTTCGAAATATTATAATAGTTAAAATACATGGCTACAAGTGAGACTGTGTATTACTTCGAGAGTGTTTGTGTGTGACAGTGATTTATGTGCATACATGTCAGTCACTCTTTCATGGTCCGTCAGCGCGGCATCGCTCAAGTTCGTAGAGAGCTTATTCAGTCCATTTTAAATTCTGATTTTGGCCGCCTCTCAAATGTGTTAAACCGTTAAACCATAGATATATTGCCTTTGAAGTGCAAGTAAATGCGCTAGAAAATCCGCGCTCATTCATGGATGTGCATTTATTGCACGGACGGAGAAAGCGGCGACGCCTGCATGATTTCATCTGACGGTACATAAGCATATTATAATCCATCTGTTCCGCGAGATCAGAACGAACGAGCCTTTATTGACGTTTTTAAATTTGAAAACCCCAAAAAGCAACGAAATTGTCAGACATCCATTAGTGCAGGTTCACGGAGGAAAACAACTGAAATACAGCGCTGGTTGTTCTCTCAAACGATACTAAACAGATGAGTTATAAAAAAATTCACCCCCCTCACAGTTGTTATGAAGGGCAAAATTAGCTGTATAGACCAAAGCCACAGAGAGAACCAGGCTGTAAACATGTTTTTTTTCTGCTGTAAAGTTGGTAATTTTAACATGAGGGAGATAAAGATTTGACTCACTTCTGCAGCCAGGCCAAGCGGCCAGTTAATGAGTTGCAGTTTAACTCAGCGGCCAGTTAATGAATTGTAGTTTAACTCACTTCCGTGTTGGTTTCAAGAGAGAGACGGGGAGGTTGCCGCTTGGTTTCTCACATTGTTTTTGTGGGTGGAGCCCGGTACCTCTAGGGGGGTCTGGGGGCATGCTCCCCCGGAAGAAAATTTTGTACATTTTAAAGATAAATTCATTAATCTGGTGCACTTTGAGTCACCCGAATCCACTGTTAAACATAAATAATCCACTCACAAACCGCCCATATTCTTTGATTTAGATATCTGCATCTGATCATCACAAAAATTATTCAAATTCTCAGTGTTAAGCATAATATGGTAACATATCACACTGAAGTACTCTGATTTAAAATGAACATTTATTTAAAATAAAAGTTCTTCTTTTGGCAAAATTAACTTTCCTTTTTTTACATTTTTTACATTTTTTTGTTTCTTAATAAAGGGGATTTTCCCCTAATTTTATTAAATGTTTGCTCCATCTTTCATTTCAAATTCTTAAATTTGATCAATATATTCAATTAAAATAATAAGACACTAGGCTGTTACCAATCAAATTAAATAATTTGCATAGAAAAATTATAGCTGTATTAAATGAGATTATTTTAAATATTTTTGAATATACAAGGAATATAAGGAATGTTGAAAAGAATGATACTTTATGAAACTAAACCGCCAGTAGGAGGCGGCAGGCGACCGTCTTGCCCAGTTTACATGTAGCATTGTATTCCGATTATAACCAGTTTAAAAGTCCAATCAGAATGAAAATGCTCCATGTCAACACCTCAATCGGAATAAAAATGCTCGTCGGATTGAAGGGGGTGGAATAAACCTTTTCATGAACCGATCAAACGAAAGATTACACCATGTAAACGAGCTGATCCGATTACTTTGAGTGTACGTCTTTCTGCGCATGCCTGGTTTTGCGCCAGATAATTCTGTCAGCTAACATTACGCCTTCTGTTTGTGATCCGTTGTGGATTCTGATCACCGTATAAGGTAGGAATATTTATACCCGATGCAAAAAACTATGCGCGCTAACCCTTACCATAGTAAACATGGTAAATATGAACGCTTGAAGAAATCAGACAAATCATAAGTTATCTTAATCCTGTTTTTATTTTATCTCTTTATACTGGACTATCCTCTTTGAAATATAACTGTATCCTTCTGGGAGAGAGTGCTAAAGCTCCTTAGGTCAAATTTCTGGTGGCATATTTGTAGAAATTATCATTCTTTCTAAATATGTAAATGTCCTGTAACTAGGCTACCAAATAAACAGAAACAGACGCGACTGAATAATTGTGTGTCCTCTTTCTTTTGTGAACGTTCACAAACGTCATAAACGGTAAACCACTTTATTTCTGTGTGACTAGTGTGCAATTTTGACACAAATTAATTCATTATGATCAATGTATCGCTTTTTATTGTAAACCTGTGGTAAAACATCTATTCTTGGGTTTTAAATATTCAATTAAACAACAAAAATGCCAGCAAACGGTCACTCTTGTTTTGCGATCACGCTGTTTCCAGTGATTTCTTTCTGATTAGTTTTCTGATAAAACTTCCATTTTATTGGTGAAATGATGGGTTAGTGTGACGTTGTTCCAGAGAGGCGTGTTACGGGCGTGTTTTAGTGAAGCGCTGTGGAGCTTCTGGCAGCAGATTTTGGGCACGGTGCGAACGTTACTGACCCGAGGCTATTAGCTTGACAAGGCCCGTTTAAAGCCCTGGCTCGCACTGGCCTGACATTGGAAACGTGGTTAATGCCTAACGTACAACTAATGTGACGATTAAGTGATGCACCATCTTGACAGGATTGAAAACGTGGGAAATAATGAGTTTCCAGATCCGGCAGACAAGCTGTGTGCGCATGTCACAAAATGATTTCGATTGGAAGCGTCAGCACATGTAAACACCTGATCGGTTTAGATAACATCCCATGTAAACAGTCAACCGGAATCCGTCAATCAGAACGATCTCAATCAGAATAGCTAAAAAGTGTGCATGTAAACGGGATTATTGAGTCATTCATTCAAACGATTCGTTCAAACGGCTGATTTATTCAGAATGAGGCAGTTTATAAATGGGTAATTGAATCTTAGAATCAAACGATTCGTTCAAAACGCTGAATCATTCAGTAATGAAACACGGTTAAGTGTTGCTGTGAGATGCGCTATGGTTCTGCTGTGATCTTTGTTTGGAACTATTTTCGCTGCTGAAACAGAACAAAAACAGCAGGGCTTAAAGTACTCCGGCCGGGGGCCGGATTTCCGGCTTGAGGGCAGGTCCGGCATCCGGCGCAGGCAAAATTTAACTATCAGGCTGCAAATTACAGTCGGAGGCACTTTCGGCGCGGACGCGCTTGTAAAAAAACGAGCGCGTCGCTTCCATTATGAGCGCGCATACCGCGCGGCTACATTTGAAATAACGAACTTGAGCGCGCAAAAGACGCGATATTTGAACAGGCCCTAATCTGACTTGAATAACACACCGGTCCCCTTCAACCTACCACCTTGATTCAAGAGTCAGCACGCACAGCTGTCACAGCCAATGGGAGCATGATATTAGGTTGTCTTAGCCAATTGCTAGAGAGGAGGGCGGGTCTTGTGCAGGAACCAGTTCGCAGTTAGCTTCAAAGCTGCCAACTCTCACGCATTCACCGTGAGAGACACGCAATTGACACTTCACACGGTCTCACGACACACATCCATTTTCTCACGCACAGAAAAATCGCGAAGCAAAGAGGACACGGAGACCGACAGACTAGATAGAGCAGGTTAGTTATGATATAAAAAAATCTCAGCTCTCAGATTCTGTCACTTTTATTACGAAACTCAAACAATAAATACCGTTTTGGTGCTTGTAAATGTGACGCGACCACTGATCTATATAGAATGACATTATATACGACGACAGAGCGGCAGGTGAACCGATCATCTCTAGCTAGTAAATAAACACGAATGAACAATGTTGAAAGATACAGTACAACTTACCGAAATGTATATTCCTCATACATAATATCGACCAATCAATCAAACAAAGGGGTCAATAAAACAGCTGGAGAACAATTATGTCACAAAACATTTACCTCAGGAAAGCCATTTAATGACCATAATATAGGCTATAGCACGTTAGTTGGCTAGAAAAAAAGAGCTATAGAGAGTATTTTGCTAAATATGTGTACTATATTACATATTTATTTTATTTTTACTTATATCATTAAATAAAGTTGTTATTATAATAAAAAAAGCATTAGCCTATATATCTCTCTGCATGTTTACAGCATTAGGTGAGTTGTTTTTTTCTTAAGAAAAATGAATGCCTATCTTGTGTAGCCTACCTAATATTTATTTAAATGAGTCAATATTAAATCAAATCACAATAATTGAATTGAAAACCAGAAATTGTACCATGTAGCCTAGGCTAAACATTGTAACATGTTGTCACTAAGCCTAATAAAATTCAGTTTAGTTACTAAAATGTTCCGACAATCACAATACACTTATTGTGATGCAATAAAAAAATTTACATCCCCCCCCCCCCCCCCCAACATCTCTCAAAAGTTCAGTTCAGGCTCAGGATTTTTTTTCACTTTAAGCCCTGAAACAGTCATTGCGTCTAAAATGTAAGTGACTTAATTTTAACTGTTTGTTTATTGAACTGAAATCAGTCTCGGTTTCAATCTTGATGGCATTCAGGAAAACATCACTCTGGTCTTGTGTCAAAGACCGCAATAAGAGAGCGGCAACAGCCCTGGTAAGATCATTTCGGTTCTTTACTTTTAATGAAGTTGATTGTGTGTTAAAGCATCTGCGACCCACTTTCACTTTGATTTGCGATAGTTTGCACGTTGGCTTGATGAATAGATGCTGATCTGCGGTGACGCGTGCTGTAAGCGTCGTCATATCTGGCTATAACATGATATAGCCTAAAACACGCTCTCACACGGTTATTTTTTTAGCATTTTTGGGCGAAATACAATACTCTTATTTTAGAGCGCAGAACAGCGGAGTTTGGGCAGAAGTGCATGCCTGAGCTTGTAGGCTATAAGCTGCGTTGCTTTGACATTGTGGAAATAGAATAGAAACAATATATTAGCCTACCCTTTACTGTGTCAGTAATTACTGTGCTGCTGATTTCTGATTTGAGAGTTATTTGTTACTCAGAAAAATATTAGGCTGTGTTTTGTATCACTAGTGCAGTGTCCGTTCTCGGAGCCCTGCGCGTGAGGCGCGCGCGCGCTGTTCTGTATTAAAAGTTTATTAATTCTGAACGTGTCACGTCTCGCGTGTCTATATTGCACCAAATGTGACACTGCACTCGTGAAGTCGATTGGATGAACGGTTCTAAATGCAAGATAAATAATCTAAATGCAAACAGACAGACGCATATAGATTCCTGCCTTTATTAGAGAGAAGAATATGTTCAGCCCCCTCCCTCCGAAGCTTCGAATATTCGATGTTAATTCCTATCGAAGCTTCGAAGCTCAAAAAATGGTATTCGGACCAGCCCTAAATTGCTCTCTCTCCCTCGCGCATATCAACACAATAGTAAAAGGTCGGAAGACCGATTGTGTTTTATAGAGTAGTAGTTTGTTCATATAAAGTGTTTGATTAGCAAGTACATGTTTAGGAAATGCATAATACAAATTGTATGGGTTAATGTAACGGTAAACGGACTCTGCGGGTAAAACTGTTGTGATGAAACTGCGCATGCGCGGGGTAAAACTGCTGGGGTAAAGCTGTGGCTCTGCGGCTCTGCAGACAGATATTATTGTGCTGCGATCAGTGGCGCGGATACTATGTTTGTTTCTGGCTCTCGCACAGCCTTCACTCTCGGACGCGCGCTTTCTTTGCCCGCTTCATATTAGAAAACTGGTCTAGCGGTCTCTGGTGGTGCAAAAATGTATTACAACTAAATTCAATTCACGCCATTGACGCCACTTAACCCCCTGGGGTCGGCGCGATAGGCTCGTTTTTTTCCGTATGAGTGCAAAAAATAAAATAATTATTATTATTTTTATCTTATATGCTTGTGTTATACATCAATCGATCCTGTTTAGTGTGTATTTTTTTTTGTGTATGCTCATAATAAAAACAAAGTGTTGTGCTTTTCGCTAAATAAAGAAAAATAAACATGATGCGAGTTCTGCCTACTCTCCGTCAGTGAAGTCAATTCTGAAACGTGTCTGAAAATGAACTGTAACTCAGCGAATACTCAGTCAAACAGGCATACTGACACACAGGCATGAAGCTTGAATTCTCTTCTTTTAAATGAAGTAATTTTTATAAAAAACAAATATTCACAGTTTATATAATATGTATGTAAAGAGAGAGATGTCAGTCGTTCTCATCTCAGCTAATTAAGTTTTAATGTGACTCCGCCTACGGAGACCGCGCTATTCAAACGCAAATGTGAGGCGATCCATACAAACCTGTGAAACGCCCACATCCGCTGGATAAGGCCGGTGAAACACTGGATGCGTGGCGTAAGCGTCTCAGCTGCGTGGCGTGTCCGTTTTTATTTCGGCTCCCATGTTAACAGTTTAGAGTTTGCACACTGCCTGTGTGAGACGCGCGTCTCAGGCGCGGCACGAGCCGCATGGAAAACGCGTGCATTCTAGAAATAGAACCGACGCCTATTTTTCACGCGACACGCAAGTGTCTTTGAAGCGTTTCCATGCAAAATTGAATAGGAAAATCTGTTTATTTGTCATTTTGACACGAATACATAATTAATAAATGTCCTTTTTATGTTTAAAAGTGTCTAGGTTTTGACATAAATGCAAATATAAATGTAATTTTACAAAATATGATCGATTTTCAAATACTGCTGTATTGAATGAACAGCGTTTAGCAAACTCTATTGCTATACTGAGATGAGGAATATATATTGTATGTGTTTTGTCAAAAATAGTCATCAACTAACTAATGAATCCTTTACTTTGAAATACGTATGATAAAATGTATACTTTAGTTTTGAAAGACGTTGACTAGTTTTGAAAAGATTATAAAGTATGTATGTGCATGCATATATATATGCGTGTGTGTATATATGAAGAGTTCAGATGCAAAAGCCTCTAAATGCCATCTGAAATTTTCTTCTAGAATGATCATTTTTATGAAGCTTGTATATTTAAGTTAGCTATAGGTGACACACCTGAATAAATGGCTCATTAAGTATGCAGGGATGTAGTCTCACCAGGTGTGAACTACTAAATATGCATGATGCTGTTGGAGCGTTTACGCCAGATCCGCATATTGGCTTTCCAAACTAAAAGTGTTTCACAAAACTAAAATCAATGTATCGTTTTATGTGAATGATTAGGCAGGATGATTTTCATATCATTTTGAAGAAAAAACACTAGGCGATGACATCCATTAGTCAAAAGTCTTATTGCTACATATTTAGTATGTGTTTTGTGGCCTTATTTCAGAAACATTAATTTTTAGTTTTTTCGATAACCATGCATAAACATTATTCTCTCAAAAATGAAAACATGTACATACATGTGGTTCACATATTATGGAAGTCCTGTTTGTGATATATAGAGTGAATTTACACCTTTGCCATTGATATGTTTATAAGCAACTGAAAAAAGCACAAATGTCAGGGCATGTCAGAACATCTCAAGGACCCCAAAAACACACCAGACCCCAGAGGGTTAACCGAGCAAAATGTTTCACTCGGTTACGCAATTTTTAACGGTTAATCGGTTAACCATGGACACCCCTAGTCGGCTATAGAATTACATACACAAGTCCTGCTAAACCATGTGTCCTTGTAAACCATGATTGTGTTTACACAAACACATTTGATAGAGAGGAACTGTCGGCTATAGAACTACATACACAAGTCCTGCTAAACCATGTGTCCTTGTAAACCATGATTGTGTTTACACAAACACATTTGATAGAGAGGAACTGTCAGCTATAGAACTACATACACAAGTCCTGCTAAACCATGTGTCCTTGTAAACCATGATTGTGTTTACACAAACACATTTGATAGAGAGGAACTGTCGGTTATAGAACTACATACACAAGTCCTGCTAAACCATGTGTCCTTGTAAACCATGATTGTGTTTACACAAACACATTTGATAGAGAGGAACAGTCGGTTATAGAACTACATACACAAGTCCTGCTAAACCATGTGTCCTTGTAAACCATGATTGTGTTTACACAAACACATTTGATAGAGAGGAACAGTCGGTTATAGAACTACATACACAAGTCCTGCTAAACCATGTGTCCTTGTAAACCATGATTGTGTTTACACAAACACGTTTGATAGCTTCCATTTCATGTAGTAACACGAAAAAGCTTTGATTTATATGCTTATTATTGTTTGATAATCATGTTTGATCTTATACACCTGATCAGTGCGTCTGACGCGATTGGATCTTTCACTTTATGTAAATAAGATTTTGATATTACTATTATCACCTTTATGAAAAATAATTAAGTACATAATTATAGATGATATAACTACTTACTTTTATTTGTCGAGCTTCTGTCTGTCCCTCCACTCTCCAGAAGCACAGATAAACAGCTGACAGGACTTTCCCCGCGAAGGTTCTGTGGGACATTTCCATGTGTGGCGGGAAAGAGAGATGAAGTGTACAGGTTTAAAGGATAATATATATATAAACGTAATAATATATATATATATATATATATATATATATATATATATATATATGGGCGTTTCTTCAACTAGGGGCACTTTTAGGCTTGTGAAGTTGAATAAAAAAAACTTGTTCAAAAGTCACGTAACACAGTCTCATAAGTTTAAATAATTTGTCTAGTTTTAAGGTCTGTAAGAGGACAAACTTAGATTACAAGAGAAATTGTTAATATTTTAATTTTTTTCCGACCTGCAATGAAACAAATATCATTTCCACCACATCTCAATATACAGCTGTTATTTAAAAACAGAATAACTTATGCCACTCAAGAATTGTCTAAGATCATTTTTGTAACTAGTTTTATCAGTTTTTCCACAATGTACAATAATTATACATTTGTCAATGAGATAAATTAACTGCCCTAAGGACCAAATGGTGAACTGTACACCTGTCACACTCTGAAATTTAATTTTGGTATGGGCAAGAGCTTATTAGAAAATAAATAACTTGAATTTTTATATTAAGTAGAGCATGATCTCGTAAATTGTGGATACATTTTTAATGTGTGATGAGAACTTTTTAAATGTTTTTAAAAAATGTGTGTGGTGATGGAAATGACAGGGTGGTGGTGGAAATGACAATGAATTAACGTGAATGTAGAGAAACAGTAATATTTAGAGAAATATTTATTTGAAAAAACTCTTAAACTCATCACACTCAGTAAACTCAATTCACAAAGTCAATCTACTCTTGCAATCCTTATCAATTGTACTTTGTAATCATAAATGTCATTTCCACCACATGCTGTCATTTCCACCACAGAGGGCAGTGTGGTGGAAATGACATTTCTGTATTTTTTTGTGAAAAAATGGAAGATAGCTTCACTGATTAGCTTTGAATTAATACTTAGCATTTCATGTATGTAAAATACTCTTATTTAACTTAAAATCTTTAACTTTTTAAAAACACCCTTGAAGGTACAACATGTTTGGAAATGACGTAGAATAAATATATTAACTGATCAAGCAATATTTACCTTGATTTTTCTTATTTTGTTCTTGATGAAAATTTAAAATGGCTTCCATGTCCAACATGTGCTCTGATGTCTCTGAACATTTCCATAGAAACCACCTAAACAATCTTTCACACAAACTTTTTAAAGGGACATTACAGTGTTGTGGTGGAAATGACACCAATACTGTGCGACAGCTATATTTTGTATAAAAAGTAATATTGATGGTGGTCTCACATTAAATACTATAATATATTTTAATTATTTTACTAGTGCTTAATTTAGGTACCGGTATATTAATAGTTACCAGATAAGTCATACTTTTAAACTGTATTTTCATTGTTGAAGTTAAAAAGTCTGGGTGTGCGACAAGGATAAAACAGTGATTTTGACACCTATAAGGAGGTTGAAAAGTATGAAAAAATCATAATAGAAAGGTAGTAAAATGTTTTTAAGGTGGTTTTATTGTTAGTTTGAAAAAGAAAGAGGATTTTGTCCAAAATTGTATGTATTTTTAAAAATATGACCAAAGTACATAAAAGTGCCCATAGTCTAAGAATCACCCATATACTTATTCTCATAAGAGGCAGTGTGTTAATGGCCAGTTTCCAAAGTGTGAATTTATTTCTCTCACACTATGATGTTTACACAAACATGTTTGATTAGCTTCCATTTCATGTAATAACGCACAAAAAGCTTTGATTTAACGTTATATGCTTATATAATGTTCGATGATCATGTTTGATCGTAAAACGTTAACGTTACACCTGATCACTGCGTCTGACGAGATCTCCTCAGATCGATTGGATCTTTCACTAACTTTATGAAAATAAGCTTTTGATATTACTATTATCACCTATATAAAAAAATATTTAGTTAATAATTATAGATGATATAACTACTTACTTTTAATTGTCGAGCTTCTGTGTCCCTCTCCAGAAGCGCAGATAAACAGCAAGCTGACAGGACTTTCCCCGCGACATTTCGATGTGTGGCGGGAAAGTGATGATCACGTGTACAAGTTTAAAGGATAATTATTATATATTATTATAAATATTATATTATAATACATTTTTTTTTTTTTTTTCATTCAATCATTCTCATAAGACGCAGAATGTGCATGATGGCCAGAGTTTCTAATATGTGGTGAATTTATTTCTCTCACAAAAAGGTTAGCCGTTTAGAAAAAAGCCAACATTTTTTTAGCATTTATAACAATAATAGTGTATACACAAACACGTTTGAGACAGTGAGGAACTGTCAGCTATATTACTAACGTACACACAAGTCCTGCTAAACCACATGTCCTATAATAGCAGATTTGTTGTACACAATGACCATTTTGTTGACAGGAACTCCACTCTCACCCGTCTTCAAAGCGCTGCAAATCTCTCTCCCTCGCGCATATTAATCAAAATCAATTGAGAATTGATGCATGGTAAAAGGGTGGAATAAGACCGAAGTTTCACGTGGAGCATTCTGAGATTTTTTTTCCTGAATTACAGCTGGGTGTGATTTGTGCTAAAAAAAAACGTTGCCTTATCTTCTCTGAAAAGCGTTCCGTACATTCAGCTGACATAAACCACACTCTCAATAAACAAACAAAAAACTATCCAGTAGGCTAATGACCACAAATCTTGTGCGATGTCCTAAACTGCTGTGATAATCACACAACGCGTCGACGTCGTAGCCTATAACGTTACACACGTGCTAAAAATGTACGTCCGATTCGCGAACTATATGACTCCTATATACCGATTCAATTGAATTAATGGTTAAAACAACGGATCTGTTCAACACTGAATTCACAAAACGTCTGAATCGGTGTATAACAATTACAAATCGGTAACACTTTACAAGGTTCCATTTATTAAACTCTAGTTAACGACATCAGTTAACATTAATTATTACTATTAACTGATAAACTGCACTTTCTATTTATTAATCTTTGTTAATTCACCAAATTTTAATAGTAATCTATAAATCAAAAGTTGTATTTGTTAACATTAGTTAGCATAATGCACTGTGAAGTGACATGAACAAACAATGAACAGCTGTATTTTTATTAACTAAGAATAACAAAGATTAATAAATGCAGTAAAAAATGTATCGCTCATGCATGGTTCATGTTAGTTATAGGCTATATACATTAATGTTAACAAATCACATTTACTCAGAACACCTCTTAATATGATAACATAAGTGAGCTTACCCCATTTGTTTTTAGTAAGAGTGTTAGCAAGATTTAACCTTAATAAACTACAGTATTTTCAGGTTACTTACATGACAATGTGAAGAAAAATAACCCCAAAAACGTTTTGTTAAGATTAAGACTGAGGTGAAACCAGAAAAAAATGGCAAAGCAAGTTGTTGTTAGCTAGCTGCTAATTGTATTCAATTGTATATGGTAGAAAATATAGACAATTAGTTAAAATGTACTTTTATTCTATTTTTTTATATTGATATATACCAAAATAATTATTAGGTCTAGCAAAGAAGGATTTTATCTTACAAAGCTATGAAATCCAGTGGTAAAATCACAGCTTTTAAAAAAAAAAGAGGGCAAGAAAGGACGACAGAGTCAGTCGGCCACCACCAAAGACCAATTTTGACCCAGGAAAAACCCGTAGGTTCATTCTCACTGCATTCTAACAGGCTTCATCACGCAGTGCTTTTGGAGTATTTAATTTTTTTTGCAAAAGTGAGCTGACAATGTCACCTCGCACAGATCTCTAAAAACTGCACAATTTGCCTTATAGATATTTGCAGGCACTGGCTTCAAACACAAGAACTCATCATTCTCCAGCCATTTTTCATTAAACTTGCATGCATTACTCATTTTAAACTGGAGTCTGTTCAGATAGCTCAACTTCTGCTTTCTGCACTAACGCACTAAATAGGAAAAAAAAATTCTAGATCTGTCCATGATTGTATCTTGATGGGACATGTACAGTACATTCATGCTTACACATCACATATAACAAGTGTTGAACACTAGTGTGTACTGCAGTGTAAATGCTGACAGGGGAGGGTATAAAGGGGTAAGTAGGTCACCTGATGTGAGCAAACTATTTAAAAAAATCATCATTTATACAAATATATATATATATATATATATATATATATATATATATATATATATATATATATATATATATATATATATATATACATACACTGCTCAAAAAAATTAAAGGAACACTTTGAAAACACATCAGATCTCAATGGGGGAAAATATCATGCTGGATATCTATACTAATATGGACTGGGTAATGTGTTATGAACGAAGGATGCCACATCGTTTGATGAAAATGAAAATGATCAACCTACAGAGGATTGAATTCAAAGACACCCCGGAAATCTAAGTGAAAAAATGATGCAGCAGGCTTGTCAATTTTGCTGAAATTTCATTGCAGCAACTCAAAATGGTACTCAGTCGTTTGTATGGCCCCCACGTGCTTGTATGCATGCCTGACAACGTCGGGGCATACTCCTAATGAGACGACGGATGGTGTCCTGGGGTATTTCCTCCCAGATCTGGACCAGCGCATCACTGAGCTCCTGGACAGTCTGAGGTGCAACCAGGTGATGTCAGATGGACCGAAACACAATGTCCCAGAGGTGTTCTATTGGATGTAGGTCAGGTGAGCGTGGTGGCCCTTCAATGGTATCATTCCTTCATCCTCCAGGAACTGCCTGCATGCTCTCGCCACATGAGGCCGGGCATTGTTGTGCACCAGGAGGAACCCAGGACCCACTGCACCAGCATAGGGTTTGACAATGGATCCAAGGATTTCATCCCGATACCTAATGGCAGTCAGGGTGCCAATGTCTAGCCTGCAGAGGTCTGTGCGTCCCTCCATGGATATGCCTCCCCAGACCATCACTGACCCAACACCAAACCGGTCATGCTGAACGATGTTACAGGCAGCATAACATTCTCCACGGCTTCTCCAGACCCTTTCCTGTCTGTCACGTGCTCAGGGTGAACCTGCTCTCATTTGTG
Source organism: Rutilus rutilus (assembly GCF_951802725.1). Classification (NCBI taxonomy): domain Eukaryota; kingdom Metazoa; phylum Chordata; class Actinopteri; order Cypriniformes; family Leuciscidae; genus Rutilus; species Rutilus rutilus. The sequence goes on from NC_140214.1 coordinate 12,883,849, forward strand.
AAAACCACAGGGCACCAGTGGCGGACCTGCCAATTCTGGTGTTCAATGGGAAATGCCAATCGAGCTCCCTGGTGCTGGGCAGTGAGCACAGGGCCCACTAGAGGACGTCGGGCCCCCAGGCCACCCTCATGAAGTCTGTTTCTGATTGTTTGGTCAGAGACATTCACACCAGTGGCCTGCTGGAGGTCATTTAGTAGGGCTCTGGCAGTGTTCATCATGTTCCTCCTCGCACAAAGGAGCAGATACCGGTCCTGCTGATGGGTTAAGGACCTTCTACGGCCCTGTCCAGCTCTCCTAGAGTAGCTGTCTGTCTTCCTGGAATCTCCTCCATGCTCTTGAGACTGTGCTGGGAGACACAGCAAACCTTCTGGCAATGGCACGTATTGATGAGCCATCCTGAAGGAGCTGGACTGCCTGCTCAACCTCTGTAGGGTCCAGGTATCGCCTCATGCTACCAGTAGTGACACTGACCCTAGCCAAATGCAAAACTGGTGAAAAACAGTCCGAAAAGATGAGTAGGGAAAAAATGTTAGTGGCCTCCACCTGTAAAACCATTCCTGTTTTGGGGGTTGTCTCACTGTTGCCCATCTAGAGCACCTGCTGTTAATGTCATTAACACTAAACAGCTGAAACTGATTACCAACCCCCTCTGTTACTTAACTGACCAGATTAATATCCCAGGAGTTTAAAGGTATAGCAGAGGATGTTTTACTTCCTGGTGGGTAACCTATACTATTGGTCCTCCTAATTGTCAATCATTCTGGTGAATCAATCAAACTTTTCAAAAAGTGGAGAGGGCGGGTCTTATCTAAAATTTGGAAAGATCCTCCGCTATACCTTTAACTGACTTGATGCTATTCTCTGATTAAAAAGTGTTCCCTTTATTTTTTTGAGCAGTGTATATAGGAAACGCAGTCATGTTTTGTAAATGATTAGCTAGATCATTAACTAATCAATTGTAAATTACTTAACTGATTCTACAAAACTTACATAGAATAAAGAACATATCACTTATTAATAATTTATATGATCCGATAGTCGTTTCATAAATGATTCGTTAATCATATATTATATATATAAATAAACATTCATAAAATGTTACTATATCACTTGCTAATCATTTATGAATTTATGAGTTCATCATTAACTAACCATAACTTACTTACAACTGAACGTTATAAGTTTTACCCTCAATATAAAAAACTAGACAACACCACACAGGTATTATATGTTAAGTCTCAAAAATCTTAATTTCAAATTGTAATAACAGTGTCTGTGTCAAAGTGTTCTCAATATTTTGTACATATACACCAAAATCATTACCTGGTTTGAGAGGAATATTTACACATTCACATCATGGTATGTAAGGTCATAGTTGTATTCATACACATTCACATCATGGTATGTAAGGTCATAGTTGTATTCATACACATTCACATCATGGTATGTAAGGTCATTTTTTAGAAAATGATCAAACTTCATATGGGCACTTATTTATGCCAGAAAATAACATATATGACCTCCGAATTACGGGGACACTGAGGTGTCCTCATAAACCTAGGTGTCCTCATAATGCTGGTGAGTAACCTGACATATTGTCCTTGTAAACCATATACACAAGCACACACACACACACACACACACACACACACACACACACACACACACACACACACACACTCACTCCTCCTGGCCTGTAAATGACCCTTAACAGCATTACAGTGTTGCGTGCCTCCTCTAACACATGTGGCTTACTTAAAAAACCTGAGTATGTTTCCCTTAACAGACTCCCAGCGCATTTATGTGTGTGTGCACACAGACTTTCGCAATCCAACCACACATGCATTTCTCTTGATTATATTTGCACTACTCAACCTTCAAAAACAAACACACGTGACAGAAAGCAAAGCAGTAATTTGAAAAAGAGACTGTTGCGAAGTGTAATTCACTCATCGTTGCCGTGGTGTTGACACATTTACCCTTTAATATCCCTTGCTGGACATTAATCCGAGAATCCAGAAACTCTTTCTGCCCCTTCACCACCTCGTCGGCACACACCTCTGCTCTGAGGCATGAGCTTGTGGCCGTGCATTCATAGTAACCACAACCCATAACCCTTTGCATGTGCATTCAGCAAGTCTAAGGAATTCTTGTGCTGTGTTGAATTTTGGATCACTTGAGAGGGGAAAAAAAAATCTAGTCTTAATGTTGCTTATTTTCACTGTAAGTTGTTACTGCTTTCTTTGGCTCTGATTTGATGCATGTAATCAAACTGTTAGATTTTATCCGTTCCATTTGAGATTTAAAGAGTCTGCCTGTTTCTCCAGTGCAATGTTCTCTATGTCATGAGCTGTTCTTGGTGTTTTTTAAGGCATAGATTGCGCGCTAAGCGAGAGCGTCCATTCAGCGGGCAGCACAGTGCATTCTCCCTGTCTTTGTGTGGCAGCCTCCCTTTGAAGGCCCTTGGCTAAGAGGAGGTGGGGGACCGAAGCCGACAGCGAGAGCATTAGCATGTGAAAAGCTCCTAGAATCAATAAGGGCCTTTCTCTATCTTTCTTTTTCCCTCTCATTCTCTATCTCTCTCTCTCTCGTGCGCAATATCTCTACCCAGAGGCCACGACCCTCCCTGGCATCTACCAGCACCGAACAGACCTTACCTTCATTTTTTCTGTGTTTACCGTGGTCCTCACGGGGCAACATTAGAGTAGGTTCTATCTGGAAATCTGATGCTGTAACTTAAAGACCTTGTGCATTATATGACATGAACTTATGCAGGTTTTAAGTTGACAAATTTAGAATTTTAGTTGAGAAAACTCAAGAGAGATCTGTTGGAGACAGTGAAATAGGATCAGGAGCAGAACTCAAACTTAAATTTTCCACATGAGCATCACAGCTCAGTGTGCAAACCAATAAGCCGTAGCTCATATTCAGGTTTTGAAATGCACATTTCTTAAGGCGTTTGTCTTGGAGAATCTCTTTTTTTTTTCACCATGAGCTGTCAAAGCATGTCCCGCCGCTACTGGCTGCAGCCCAGCCCCGAGTAGCCCCTTTGCGGTCTCTGCGGTCTGGCCGCTGAACAAAACAAGTGGACGGGACACGACCTGTTCTCAGAAGCATCAGCTCTTCAAGAGAGCACCACTTAGCTAGGGTTCATGCCGAATACACCGCCTCGACCCCTCAGCAGAATTTAATATAGCGGTCCAGAGAGAGCCCACTGCCAAGCCTGCTTGAAGCGAGTGCTATTTGCTAATGATTGTAAGAGTAATCCTGCCTGTGAGATATGTTGAAAGAGACAGACAGGGCTGAGAGGGGTGGTTTATGGGGTGCCAGAAAAGCAATTGCAGGCCAGAGCATTTGCAGTGAGGGGGAAAAATGTTGGCTTTGCAATGAGGGGACAATGATTCTGCACCCTATGGAGCGAGGCAATTATGACTATGAGTGAGTAGTGGAAAAAGACAGAGAGAAAAAAAAGAAATCGATGAAGAGAGAACAAGGGAGTGAGACAGTGTAAGAGAGAGAACCTTCAAGGAGAACCTTTATGAAGTTTGGAAGTACCTTTATGCACCATGCTCTTACAGACAAATTCCAATTCCATGGTATTACCACAGGATTTTAGACTTTTGGTATATTAGCTCCATGGTATTTTTCGAAGTACCACTGAGTACCATGTAGCAGCCATATCACCCTGTTACCCAAGACTGGTTGCCCACTGAAGCTAAGCAGGGTTAAGACCTCCTGGGAAAACCAGGTGGCTGCTGGAAGAGGTGTTAGTGAGGCCAGTAGGGGGTGCTCACCTTGTGGTCTGTCTGGGTCCTAACGCCCTAGTAAAGTGATGGGGACACTATACCGTCAAAGAGCACCGTCCGTCTGATGAGACGTTAAATCGAGGTCCTGACTCTCTGTGGTCATTAAAAATCCCAGGATGTCCTTCGAAAAAGAGTAGGGGTTTACCCCCAGCATCCTGGCCAAATTTTCCCATTGGCCTCTGTCCATCATGGCCTCCTAATCATCCTCATATATACTGATTGGCTTCATCACTCTCTCTCCACCAATAAGCTGGTGTGTGGTGGGCATTCTGGCACAATATGGCTGCTGTCGCATCATCCTGGTGGATGCTGCATCATCCTGGATTGATGCACTCAAAAGCTATTTGAGTACGCATAAAAGCACTATATAAATGTAATGAATTATTATTATTATTACTATGTAAATTCAATAGAGATAAATTTCACCATCACTGTAAAATAATATTGCAGTGTACATTTTTTTGCAGTGAACAGTGTAATTGTTAATTAAAACTAAATAAAGCTGAAATAAAATAAATATTAAATAAACAAACTTGAAAATTAGAAATGTTGCCATGTCGATAACCGAAACTGTTTAAGTTGAAGTACGAAAGTTCTTACAATTATTGCAAAAGAAAAAAACAACTAATGCAAGTGACAAGCGCACATAACAAAATTACTTTAATTACTAAACCGATACTAAAATATTCTCTATATATCATATAAAACACTATATATCAAGACTTTCTGACAAAAAAATGTGGTTTCCACCAGTTCGCAAATTTTACTTCTGAAAGTTCAAAATTGCACATTCTTATTTGACTATAATTTGTAGATAGTCAAATATGGTTAGATTTGTAGATATCTAACCCTACATGTTTTTAGCCACATGAGAGTGCATAATATTGATTGAATTTGCATCTTTCGGGTGAACCTCCCCTCCGCATACACGCACATTGCAAGGCAGCTCCTCCTTGTTTGCTATGCAGGAATTGTTAGGAATGTGAGATGTTTGGCCCCCTGCCTCTCTCAGCTGCCCGCTCCCCTCAGAGGACAGTAGACAAGACAATGAGCTGCATTTCAGAGAGACTTCACCTCCATATCCCTGCTGCTGCACCATCCCTGCCCCCACAGCAGACTGAGAGGAGAAAAGAGTGTTTTCTTGTCACCTGCCTGAGCCAACCCTTCATCAAGAACTTCCTGAAATGCCGTGTGTGTGTAGTGTAGGTGGAGTTCCTGTCTATCAGATCTGAACCTCTAGCTGGGATCTTGATATGATTCAGAAAGACCTACCCTGGAGTTGTTGTCTATGCTGCTTTGCCCCCTTCTTTCTTTTCCTTCAACACGTTACGTAGCTCCTTATATAAAATACAGCAACACACACACACACACACACACTTCTGTACAGCAGATGGCCACGTAATAATTTACCTCAGAGCGGAGCTCTCGCACATAAAGGTTAACACACGTCATTTGTGTGCATTCGCCTCTAGCTGTACCACCGTACCTTACTTTGGTAAGACCTTGGGACTGTCTTTAGAAAAGTTTCAGAAAACTTTTGACAGGTTCGGGGGGGATCAGAGAGCGAGAGAGGGCAGGAGAAGGGTACAAAGAAGCAGAGGCAGACAGAAGAGCGATAAATAAAACCTAGGCGAATATATATAGATTAAAGCCAGTAGGGTTTGACGCAGCTTGGCCCCTCGCTGACAAACAAGCTTCTCAGGGGTTAGAGCCACATCAATCACAGCATCATCTTGCACACGCACAGTACAGCGATGAGGAATGTTTGCATGCAGTGAGAGGATCAAGGCATCAGTCACTGCAGATGTAATTAATAAGCAGAAGAAGGTGGGAACCGATCAATGAGGGAATTGGTGTGTTCGTGCTGGAGGGCAGAGATGATAATCATCTCTCTTTTTCATGTCTGGTTTTCGCTGTATTTCTTTTTCTGTTCATTCAGATGTTGCATCAGATAAGAGTGAAAGCAGTGTTTGAAAAGTTCAAAAAAAGAATAACTTAGGGAATTTTGGTCAGGTATAAACGAGTGGTCAACCGAGTAGTGACTGGTGTAGTGGTAATGTTTTAATATAATTTAGTAAACATATAGTAATGACAAATAAGTGTGTAAATACTAAATAGAAGATAATATAGATATTATTTAACTATATATTTAACAGGCAGTATGTGTGTGTATATATTTCTATTGCAAATAACATAAGCCTGTTAAGTGACAAAAGGGGCAAGGAACTGCATTAAAGACCATGAACTAGATAAATGTCATAAAATGACTCTGATTTTCCAACTTGAACCTGGCAACTCATGAGATAATGTGAGTGAGTGTGCGTATGTGATGTGGATTAGCCGCTGTTGATCCTTCTGAGCAGCGGCTTCAGAGATAAGCCGGCATCATAAAAGTGTCATAAATATGTTAGCCATTAGCTCAGGTCTTGACTTCACTTTCTCTGCCTTCGGGAAGTCTCTCTCTCTCTCTCTCTCTCTCTCTCTCTCTCTCTCTCTCTCTCTCTCTCTCTCTCTCTCTCTCTCTCTCTCTTCTTTGTCTTCAAAGCTGGGTTTTCATCAACATATTTTTATGTGATTATGGGATAATGCATAAAAATGCAAAGAATGATGGAAATAAATGTTTCAAAATGTACAAAAACCTTCAAGACTGAAACGTAAACTTTTTTTTTTTTTTTGGCGTAACTTTGTTGTTTTTATAATTGTTATGACTTTTTATTTTATCATTTTTTTTATTACTCCGAGGTGCAGGATGTGGTGGAGAAAAAAAGGACAGAAACAGAGAGAGATAGAGACGGAGAGAGTCACACTTCACTTGTGTTAGAAATATAACCTGGCAGAGTTAAGTCAGTTTTGAATTTCCGAGAGGACACACACACTCTGAAGACCACCCAGTGCTGAAGCTCCATTCACTCTCATTTTCCTGTCCCCCTTTGTCGTTTTTTTTTCTTTCCACTTCTCCTCACATTACTATTTATTTTTCCTGCAGTTTTACCTCTTTGTGCACTATTTATTTATTTGCGATCATCTGAATAGAAACCACCAGTGTCTTTATTGACACAAGTATCAGACCTCTTCACGTGTCTAACCGAACGTCCTCGGATTACATGCATCTAATTGAAGTATTTTGTTCCGTTTGGAAAATCTTTCAATACTCATAAACCGCCACACATACCTTGCAGAATTCCATGATTCATTCGCTTCCCAACACAATGCCTTATCTGCTTTTGTCCTCAACTCCACCCTGCGTTTTGTCTTTCTATGGAAGACAACAGGTGACTGTTTTAAGGTCTAAAGACTATAGAAAGCATTCAGTCTGAGATGGTGTCTTCATTGAGATGGACATTGTCCCTGCAGTGGACGGCAGGACGAGAGCGCTGACCCTGAATATTAGGGCATGGGCTGGTAATTACGACCCTATTATGTCAAAGGCAGTAAGCTCATCTCTTCAATCGTCCACCAGAGTGGACAATGAGACTGTGATTGTCCTGCTATTGTCCAGCCCATTGGTCATAGGCTTCATGGAGAGAGAGTGGAAAGGTCAGACCTGTAGGGGGGACAAGAGTTGTGTGTGGAATGGAAACCAGGATCTGTTAGGGGTCTCATGAGGGATCTAGGATGGAGGACTTAGGAAGGGAGAGGACAGCTGGTCACCCTCTGTAAGGGTCTGCGACTGAGAAAACACTCAGGCTCTTAAGCAGGTGGAGGGTGTTAGATATCCTAAGTGCTTGAGAAAAGTGCTACAAGTCAATGAGTGCATTCGCTTATAAACAAGACCGAAGCTCCTGCACTCGAGGTCTTCTGGTCTCTCAATCACACCCCATACCGTGGTGTTAAGCTTCCCAAGAATCCTCTTCAATTAACTCTGTCCTTCAGCTGGTGTTAAGATGAACCAAAGCTGATCAGATGAAGCCTCTAGCTCTAATTCCCATCCTTCCCCTCCAACGCACGGCAACAAAGCCCTCCGTCCAGTGGAGGTCGCGACCCAGGTCCGCATCTCTTCTCCCTGAGCTCGTCCTATCTTTCTATCCCTCAACCCCCTACTGTTGTTTTATGGACCCTGTTTAGAAGATGACAAAACTGTGTTAATCTCCTCTCAGAAGATGTACGTTAACTCTCTCCTCTGATCAAACTTGCTGTTGCGGCTGATTGCGAGTGATTGGCCCCTGGGTAGTCTGTGATGGAGAGAGAGATAAAACGGAGAAATGGAGGAGAGTGGAAGGTGGTGATTCCCGAGGGCAAGCACTAATGCAGCCCCGGGGTTCCTGACACTTATGTGAGATTAAAAGAATTGGCCAGCTAAGAGAGAAAATAAGAGAGAATGAGGCAGAGAGTGATGAGGGACACTTGTTTGAAGTACTGTTGGTCTTGACCTCCTGGATCTTGTCAATCAAAAGCAGAGAACTTTTCTGTCCTCACTTGAAGCGGAAATACTATGTGATGCAACAATATCAGAGCAATCAGTATGTTTTTCACATTTAGGGCCAGATTTACTAACAGCTTGCGCCAGTGCAGACCTTAAGAGGAGAGTATTTCAATGTATCATGCAAGGTGATTTACTAAGGTTTTCGCTAGTCAATTTACTGGTATTTGTGCCATTATTTAACGCCCCCAAAAAAGCATGTCTTAACCCATTTTGCGCCTGTGTTGTTAGTAGAACCCCCTGCACCTGATTATCAGCTGCTCTGCTTGTTTGCGACCCAAGGCTAATTTGTGCTGTTCTTGGTAGATTGCGTTGGTCACTATGGAAATGATCCGGCTGCGTCGTTAATTTGCGCGTCATCAGTAGATCACACCGAGAACTTTCCACTCCCATCAGCGCTTTTATGGAATTGCGCTCTCACGCTGATTTGCCCTGTTTTGTAAATCTGGCCCTTAATATACAGTTATACTTGCACTAGTGATATTTCACTGTGGGCGGGGCTACATGGCTGGTTGGAAGCCTTGTAAAGGGTAGTCACACTAGATTTTTTAAAAATTAACAAATTTAGGAAACCGGAAGGTTTTGTTTTGTTTTACTTTACTTTTTTTATTTTAAGTTTTAAGTTTCTAATATTGATGCAAAACCACCAAAATGAGTTTACCCTTGAGTTTATAGTTTATAATGAGTTTATAATGAGTTTATAATGAGTTTTGATTTTCACCCAAGAGGCCAATCATTGATGTTTATATCCCCTGTTGGTCTGACATATTATATGCATTGCCAACTTGCAGGTCAGAGTTCACCAAGCACAAACTTTTGTACCCAGTGAAAGGCAAATAATATTCACATTTGTTCGCATTCATATGAATGTAAGTGAATGGCACACAAAGCCCAGTCTGACTTGCCCATCCTCTCGACACACGAAAGCTTGTTTGTCCTATTTGCCATATAAAAGCTTTGTGTTTCTTTCCCATAATGCTTTGCTAAGAGCATGTATGATTATCGCTAAAGGCATTATATTATGATTTGTGATATTCTGTACAGAGCGTTTACATTGATAGGGCCTTTTAGGGAAACACATCTGCACACTATCTACAGATCAATAAACTCTTAGATAAATGTCATAAGTAGTGCGGCTTTATTCTTGTTCATATGCTATCTGTACTTCTGCGGGTATCGATGGCTTTGTAGAGGGGAAAAAAAGTCAATAAAAGACCTCAAAGCATTCCTTTGTCTCTGTCACCATAAATAGGAAATTATGCTGTGTGTTTGTGTGTGTGTGTGTGTGTGTGTGTGTGTGTGTGGCATATTAGGAGCAACAGAAAAAAAAGAAGGAAATATAAAAGCAAACAAACAAAGGAAGAAAATAATAAAGCTGGAGGGAGATGGACGAGAAATAAAAGAAAGCGGACAAACTTGAAAAGAGAGATTGAAAGAGAAAACAGAGCTAGGAACAAATGCTGAGAGTGAGCGAGAGAGAGAGAGAGAGAGAGAGAGAGAGAGAGGGCTTGGCTTGGGTGTTAGGATTAATGACAGTGCATTCCTCTGGTATCACTTCCTCTCTTCATTAGAGTGTCATAAAGCTGTGCACTGCTGTCTGTCATTCAGACATTCCACACCACTCCCTTACAGTGTCTTTCACAGGCCTGACATAAACATACACAGACAGAGTGTCTTTATGATTGCTGGAGGTTAAAGACTACGGTTTTTTATCACAAAACTATGAGCTACTATAGCAGGATATGTTGAATAGTTTATGATCATTACCGTCTCAAATTTCTCCCTCTTTCTTTCTCTTTGCAGCCTGCAAGATCGGTTACTACAGAGCGCTGGCTACAGACGACAGCTGCTTCAAGTGTCCCCTGCACAGTTACTCTGTGAGAGAGGGATCCACTTCCTGTGCCTGTGACAAAGGCTTTTTCAGGTCCGAGACGGACCCTGCCTCTATGCCCTGCACACGTAAGTGCATTTACTTTGATTTGGGTTCACACTGACTCCATGGATTAATATGCACATCGTGCATCACTTCTGTCATTCAGGCTTGCATTCATTGCCAATTGTAGTCCGATTTACACTACTTTTCAAAAAGTTTGGGGTTGGTAAGATTTTTAAATGGTTTTGGAAGAAGTCTCTTTGGCTCTTATGCATTATTTGAACAAAAATGCAGCGAAAACAACTGACTTACACGAATTATAAATAACTGTTTTCTATTTTAATATATTAGTATTTATTATTTAATATATTGCAACATGTAATGAAAATAAACAGCGTTTATTTGAAATAGAAATCTTTTGTAACTTTATACATTTTCATATTTACTGTCATTTTTGATTATTGATTTGCTATCAATTTACTACTTAATCAATTTAGGGCATCCTTGCTAAATGAAAATATTAATTTATTTCCACAAAAAAAAAAAAAAAGTATACTAACCCAAACTTCTGAACGGTAGTCTCTAGACATGGTTGACAAATCCGAGAAATATTTGGTTCTGTTATTCTGGCTTCGCACAAATCAGACAATTTCAGTTGGACTAATGACATAAAAACAAGTAATTTTTTTAATCTGAATAATTTTGAAATTTTAAAACATGAAAACATGCTAAATTTGAGTTAGTTTGAAATACCTAGTAGAAAGTTTTAAAGTTTTAAAGACACTCCATTTCATAATTACCCACATTTTAATGTCACAGGGTAATTTTACATTTCAGTTAGATGGTCTCTTCCGGTCTAAGTGTGCTGTTCTTGGTCAGGATAAACTGTAACATGAACCAGATTATGCTTGTAGTCAAAAGTCTAAAAACACAGACGTAAACAAACCGCCCTGGACATGAGCAATCATTAGACCAGGTCAGGGTTTTTGACCTGAGGAAGCACATATCACTCAGGAGAACCAGCACCGCCTGGACATGTATCAGACTGCAGCTGTTCACTTCACACACCATTGGAGCTGTTTTCCTAAAGGCTGCTTACCAAAGTTAAGGATAAAAAAAGTGCTTGACAGTGACAAATTATTGGACGTTTAATTGCAGCAGATGTTATTTTGCGTCTTTTATTCCTGCATTGTCTTATCAAAAAGTTTCGTGACAGACTGAAAATGTGTGTAGCAGTGAGGTGGGAGGAGCCCTGTCATGATGGGTAAAGATAGATATGTGTGTCAGACCTTGAGGTGAGTCATAGACTTGATAACAGTGTTCTGCTTGTTAAATAGAGACCAGCACAGTTGACATGGCACAGCTTTGAGCCAAGACGACAGGGTTGATCATAAAAAAAATGCCGAACACACGTCAAATCGTTTATGACACACTCTTTCTCACATACGAAGCACTCTTGTTTTTGCAGACACACACGCTTAGGCCGGGGTGATCTAAAAAGCGTTACGTAATAAATATATTAAAGATCTGTGGGAAAGGGGCAGAGAGGCACCCAGGCCAGATGTGTTCATGGTGTCAGATTTAATAGGTTTTCCAGATCTGAATGATCAGGGGCGACAGGTTGAGGAGGAAGGGCTCTCATGCACCTATCGGGCATCCATTTTACGTATCGGATTGTCTTTCTCGCTTCTATCTCCTTTCTCTAGCCTCTCTCTAATTGGAGCTCTCTTTCATATCACCGTCTGTCGTTCACCCAGAAGCAGCCGTCACATACTCAACAGCCAATGCACTAAAAGGCGCATTCAAAAATCGAGATAAAAAGGCGCTAGGTAGCAAGGGAGGGAATAAAGCGAAATGCGAGAAAGTGGGGAGACAGACAACGAAGAGGTGCGAGAGAAACGACCCCATTACGCTTGCCGAGCTGAGACTCTCTCTCACCTTATCGTATTAAAATGCAGCGAAGCCAGTCGGCTTAATCAGCTCCTGTCAATCACGGAGCGTGTGGCACAGAGGCACCGTGGGAGCGCGCTCGGTTCACCCCAGTCTGCCGGGTGGGTACACCAGCCACATACTTAATACAGGTTAAACAGAGTTTAAAGACCATTTACACTTAAAGCTCAGCCAGGAGGAATTCAATCTAATCCAGACCTGTGTCAGATATGTGTTTGAAGTGTTTAACTGATTTGGAGGATATGGAGATATTTGAAAATGGCTTTTGCCATATGGGGAGATCTCGAGGAGGGATAATGAGACACATCCTGTTTGAATGTTTGTCCTCTTACTCACTTCTCTGAGTTTAATGTTGAATGTGTGGTACGCGAGACCACCCACAGGAATGAAAAATCTCAAACGAGATCTTTTAAAGAGTGAAGGGAGTTATTCTTTCTTTCTGGTTAAAGTAGTCTTGTCTATCCCAGCTAAATATGCCAACTTTGGCTTAACCAGTGGTGCAAGTTGGAGGCGGGATTGCCTGCTTGTCCGGCCAGTGAGAGATGAGGAGACATACTTTATCTTTAATATTTCAATTGTTTTTCCTTGAGAGCAATGAAATAAAAATGAGACCTTATATTTAATGCCAATCCACCTTATTTTTAACAACAGGCAAGTGCAGCCATTTGTAATTCTAATGTACAAGGCTTTTGGTGTCATCCACTACCAGTTATTTTAGTTTTACAAAAAAAGTATGTTATGCTGCTTGAAATTGCAAACTGGTATTTGTTATCTTGATTTTTTTATGTATTATCGTAATAATAAACATACTGGTTTGTAGCGCAAATAGTTTTCCATTTACTGCACTTTATTATTCTTTTAATTATTTACCTATTGCGGCTAATGAATTGGAAGTCTCACGGATTTACAGATTTGATTACTTCCAGGTTGAAAAATAAGGTGGTTATCTCTAGCTTTTCGGATTTTGTCATGTTAATGAAGACCATAACAATCTCAAATCCTCTGGAGTTTCAAAAGTGAACTCAACACTGTCTCAAACTTTGCTCAAAGTTGTCAAGCTACCGAAGTCTTGAAATTTCAATCTGAACTCAAACATATCTCATCCAGTTTTCTCTTAACGAAATTATTCTTTTTTAAAAGCTCTATAATGTATGTTGACAATTGTCACACTTCTTTCTATGTTTATTTCTCCTCAGGAATTTTAGGAGAAACCTCTAATACTTGAATTCTCCTGAGGACTCAGTTGAGCAATAAAAGAGCAACTCCTGAGCAATAAAAAGTTCCTCCGAGTAGATTTTATGAGAATGTCAACCTGAGACTGCTGATTTAGAGAACCATATTTATGACAAGAACGTCATTGCTTTGCTGTACCAGAGATGGCAGCGAGGGCGACCAAATTAGCATTTATGAGATCCCTATCAGCAAGTTGCTCAATTATGGAGATGTAATCATTCTCTCTCTCTCTCTTTCTCTCACTCTCTCTCTCTCTCTCTCTCTCTCTCTCTCTCTCTTTCTCTCACTCTCTCTCTCTCTCTCTCTCTCTCTCTCTCTCTCTCTCTCTTTCTCGCGGGTTTAGAGTATTTCCTCTTTGCGCAGCTAGCCTTGCTTCGCCTGTGGTGCTGGTTTGTCATAAATGTAATTATCTTTAAATTCAGCAGCGCCTGGTTTACGAAAACACCACAGAGAAAAACAGCGCCAATACACACAAGCACACAAACAGACTTGTATCCGTCATAGCCTGTAACATCATCTGCCTGCAGTGGCAATAAAAAGGTGTGTGTGTGCGGGTGTGTATTTGCTTTCCATTGAAGATTCCCTTGCCATGGGTGTATTTTGAGATCAATTCTTGCCAAAGTCATAATCCTGTTTTGTTTGTTCCAAAACTTTCAGACATCACTGGAAATCATGTGCATATTTTGTCATAGAATCTCTTAACTGTTTATTTTTCCAAAATTGTCTTTTCATAGAGCCCCCATCTGCTCCTCAGCACCTTATTTCCAATGTGAATGAGACCTCCGTGAATCTGGAGTGGACGACTCCAGCATCCTCCGGTGGCAGGCAGGATCTTGCTTATAATGTCATATGCAAGCGGTGCAGCTCGGACGGCCAACGCTGTCAGCCTTGCGGCAATGGCATCCATTTTTCCCCTCAGCAGCTGGGCCTACGCACCACTCGGGTGTCCATAAACGACCTGCAAGCTCACACTAACTACACCTTTGAGATATGGGCCGTCAATGGGGTCTCCAAGCAGAGTCCTGGACCGGAACAGGCGGTGTCTGTGACTGTTACCACTAACCAAGCGGGTAAGTGTGTGGTTTATGTTAAAAAAATATTGTTAAATATGATATTCCCACTATTATGATTTCATTAAATACCAGGATGATGTTGTCATGTGATCTGGTCACAAGCTAATGTGTTGAATTTGTCACCACAGTCTAACACTGAACATAGTCATCAACTCCGTAATCAGCTTCTCGTCTGTGAAAGTGTTCTGTCTTATATCACCACAGAGAAATTTCTAATTACTTATTGCCTGTGTCTGTCAGAATGGATTTTTATGGCATTAAACCGCGTGTCGGGTCAAATTGCGCATATGTGCATATGTTGGCTGTTCACATTTGTTTGCGTTGAGTGGACTGTTAACTTTTACAAGGTGTTTAATTTCGGGTTCTTGAGAAAGCGTGAGACAGGAAGTGCCTTTTTGTCTGGCTTTTGGGACTGTGTGTGTAGGGCCCCCAGGAGTGGGGTCTTCCAAGTGTCTTTCTCACCATCATTGTCTTGGTGAACTCTGATTGTAATAGCCATGACACCTGTACAGAACACTCTTCAAACAGACCTTCACTCTTGACCGTCTGTTCTTAGCTTTTATGACCCCGTATATCGGGGTTCTGAGCAGATATTGCCCTACAGCACTGAAGCCAGATCTGCTTTTCTCTACTGGTGCTTGCTAAGGGCTATATCAGTATTACCCTAGCAACCATATAACATTTCTCTTCCACCCACTGAGAACTGTATAGCAGCATGTTTTCCTGATTTTCGACAGGAAATGTAAAAATCAAGTTAATAGAAGATACATATTAAACATGGATCTGTTTCTGATTATAATTTTCATCTGTGCTGAGAAACTAGGCCAGAATCGTCTCAGGATCTGGCTTAAATTCCCCTTTGGCAACTGTAGAGTGTCATTGATAAAACCCTAAAGATTACAGATAAGCATGTGCTCCCTAGATGACTACATCAATGGACCTTCTGTAGTAGCAAAGTGGAATTATGAGAGGAGAAAAAGAATCAGAAGCACTCGCCTGATTCTCAGAGTGGATCCGTAATGATTATGATATAATGGGTGCATCACTTTTGTGATTCAACCTTTTTCTGGGAGTTGCAAAGCTGTAATCACTACAGTGTCAGATGCTAACCTGTGTAGCTTCCAGCGTTTAATTGTTTTTCTGGTTTTCTCAGTTTGACAGCATAAATATCTCCAATCTCATACCTTTTCATTGCTCAATGGCACTATTATGTTTATGTTTCTCTGAAACAGCTTGGTGGTCGGTGCTCCTAGAAACACTAAGCTTTTTCTCTATGTGATTTTCTCTTATTCCAGCTCCCTCTCCAGTTACCACCATCCAGGCCAAGGACATCACTAGACACGCTGTGTCTTTGGCATGGCAACAACCCGAGAGACCCAACGGAGTCATTCTTGAGTACGAGGTCAAGTACTACGAGAAGGTGAGATGATTCATGTGAAAGTAGTTTCCAAAATTTAGCCCTGATGAGATCTTCCTTGTTGAAAAGACTAGCATATGTGGTCAACAGCATATGTTGTGTTCTGGATGTTGGTGTACAGCCCAATGAGGCTTCATGACCAGAAATCTTGGTCAGCCAGCTTCACCAGAAAAAAACAATGCTGGTTGATTTTGTAATCCATGGTGGTTTAAGATGGTCTTTTTGGCTGGTTGCTCATCTTGACAGCATGAGATTAGGGATGTACTTTTGGAAATGTAGTTCAGAATTAGGCCTTGTGACATCACATGTGAAACCACAGTTTAAGGTGGAGCAATCAACCTGAAGCCTTCATTTAAGTCCTTTACATGAGCAGTATGATGTCAGGTACTGTACATCAAAACCAGAGAGCTGCATTTTAGTTCAAGACCAGACCAGACTCACTCACACTCGCAGCAGGAGTCTGGTGAACCGGCGGGTCAGAACAGCATGGGGTGGATAGACAGATCTAGGGTGGAGCATGTGGGCCGTTGGGATAGAGTGAGGATAACAGTGTTCTCCTCTCTCTGCTCCTGCTGTGTCTTCCTCTGGCTGACTGATTACAGATTGCAGCAGTGGTCAGATTCCTTTCCCTTACACGCTGATGTTTTCCATTGCAAACACACTCTGACACACACATAAGACCAAGACACAAAGGTTATTGTTTCGTGATCCAACAATTATAAGCCAAACATTAGGGGACATTGAAAAAAAATAATTAAACTTAGTTCCTTTGCTTGTTTTGGTTCAAACTCGACATTGTTTAAGTGGTTTGGATGTAGTGATGAAACGGGGGAATTTTGAACAAGCAAATTCAGGTTACACCCAAGGGAGCGAGTGAAAACAAAGATGGCAGCCTTGTTTTTGTACAACAAGGCTGCGGTTTTCCCTACAAAAGCCTGGCTGTAGTTTCTGTATCAGACCTTAGACAAATCCCTCTTCCGTTTTGTTTTATCAGGGTTTGATTCCAAATAAAACAATCCTAATGACCAATCCCACAAGTTGGTTCAACTGTTGTTTCCTTTTTCTCTCATCCAATCAGGATCAAAATGAGCGCAGCTATCGCATAATGAAGACCACATCCCGAAGTGCCGAGATCAAAGGCCTGAGCCCGCTCACCTCCTATGTATTTCATGTGCGTGCCCGTACCGCTGCTGGCTATGGAGACTTCAGTGCCCCCTTCGAGTTCATGACCAACTCAGGTAGGTTTCCATGTGCATGTTACTGAGCCGACAATAGCAAGTCTTTGTTTCCACAATTAGAGACTCGTGTTGAATTTTAGGGTGGATCACCCATTCATCCGGAAACTATTTCTCTAAAGTAACATAATTATAGCCTATGTGTATGTTTTCCTTTTCTTTACGATAGTTTCTTTGTTTGCTCACTACAAAGTCACTGGTATTTTTAAAAGCACTTTAAAGCAAACTCTGTAACGACTGGAATGTTTTCTAGCTTTGATACTAGGTTGTTTCAGCAGCTTAAAAGAAACAAGATTTGTTCCTCCCTGATGAAACTAGGCTGACAAATTCAATCTGACACTTTAAATGAGAATTATACATTTGAGATGAACTTTAATATTGTTTTTTTTCTCTTAGTTCCCTCTCCCATCATCGGAGATGGTGCTAACTCCACCGTGCTGTTGGTGTCTGTGATTGGCAGCGTGATTCTGTTACTTATCTTCATCGGAGTCTTCATCATCAGCCGCAGGTAAGCCACCTGTCCCAACTGGGTGTCAGTCGTCTCACAGATACTGTCTGAAACAGGAAGCATTCCTCCATCTCTCCCCGTCCCTGTGGGCGTCTCCGTCACCTCTCCCTCACCCTGTCTGTCATCCTGAATCAGACTTTCTATCTGTTGTTCTCCTGCTGTCTTCCCCTCTCTTTACCTGTCCATCAGTCTGGTTCTCACGGCTCTTCCACCTTCTCTTTCCCGCATTTTCGCTCTTTTTTTTTTTCCTGTGGTGTAGCTAGTGGTATTGTGACAGGCCTTTGGCAGCTCTGCCTGATTAGTCTCCGCTGTGCTGCTACGGGTCTATGTGCCATGTGTGTCGGAATCCGTAGGGAACACGTACCATTCCCAAGAGAGCTGAGATGCACGGCAGGACGGCATATGTGCGTCTGTGTACTGTACTCAATCAGAGCAACTGTCATACTCCCACGGGCGAAATGTCATGTTTGCTTTACCTTAATCAAACAACTTTTTCTTGCCAAACTCTCAGCCAGCTACGCTCTTACTCCATCACAGTTATCATCAGCTACATTTCCCTTTCTGAAGGCCTCCTCCTTTTGTGTCCGATCTGAGTTTCCCAAGACCGAGGTTAGAGTGTCTATTCTTGCAGTGGTTGACATCGTATCATTATCAGCCGAGATAATTATCTTCGCATCCTCAAAGTACCCGAAAGAGAGCCATCACCCTCATTCAGGGTGAAACTAACAATTTGAGCTAATGAATGGGGCTTTTGTTTTGGCCAAGCAGCCATTAAGCACTTCCTCAGTGGAGCCCATCAGTGGGAGATAAGCCTACACCTCACGAGTAGCTCTCACCTTTGGCCTGCTCCTCTCTACCTCGAGGGGAAACCAACCGCTCGATCGTGGAGGCGAAGAAGGGGGGTTACAGCTCCGCACAAAGCTGTGAGGTTTATTGCTTCTGTACTTGGATAGCTCACCTGATAATCTCCTTGTTCCTAAAATAAACGTGTACGGGCTGCTCGCGCTGATGGCAGGGCCTCCTCCAACGAAGCCATGGCCCCCTGCAGGCAGAGCTATTTCTAGCTTCTGCGGAGCACTCAAGCATTAAAGCCTGGCCCTTTCCTCCTGTTCTACCTGTGGATATGCCCCTCTCCCTCCCTCTAACCTTTTCTTCCTTCAGTAGCCCAAAAACCTTGGGATTCTTTGTCAGCGCCAGAACGCACTAGAAAAACAATAACAGCAGTTGTGCATTCCTGAATGAGCCCCCCTTTCTATATACAGGCAGGTGACCCCATCCCCAGCAGGGAGTCTTGGATTTGGCAATGTCCTGGGCGGGGTTGTTATCTGTTCCATTGCCTCTGTTCTGCCCCCTGCTCCCATGTAGAGGGGTCAGCGGTTGACCCTAAGGGGTCAGCAGGTGATTGGGTGAAATGGTAACTTTGAAGGTGGCACATTCTAGACCCTTTATGTCATTGTGGACAGGCTGAGAGTGATTTTTTAGAAGAGGGGGTGGGATGGTTTTAAATGGAATTTTGTTGCCATTTTGGCCACTTGATGAGTTTGTGTTTACTCATCTGTCATTCTCTCTACCTCATTGCTGTTTGCTCTTTATCTGTCAATCTCTAAATGATTTTTAGATGAAAGGCCAGTGGAGTTGGTTCGTGAACAGACCTTCTTTCTGCTTTGATGATGTAGTCTCTCCTTCTCACTCTGTGCAGCCTCATTGGCTTTACAGATTTTTACAGCCCCACTTTTATGGAAAAGGTTTGAGGTTATTCAAAAGTTTCACCTACTACATTGACTGGCCCACCGTGTCTCACACATTATGCCAGTTAGTCTGTGTGTAATTTTTGAACAAATGTTTCAGGTGATTTCTCTGAGAATTTTTCTTTTATTTCTTAGAAGTGCTTGTTTCATATATCAGGAGACTTAGAGAGCTTGGTTATGTTTCTTGTTATAAATGTCAGATTTTTATCCTAAAGTGCCTTAGTATCTGAAAATCTCAGATATATTCCCATTAAAGTGTCTAATAACCTATATGCAGAACCACTGTTTTGTATTATTTGTTTTAATAGTAACTAAAACATTCATCACCAACCTCTGAAGGTCAACAGCTCGCTTTAGGAGGTGTTGTAAAAATAATAAAAAGTCAAATAATTTATGCAAAAATATTAAGTTAATTTACCTCGCTGACTTTCACATTGCACACTTCTGCTATCTAAAAAAATCTGAGCACAGTTTCTGACATTGTTCAATCTCAAAGAATTAATTCCTGTTTGAAAGAAACCAATGAGATTTGTGATTGTTTTTTTCTTCTTCTGTGGATTAAAATCTCTCTCATCTCTGTATGTTAACAGGAGAAGCAAATACAGCAAAGCCAAACAGGATTCTGATGAGGAGAGACATTTACATCCAGGTAATGCAGTGGCCACATAAACAAACACAAACATTAAGCGTAGCTTAAGTTCTGGCAGGTCACGTTGGTCAAGCTCGCATCAGCTGATCCACGTCTACCTATAGGAATACGACGCCTATCACTGTATACATATATAAGCTCCTTCAGTATTATCAGCAGCTATCGCGTTTCTCAGGAGCTAATTAAATGGCGAAATTCAGCAGGCAAACCGCATTATCTCACAAGGAATCGTGCAATCGGGAATTTAGCAAGAGGAATTCATTCCCCACAAGGATTTCACCTCATTCATTCAAGTTCGTGAACACGAGATTCGCCGCATTGATCATAAGTTGCCTGATTTGGAAATGACCTCTGTCTGCATTGCTGCTCGCATCGCTGCATTATTGACACAGGACGCGATGTGATTCACTCTCCATTCATCTCTGAAAGTCTTCACGAAGCTAAGCTATCAGGTTATTGGCAACATGCTTGTTGCTAATGCTATCCGTGTTGCTTGAGCTTATCTAGTCGTTTTCATTCAAATGCTCTTGCTAGGCTTATGCGATCATATTGGCTATGTGCGTTACTTATCTGTTGTCATTGGCAGCTGCTCGCGTTGCACATGCTGAGCGTTTAGCACTGTGCAGCACAGATTCAAGCAGCTTGCGGTGATAGTTAGGAAATAACTATTCATGGTGCAAATGGAATCATTTCTTCTGAATAATTTCACAGCTCTAAAAAGACATAGTTAACAGTCACTATTCTCAGTCACTATAGTGTATTGGGAATATGCTTGCTCTAAAGGCTATCTGTTGTTATTGAAACATGCTTGTGCTTAAGGCTATCTGGTTGCTATTGGAAACCTGCTCAGATTTTTTTTAAAGGTTTAAAGGGGGGGGGGCGCGACCAAAAAATAAAATAATAAAATAAATTGAGAACCACTGCTCTAAATGCTATAAGGCTAGTTGCTATTGGAAACATGGTTGTTTTAAAGTTATTTAGCCCAGTCGTTATTTGGAACATGGCTGTGTTTTAGGCCTATATCTGGTGTCATTGTTACATGCTGTGCTAAGCTTATCCAGGTATCAGCAAAATGCTTGTCGTTGTTTCAGCAACATTGCTATCAGTACTGTACTAGTTGCTAATGCAGATGTTATCGAATATATGCTCATTACTTGGGCTTCTAGTATTATTGAGCATACTGTACTAAGCGACATGCTGTGGTAATCAAAGCGTTGTTTTAGCCTTATCTGGTTGCATAGAATAAAGAATGAGCATTTTTTATTTATTTTTTTCAATCAGATTATTGCACATGCTGTGTTAAAGTCAGCACATGCTTGTGGCTTAAGCTTATCTAGATTATTGGTAACATACTGTGCAAATACACATTAGGTATGTTCACCGCAGAGGTCTTTCATTCAACACTAACAACATCATTTCTTGATGATCCCGTGAATGAGTGTGTAATCATGGGAGTCCTCTTCACCTCCACAACAATGGAATTCAGTACGACGGGAGCAGAAATCTTTTCATGAATGAGGAAGCACACTGTACTTCATTGCTTAGCTGCGCACTGCATATGACTCAGAGCATGCTTCCCCGACCAGACTAAACTAGTTTTAATACTAGTTCCATGGTTAGGCTATATAACATGCTTGTTGTATCAGATTTTGTTGCCACTAGTCTGAGCTATTGCTGTAGGGTTTATGCTTCCCCTGCCAAACTACACTAGTTTTGGCAATAGTTCTGTGATTAACAACATGCTTGTTGTAGGCTATCAGTTTTGTTGCTGCTAGTCAGAGCTAATGCTGTAGGGTGCATTTCTAATTACCTTCCTCCTCTCGTCAGTCAGGATTTGGCATTCTGATTACCCCTGAATCAGACTAAAATTATCTAATTATGTTGTGCATTAAAATTAATGAATGATATCTGCAATACATTCATGTTGGTTCTCTTCTGTTTACCCTAAGTGGGGTTATTGCTGCTCTCCCTGCTCTTATCCATGCTAGGCTGCATGGATGCGCAGGGAGTTCTTGCCCAGAACAGAACCATTCCGCCAATCCAAACTGTATGCTAATTGTCAGTCATATTTGACGATAGTGGTCCTGACAGAAATACACATTATCAAAGATGTATATGTATCAAATAAGTTAAAAGGGGGGAAAAAAAAGGGAGAAGAGAAGGTTTGTATGTTTGTATGTTCTCAGTGTGGTGGAGGACAGACAGAAGCCAACAAGAGAAGGAGGAAAATAGAAAACAGATGTTGTATATTTATCATGTTGTCTGTCTGCCAGCTATCCTCCCCTCCTCTTCTTTCAACCTCCTAACATGTAGGCACGTCTATTCGTTTCTCCACAGGGGTCCGGATCTATGTGGACCCCTTCACCTACGAGGACCCCAACCAAGCAGTCCGTGAATTCGCTAAAGAAATTGACGCCTCCTGCATCAAGATTGAAAAGGTCATCGGCATTGGTGAGCAAACGACCTGCTGTTTTCCTTTCCGTGTGTCTCAGACTGAGTGTAGCTAGACTGTTAAAGTGAAATGTTAGCCCACCGTTCCAGAGATATCTCATGGGTCATTATGTACCGCTTACATTTTTGATTCAAGCCTGGTTTTTCCGTTTAAAGGAGAATTCGGGGAGGTGTGCAGTGGCCGTCTCAAAATGCCTGGAAAGCGTGAGATCTGTGTGGCCATAAAAACCCTCAAAGCAGGATACACTGACAAGCAAAGGCGGGACTTTCTGAGTGAGGCCAGCATCATGGGCCAGTTTGACCACCCCAACATCATCCGACTGGAGGGAGTCGTCACTAAATGTGAGTCCTTTGAGTGTTTAAAATGTGAACAAGCTACTCATTTACTTTGACCACATCCTTTCAGACAGATTTGTTCTGGTTTTGCATATCTTTTGCAAATCCTGACCTTGTTGATTCAAGCTGTGCTTCACTGCCTACAGCCATCTTTCATGAAAAGTCTTTTTACAAAGTAATGCATGATGATTTTTGTAGTGTTGTGCAACAGAAATATCTATATCTTCTAAAGTTTTTTAAAGAATATAAAAAAAAAACCTTAAATTAAATTAAAATGTTTCTTGTTTTAAGCATGAACCTCCTTAAATTCTGTTAGATTTATACTTTACAATGAAAAAACTAACTTCAAAAATAAACAATGGAAAAAAAAATCGTATGCAATTGTGCTTCTCACAAGGGCAAAAGAGATGTTTACATATTTTTACAAAAAAAAAAAAACTTGTTAAGAAAATTATTGTTTGCTGTGTTGTCAGCTTATTTGGCCACCCATCGAAGCTCTGCTGTAGACCTGATGGTTTTCATTTCTTTAAGTTTTCGACTTTTGCTTTGAGTCTATCTAAAGCCTTTGCCTGAGAATTGGTCCACTTTGCTTCAAACTTTTTTACTGTTGATGCCTGCCTCCTGTTAGCATCTTAAATGCCTTTTGGAACCATGCTGAGGGAATGACGCACTCCCCGTTCCCCGATTTGATGATAAATCAACCCTGTCTTTTGTAATGCACCCTTCCCACTACCAGATGGAATCTTGGCTGACTGGCAGACCTGACATCAAACCTTTTAATAACTCATTATTGATTGAAAGTTGACTCTCTCTCATATGTGCGTTTAAGAAACCTCTGGAGTGTAGTTGTGGCCGGCCCTCACTGTGCATAACAAATATGCTGAGGACCTTGTGTGTGTGTGTGTGTGTGTGTGTGTGTGTGTGTGTGTGTGTGTGTGTGTGTTCATGTGTATGGAGCTGTGATTTGCATTTGATGGCTTTGCATTTGACAGCTGGACTGAAGAACACCCTTAGTGTCTTCTCACGCTGATGGCTCTTGTGCTGTCTGGCAGCTCGAGAGCTCTAGAGAAACACAAAGATGTAGATTTTTTTTTTAGTTTGTTTTGGTAGACTGCATGGAAGAGAGCTGCATTCATATGCAGGGGCTTCTGCAGACATGTAACAATCCCACAATCCCACTGAGTCACATCTTTTCTCCAGACAGCCCTGGCAAATCCCCATTCTCTCTGATGTATTAGTGAAGACAATGCCAACAGATGGGTTACACACAGAGAAAGAGAACAGAAGTGAAACAGAGAGCAAGACAGAGACATTAGAAGGACCAGGAGAGAAACCACTCGTGGAAAAATAAATGGGGGAAATTGTTACACTCAACTCTTGGTTAAAAGAGCCAAGTGCCATTTTCATTGAGTTTGTTTACTTAGCAAGTACATTAACTTGACCAAATTTAATTGAATTTAATTCATTTAAAAAAATGTTTAGGATGGTTTGAGATGAAAATGCATGATACTGTACAATGTGATCAGAACTTTTCCTATAACAGGGCTGGTGTTGCAGAGCCAGCTTAGTGTGAAGCGTTAGAGTGCTGTTTATTATTATCAGCCCTTCTCCCATAATCCTTAGCATGGCAGAAGTAGTGTCTTCAGGAGAACTGTTATTACAAACAGACTATGGCTGCCCTCTCTCGTAGCCTACGCCCCCAACTGGGCCAATTAAACCTGTTAAATAAATTACTAATGATGTAGAAATTGTCCTAAATAAATAAAGACAAAATGCCCCTAAGCCTCTGAGAGCGGGAGAGAAACATGATGCCAGCCGTCTCTGCAGAAAGCTTTCACAGACGGGCTTGGTGGGCGCAGTCTTTTATGCGCTGGCATTAAATGCAAAATTGTATTTGCATAATGAAGGCACCGCTAGAACACTGCAATGATTCCTCTGAGGTGAACTGTGTGCGTGTGTACGCGTCTGTGAGCGGCTCTGTGTAGGTGTGTGTGCGTGTGCCATTGTCCTCTATTGTGAAGCCACTGCACTCCATCCTTTTGGCTCCATGAGAGGGCCTTGCGTTGCCATAGCATTGCCTTGTCTCTGTACTGACTGGCAGGTAATGTGGGAATCCAGTCCTGATAGCCTCCAGCAACGGCTGCATTCAGTAAACAAACCCACACAGAAATCCCACTCGCAAACAGGAGCGAAGAGGAAGAGGGGGGGAGTGTGAGAAAGGAGGGGCTTGCAAACTAACACTTTAGGGCTTGATTGGGAAGTGGCATTCAAACGTGCTGATGTGTGCCTTGAGTGCATACGACTACAAACAAAATATAAAATCTCTGCATTTTTCTCCGTATTTTGAGTTTTGAATCACTATTTGACTGTTTTTGTTCTTGAAGACAGGTGATTTAAGCAGATAATTGGTTCAGTACCCAGATTTACCAACTCTGATTGGTTCTGAGTAGGGCAAACTGCATCCAATCAGGTGCTATTATGTAGCTGCAAAGGATCTGCTGGCTTTAATGTTGCTTTCTGAACAGAAATCAGATTTCCAACTTGGAAAATCAAGTGAAGATTAAGATTAAGCTAATTAAATGCATCCAAAGATTTAACATAGATATACACTGCCGTTCAAAAGTTTTGGGTCGGTAAATGTTTTTTAAATAAGTCTCTTATGCTCTGCATTTATTTGATAAAAAATTATTTTGTTTTCTATTTTAATATATTTTGAAACGTAATTATTATGGCAAAGCTGAATTTTTTTTGAGTCTTGAGTGTCACATAATGCCACATAATATGGTGCTCAAGAAACCTATCTTATTATCAATGGTGAGAACAGCTGTGGTGCTTGATATTTGAGTGGAAACTGTGATTATTTATAAATCTCTTTGCTGTCACTTTTCACTTACATGCTATAAAATGATAAAATGTTCATTTATTCAAATCTTTTTCTTTTTTTTTTCTCTGTGCAGGTAAGCCAGTTATGATAATCACGGAGTACATGGAGAACGGATCCCTTGATGCTTTTCTCAGGGTGGGTTTTGTTTGTGAGTTTTTTCAAGCGCGTCATTTTGACCCGGCAGTTGTTTAGTACTGTATTGGCTTAAACATCTTTTAACTATGAATGTTATTCCTTCCATAGAAGAACGATGGGCGGTTTACAGTAATTCAGCTGGTGGGCATCCTGCGTGGTATTGCTTCAGGAATGAAGTATCTGTCTGACATGAGCTACGTCCACCGTGACCTGGCGGCACGAAACATCCTGGTGAACAGTAATCTGGTGTGCAAAGTGTCCGACTTTGGCATGTCTCGAGTTTTGGAGGAAGACCCAGATGCTGCTTACACTACCAGGGTAAGTCTGACACCTGCGTTTGAAACTCATTTGTTTGTACTTGTGTTTGCAGCCCTAACACAAGCTTTTTAACCCATCGTCTTCAACATTTAACCTGCATGTATGTGGTTGTTCTTACAGGAAGTGCTGTAACTTTTCAAGTAGCATAGAAATGAGCAAACTAACCCCAATATTGAGTGCAAAGCATGTGTGTGTGTGTGTGTGCATGCGTGTGTGTGATTAACCTCGATGCATGTGTTTGCTATTTCTTTTGAAAGGAAATAACAGGAACCTATCAATCACAGGGAGGCAAGATTCCTATTCGCTGGACCGCCCCTGAAGCCATTACATACAGAAAGTTCACCTCCGCCTCCGACGTGTGGAGTTACGGCATCGTCATGTGGGAAGTGATGTCATACGGAGAGCGGCCATACTGGGACATGAGTAACCAGGATGTAAGTGTTTTATAAGTAATGGACGAGGTTGATTCAGAGCTTAAATGTTTAAATTTTCCGCTGTTGTGTTTAACTTCCCATTTGGATCCTTCTCTGTCTCAGGTGATAAAGGCAATTGAGGAAGGCTATAGGCTGCCTCCACCCATGGACTGTCCAGTTTCTTTGCACCAGTTGATGCTGGATTGTTGGCAGAAAGAGCGCGCTGAAAGGCCAAAGTTCAGCCAAATTGTCAACATGCTGGACAAACTCATCCGCAACCCCAACAGCCTGAAAAGGAAGGGAGGAGAGATAGCCAGGTAATAAATCAAATCTCTGTCACATAAGCCAAAGGGGAAAATGCACCTATTTTTCGAGGGTGCACCAGTCACAGTCCTGGTGCACTTCTTTTCATGTCTGAGATGTTTCTATATCTGTTTTAGTTTTTTTAGTTTTTTGTAAAAAAAAAAAAAAAAATCAGAAGTTGCAATAATTATTATATGAATTATTATGATAATTTGTACAATTGATTTTTATTTATTTTTATAATAATGTAAAAAAATCTGTACAGTTACAATAGGGTTTCAGTGCTTCACTGATTAAATATATAAATAAGTTGCATTTGTTATTAAATAAATTATTTTGACAAAAATATGTGAATATTTTTTGAGAGAGTATCTGGTTTAAATATTTAAAGTTTGATCTAAAATGTTTATGTATAATTAGTTTTTTTGGAAGTTGCATCCAATTATTATTGTTATTAGTGTTATTTCATTATAATAATAATTTCATTTTAAAATCCACTTTGCTCAAAATCTTTGCTCGGTTTGAATGGGCATGCCGCTTCTCATATAGGCCAAGTTCTTGGGTCCAGTATGCAGTGATTACATTGCTGTAAATGTGTTTTCAGCTGTGGCACATAAGTGCATGTTAAACGCATGACTGGCAGTGTTATATAAACGTTTTCCAATGAAGTGATGCTCACAGCAATAAAGTCTTTTATAGTTCTTTCATACGTTGTTCAAAGTGGGCAACACATAGCCAGCCCAAGCTCTTGGGGCTCCTAACTAAGTCTTTTCTCCTTTTCTAGACCCAACACCACCCTCCTGGAGCCCAGCAGCCCAGAATTCACATCTACCCTGGGATCAGTTGCCGATTGGCTGCAGGCCATCAACATGGAACGTTACAGAGACAACTTCACTGCTGCTGGCTACACCACCCCAGAGGCTGTGGTCCACATGACACAAGAGTGAGTCACGTGACCAAATAATGGGCACTATTAAGGTGTTAGGAGATGTGTGATGTGTGTATGTTGGCTTCGGGCATACTTTTGACTAATACAAGGGAAAGAAACCCAGCTCTTAAATCAGCACTCAGGGATACACGGTCCTGACGTATGGGATCAGTAGTCACATGTCCGTGCAAAACTCCTGTAGATGCCAACGAAGCATTGAGAACTTCTACTTTGGCATTCAAATGTTCAGCCAGGATCAAGTTCTTAGATTTCATGTTAAAAGCAAATTAGGAGAGGGACAAAAAAAAAAAAAGAGTTTGCAGAGAGAAAATTAAACATGTTCTCATCAGCTCTGTCTTGTTTTTCATTGGAACAGAGACATGGCCAGGATAGGGATCTCCTCTGCCGCACATCAGGATAAGATCCTCAACAGTGCACAGGGAATGCTGTCCCAGATGCAACAAATGCAAGACAGGATGGTTCCTGTCTGAACCCATGGGATCAGAACACACAAACTCGAAACATACTTTTGGACTTCTTTTTTTATTTTGGTTCTAAGAAAATCCATTTACCTCATCCATGCACTTTAAATTAAATTTTGGGGGGGGAAATAAAACAGAAAACAATTTCAGAGGAACGATACAGCACTTTTCTTTCAATAATGCCATCCCCGCGGCCGAGTCAAGAGGATCGTCCCGCGCTGTATTGATGCTCTGGATATGATTGTAGGAAACTTTTAATTTCAGTGAAACTACGAAGAAGTTTCTCTGTTCATTAATTAGATTTTTTTTTGTATGTATGTGCCTGTAAGTAAATGTATAAATAGTACTGGATTTTTGCCATTTCATGGTTACTTGAGTCAGCGGCACCTGGCGGGAATTTAACACACGAAATGGAGACGTCGGAGATAGAGATTATATGCACTCTTTACCGCTTTTTTCCGGGGATTTCACAGAGGCATTCATCTTCCAAACGTCCACAATGGAAGACCAGTTCTGGAAGGTCTCCAGGTCCCCCCACCCTCAGAATGGAATATCTGTCTCCACTCCGCAATTCTCCACACCGCTCTGCTTGGCCTGGGTTGGAATAGAAAAATCGGCCCTCAGTTTACATCTTTCTCTCTCCACCTCGGTCTCCACGGTTTTTCCCTGTTCAATCCATGCCCTCTCTCTCCTCGCCTCTCTGTCTCCGGAGACCTTCGGCAGGCCGTGAAATCAACACATGTCTCCCTTACTGGAAGTTCCATCAGAGCTGAGCTAAGGTAAGCACAAAGTAACAAGTCCTACCCAATGTTTATGGGATCTGCTCTACTTCCTCTCTATCCCCTACAGTTATTTATCCGCTCATTAGTTGGGATTAGAACCAGTACCGATGGACACAAGGGATATATATTGGTGCTGTTTGATGGGATGAGCTCAAAATGAAAACAGCGCCAACGATGTAAAATGTGTTTTTCCCAGACTCCCCAGCAACAGAGCAAACAGAGCAATTTCAGTTTCCATACTCTGTGGATTACTTCAATTAATGCTGCGTTTGTGTGTTCTGGTCTGTTTACAGGACGCGCTTTGAATCCCTGAATCATAATCATTTTCTATTTCTCTCTCTCTTGCTCCAGAGTCACCTTCACACATCTGCTCCGCAGCGATATCCTTGCATCCATTGCGGTTTCAATAACTACATTTACTTGACACCGGGACAAAGGACTTCAGTTCCCATGATTTTCAGCAAATGCTGAACGCTTCCACGACTGGAGACTGAAAACATGACAAACAACCCGAGGAGCGGTTTAGGGCCCTTCGGTTGTCTCCTCAGAGATTCGATGAGCGATATAATGAACATTTTCATTTGGTCTCACTCTTGACAGGAAAAACTCTCCGTTCTCACTGCAGCGTGTTGCTGTTTTCTTTGAAGGATGACGGTTTGTTTTGAGGCGCATACACAAAGGACAAGAGCACATGATGTGTGCTAAGACTGCAGAACTTTGTGGCTGCTCTCTGGAGACCGACATACTGGAGTTGTTTGCTATATACACTAAGTCACTGCTGTTCTTCGCTTCTTACCAATGCTGGAGATTGTAACTAAAAAACACGCCACATTTATTTGGGTCCTTTGACTCAAATGAAACTATTTCAATGCTAATTCGAATGGTCTGAATGCGGACTGCAAGAAGAGGCACGTTATTTGTACCTAAAATAAACTTATTACAGGAATGTTTATAAAAAAGGGAAAAAAAAACCGTAACATTTCAAGTGTGCTCTGTTTCACCACGTCAACCACAGCCATCCTTCCAATCTGAGAGACTTCTTGTTAATGTGACGCATTCTCGTATGAAATGCTTTTGACTTTGCTTTCTTCCTGTTTCATCTTTCGATATTCCCTCCTTACCTGTTTAGGACCTCTTTGGAATATGCAATGAATGTGAGAGGAGAGAAATTCAATAGAATGTACCGTGCCAAGTCTCCTAATGTAGTTTATTCCCGAAAGAACACTAACAATTCACATTTTTGCCCAGATGATCTAGACATTTTAGGTTTGTGTCATCGTTTTCCCTCTCTTCCATTTTTTTATTTGATGAATTTAGGTACATGAAACGTCATTTATTTATGGTCTTTTTTATCTAGTTTGTAAATTGTAAAATAGAGCTATGAGAGAAATAAATGATTGCCAAGTGCATTGTTATTAATGTCTAAAGTGATTTATGTGGCTAATTCCACTAATTCTCCAAAACGGATTGCTGGAAAGGTATTTGGATGAGGAGTCTGATGAGGTATTCTCACATGGAGAGAAATGGATCCCGTGTTTATAGCCACATAAAGTGGCAGCCGAGGGTGAGAGCGGACAGTTGGCTCCAATGCTGGTCACATATTTCTATTACATTTTGGCCGCAGTTGAAACGAAACAGTCGAATGTGGTGGTATAAACAGGTTTGCCGGTCTTGCCAGTAGCATTCAGATTATTTTGAGTTTTCTCTTCTCCTTTTCACCCATCGTTCCTCTCCTCGTCTCTTTCAGCTCGAGCTTGGAGTGAGTGTTTGTGTAAACGCTGATTGGGAGTAAAAGCAGCTTGGCAGGGATAACCAACACATTAAAAGCGTATCAAAAAAAAGAGGAAAAAAATTAGAAAATTCTCCCCCGAAGAACAATTTCAACAATCAAACCGTATTATGGTTGAAGCAGCGGCAGAAGAGGGGGCTGCCCGTGAGTGTCTGCGTTTCGTCAGCCTTTCTTTTTTTTCCTTCCTTTTTTTTCTTTAAACTTTTTTTTTTTTTCCTGTCCTTTCTACACTTTGAATGGGCCGTAATACAGCCGCTTTGGCACGGTACGCCTGCTTAATCAGTAAACATCTGTTTCCCACAGCCGTCCCAGTCGCGATGAGGGCTGATTGTGGAAAGCCTTTGATAAATAAAGGAGGGAGGGAAAAAAAACGAGGAGAAAACGTAATTTTAGAATCCCAGAAAACCCTGCCGTGAGCCAAGCAATGTTTTTCCTCTGACAATCATTCTAATGAGAGATGCATTCATTATGCATGTATTTAGACGCCCGTCACCCTGAAAAAAAAAAAGAAAGGATGTAGCAAAAAGAAAAAGTTAGAGGAATTACACTTTGCTCAGGAAAGACTCACCAGCCTGAATCTGGTTGAAATGTAATGAGGAAGAGAAACGGCATTCCTGCAGGATGAGAGCAGAGAGAGAGAGGGAACAGGAACTAGAGTGTTTTGATAGTTCTTGATGAGGTTTAACAGGACCAGGACTTAGACTCTAAGAGGGTGGTGAAGGATAGAGTGTGTCCGAGGACCCAGAAACGGCTTACAACTGCAGTCTGAGAGAGTTATGCTTTACAAAACCAACCCTGAATCCATGTTTTAAATCCTTAAACCCTGGAACAGTACAATCTGGACCAACAGGATATAAGCCAGGTCTTACATTTATATGAATCTGTCCTATATCTGTATTCTGCGAGATCTCTGTGTATTGTAGTGCTGGTGTCTTTTATCAGCTAGATATCAGTCTTTTTCAATAGCCACTTTATCAGTTCTTTTCAGCAACTTCCAGCACATGGATTTAAAGAAAGCAAGAAAGTAGAAAAAAGTTTAGCAAGAAAAAAGATGAACAATGGAAATCTGTAACGGCAGCAGCAAATGAATTCATTCCCTCTCTTTTATCTTGCCCTATCCCAGACGAGCATGGAAAATGTCTTGAGTTGCTTTTAGCAAGGATGTCACCAAATATTCACTGCAAAAAAAAATGCTGTCTTTGTCTTGTTTTCTGCATTTTAGTATCCCAAATTTTAATTGATTTATTTACTGTGGCTCTGGGCAGATTTTTTTCACTCAAGGTAAAATACAAAAATTTGCATAATTGTTTTGTTTATTTATTTGAAGATTGGGGGAGGCAACCCATATTATAAAACCCATATTGACCGAGGCTTTTGGGGTTATATGACCAATGACTGAATGTTAAATAAGTGATAAAAACAGATCTTTTCAGCTCTTGACAAATGGTTGGTGGGAACTTCTGCATTCTACATTTCTATAATCAGCCTTAAACTGTACAAGACCTCTGGTCCATTAATCCCTATACAAACAGTCGTCCTGGTGTGTGTGAAGACCGTTGTTCTGACCTCCCTCCGAACTAAAGGAATCTCTCTGGCTCTAGATCAAGACGCCATTTCAGGACACATTTCAGTGATAAACAGCAGAATAATAATTCAGAATCAGATCAGAACAAAAAAAAAAAGTTAATTCTATTTTACTTATTTGGGTCAATGACGTGACGGGTCATTTTTTTGTCCAAAGGCCTTAATAATAATAATAATAATAATAAAACAAATATATAACATCCAAAGTATGTAAGGTAGTACTACTTGATCTCTTTTACTGAATCCAAAAGGTTTTAATTATATTTTACTACATATAAAGGTATTTTAAAGATTTTGAAGTGTCAAAAGGTCATTCGGTAAAACCGATATAGTAAATATTTAAATGGAATAATATTGTTTTTAATAACTAAAGGAACTACAATAATACAAATATAAAGCAGATAAGGCTCTTTTTTTTTTTTTACATTTCCCCTTTTCTCCTTTCCCTGTGCAATGTTTTACTTGAATATGTTGGAGTGTTTAGAGTAGTCCAATAAATGATTACATTTATGAGATCAGTGATAATTGTATTTAATATTTCTTCTGTGGTACACACTATACTATCTCAACATCAATGTCAAATCAGTTTTTAACTTTCAAATCAGTGGTTAAACCGAATGACTTTTTTGGTGACAATTTTTTTTCCATCTTGTAAAAAATGACAAAAAACAGTGTTAATTGATTGTACAAACCACAAAATCGTATTGTTAACACCTAGGTAAACTACAAAATGGTTTCAAATATAGTTATATCTCCATTCTATTTTTTTACACTTTTAAAAACCTTATTCGTCAATGACCCATTTACATGAAAGGTGAAAGAATAACAAGAGTGAAATCATTAAGGAATAATGTCAATTGGGTCCCACAGCATAAATAATTTTCTTAATTTTGTATTTTTTTGTTTTATGGTTAACATATATTTTAAACAAGATATATTTACTAAATGAGATGTAAAATTAGTTAGGAAAAAGTAGACTCAGAATTTAGAGGTTTATGCCTAAAACAAGGAAAAAAAAAAACATTTACCAACAGACCAACATAAAATGTATCGTCTCAAATGAAGTCTTAATTTTACACAATTGTGTGTCTCAGTGTATTTTGTTTTAAGGACTATTTGATATTTGTGCTGGAAAACAAGGCAAATTATACTAATTGAGCAAACACATTACAAATGTGGCCTTTGCGCTTCCTCCCTCTAAATGAATGAAGCTGATTTTAACTTCTCACTTGATGCTGGATTACGTTTAATACATTATCGACATTTCATGCCTATTAATATGTGAGATGTATAAGTGTGAGTGATTGACTTTGACTGTGCGCACATGCTGTGGTGAGCTTCATACAGCCCTGCATGATTAATGAGAAAGAGATGACAAAGGTAATGAGGTTTGCTTAACAGTGTCATACTCACCCACAGGCTTTTACCGGAACCACACAACTGATGGAGAGAGCGAGTTAGACAGAGAGAGAGCAGAGGGGGTTCAATGCAATTAAAATCTTCAATTTATTTTCCTTTCCTACTGTCTCTCCACTTCTGTCATAACGTCATATGTAGTGAATGTTTTCATTGCTCATTTTTCTGTACTTTTACTCTTCATTTGCCACTCTCTCAAGGATTTCTGATTGATTTTACCAAGCTTTGGATCAAATTTCAAATCCTAGTAAGATTCCTGTCTGTCTTCTACCTAGGCAGCATACTAAATGAAATGGAGCCTCAAAAGTGACTGATTTGGGATTGGAACAGTCTACATAAACAGCAACTCTGCACATAACACAAATAGGCCTTTAGTCTGAAACCTTAGGAACTCAAAGTTGATTCTAATGGACCTTTTCAACATTACCAGGTTTGTAACTTAAAGTAAACTTTAGCAGGGTACATTTCTGTACATGAGGGAGCACAACAAATATTACTTTTGCATGCCAAATTGCTCCAACAGCAAAAGAAAATCACTATTGCATTTCCACGACTTTCCGAAAGAAAATAATAATATAGAGAGACGAATTACGGCAGCCAGGGGAGAGAAAGATGTCAAATTTACATTCACTCCCTCAGCTGCTGTATTAGAAACCCAATTGCTGAAGTGCACATTTTAATTTTTTTTATTTTGTTATTCACCAGGGTAGTGTTGCAAATGTTTATTCACAAACAAAAAAGAGAAAATAAAACACTTGGCCAGACTTGCAGAAATATGTGTCAATACACTCTGTGAAAAGGGTCCAGTGTTTGCTGTTAGCATGTTGCTAAGCTAACAGCACAATATTATTAGCATACATAAGTACTGTAGAATGAACAAATATTGGGTAAATATCAATCAACGATTTATTTATTGTTTGATACAACTCTTTCAATAAGGTTGTTGCGATACATTCTGTGATTGTTTTCACTGCAAAATGATTAATGCAATGCTCCTTTCAGAAAAGAAGGTGTCTTAGAAAGATAGTCATGCTGCCTACTGTTTGAACAAGCCTTTGTGTTGGTTGGATATATACCTACAATTCCTTAAAATGCTGTTTAGGTAGGTAGCTCACTAGGTTTTGAAACAATTAAGGCTGTTGACTTTCTCTCTAGGAGCAGGTGTTGAGTAGGCCTACACTATGTAGGCTACATGAAAGCATTATATTTAAAGACCCCCCTGTGGTGAAAACCATGTTTTTTTTTTGTAGTAAAAACTTGGTTTATTTTCATTAGGGTTAGGATGCTGATTTTTAGAAGGCACCAGTCTGACTCTGAGCCACTGACAAGCTGAGCCATATCGCATTAATTATCGCAGGCGATACGTCCGTGATAATTAATGCGATATGGCTCAGCTTGTCAGTGAACTACGGCTCTGTGTAGTAAATGCCGCTCCATCTGAAAGCAGGTGATGGCGATTTACTACTAATCATGGAACCGGCTTTACTGACGAGATGCGCATAACAATGCCATGCGATATATCGCCCAGCCCTAGTAGCAAATGTTTGATAATGTAGTTAAGCCAATTGCTAATCATATCAATTACCGTAATGTGTCCAATGTTGAAGAGAGCGATACATAAAACGCATTACCATTCTAATACATGGACTTGTATACGACCCTGTATAAGTCGCTCTTCCTCTTCTTCTGAATCAGATTCTGATTCAAACATATATAGCTGAATTAAACCTGTATTTCCACTTGCCCTTGTATAACGTTTAGTTGACCAAGTGGATCTTTGAGCTGGTGTGACTGAGTGGAGGAGAGGACTAATTTGCATATTCATGAAACGGAGAATACTAAATGAAGCAAGGATTTAGAGTTACAGTACATGCAAGCTATTTTAAGGCATGAAGAGATTTTCACCAAAAAAAAAAAAAACCTTTTAAATATGTCATTCTGATTATCAAAAATGAGGATATGGGATGAGGATATTTTATGGGATGAAATTATTGACTGCAGGAGGACTTTAAAAGTATTTTTTTACTTTCTATAACAATACCGTTAGTCCAACATGAGGTTCTGATACCCAGCCATTTCCCACAGCATCTGCAACACAGCATCCTCATCCACATGCCAAACGGAGTTTGGTTTTCTATCAGACTAAAACGCTGCAGACACCACTGCGGCCAAAAAGCAGTCCGCTTAATTTCTTCTCTGTCCAGTGTGTAAGTATTTATGAGATTGTGTAAGAAAAACCCAGCAGTATAAATCAGACGCGAGCAGGGGTTTAGGCCATGCCAGCAATCTTGAAATCCTCAACTTAGGAAAAGTTCAACAGATCCATCTTTATAATGCAACAAAGCTCTGGAACCTTTTCAACCACAAAGTGTGATATAGAGAACACTTGTGTGATTCATCAGAAACGAGAGATAGAGATAATGATGGAGTGAGGGATAAATATTAAGAGCCAGAGAGAGTGGGGGAAATGTTTGGACAAGGCCTTGAGCTTAGTGCCTCGGTTTGCATGTGCACCACAGGACAATTCATACAGACCGCCATGCCAAAAGTCCCCTGTGCCGAGCGCAAACACATTTCTTTTCCGAGGCTTTAGGGTTCGCCATGGTCCAAGACCAATACTGAGGCGAGCTTTAGGATTTCTACAAAACTCTACGTCTTTGTCAACTTCTGGAGCTTATGGAACGGGATTTATAGACGAACCTTTCACCAAAGGACAAATATGTATGAATTACGCACAACATGGAAGAAGTAATCCACAGACCGTCCTCATTATCTCTAGCATGCGAAACGCAGCTCGATCAAAACACACACGCTGCAATCAAATGGTATTTCCATCCCATGTTTTTGTTGAAACCTGTCTTCCAAAGCGAGGTAGAGGGGATGCTGCGCTGGTCTGCAGTGGTCTGGCCGGTGTCCATTTCTGACTGTGGGGACAGGGGGCAAATGGAGGGAGAGAGAGAGAGAGAGAGGCGAAGAGCACGATGGAGAGTGGGACGGAGAAGGATGCTGTGAGCCGTTCTGTTGAAACGTTCAGCGGTGGAGGGAAGCCATCTGCTGTATTACAACAACCTGCAGGAGAGAGAGAGGTGAAGGAGGTAGCGTTGTGCCTCAGGTTATGATCTCACCCAGGTTGGACTGAAACAAATGCACACGGTATTCTGCTACAGTGACTTCAATCTGCTACTAGACATTTATGAGCAGGTGACAAAACACCAGCCAAAACGGTACACGCACACACATAGATTGAGAGATGACCGCATCCTAGTGGAACATTAAAATTGCTCAGTGGTTGCTCTTGCAAAGATCAGGAGGCAAGTAGTTTCTTTCAAAATTTCTCTGATGTTTTGCCTTTGCCTTGGAAAAAGAAAAGTAGAAACAAATGAGACTATTGTTGATGTACATGTACAGTAAGAAAAAACAACCAAACAGATAAGTTGGTCTTGGAGGACATTATTTGACATCTTGGTGCAGTTTGAAATCATGTTGAGATCTGAAACTCCAGTTTTGGATTCTGGCTCAACTAGTTTAACCTTGTAAGATTTTATCGGCCAACCAGCAATATTTGAAAGGTTCCACAAACTAAGAAACTGATGTTGAACTACAATGGAAACTACAATGTCATGAGGCGGGGGACACATGGAATGAAAAGGTCTCAATTCACTATCCATTTGATGCCTTTGCCGTCAAGAAGAAACACAGTCACAATGTTACGGAAGTAGTGACAGATCTTTTCGCATTTTCGCATATTCTGTATCCTGTTATCCCGAGAAGTGATTTTTGATTTTGGTTTCATTAAACTTTCACAGCGTGCGATTAGATCCAGCTCTTTATTTTTGAGTGTTTTGCAACCATCACTGACACCAGGGAGAAGTCTGAAGATCAAGTTGTGAGATTTTGATTAAAATTAGGGGCTTTTATTGATTTGATCTCAGAATAAGATCAATATGATGCGTTGGATATAGGATCAATTTCCATTTCATGCCGACTGAGGAAATATCTACAGTATGTTTGTTCTCATTTAGCTCATTTTTGTCTTGCATTTTTGTCTTGCAGAATATATTAAAGTCTGAAAAATTATTTATTTACTACTAGTTTAATCTCACTGATGAGTATACTGATGTATTGGATATCTCATTTGCCAGGAAAAGTCTCAATTTATTTTCTATTTAATGTCTTTGCTGTGAAAAAATTAAGATCTCATCTGTGATTTTCTTATGAAATAACAATCAACAAACTGAAAATCTAATTATATTATCCATTTGATCGCTAATTACCTTCCCACTGCTTTTTACTTGCAGATAAATTGCTTCACAATAAGAACATTTGTCATTTGTTTTAGGAGAAATAACCGCCTATATCACGGCTCGGTCGCCGTGTCAGCTGTATCAAAACGACATGGCCCTGACTGCACAATCGACCATGAAAAACGCAGAGATAAGGCCATTGTTTACAAGGAGGACGCTTTATTTGGAGTACATCATTGACATTCCCGTTTGGTGCAGGTAACAGAGATAATATGGAGCCAATTGCCTCGCTCCAAAACTGGCATAAATATTCACCAGCCCTGCCCGCACAAAACAAATTGATTTCACATTCAAGGTTACTGATAAGATAACATCCGTGAGTGAATACCAATCTACCTCCCATTGACTGAGCTGAAGCAGACTTTGGTCGGGTGGGGGAAATCTGCACACGTTGTGTTGTTGAATGATGAATGGACCAATTGAGTCCTATTACCAATTGAGTTCTATAACTTTCCATCATCAAACGAAAGTTGCTGAGGAGTGCTGCTCTCCATTTTAGAGCAGGAACAGATTATGAATGCAAAATGAGGACAGAATTAACCCTTGCCAACTATGACTGAAGCCTGAAGGCAGCCTCTTTGTGTTTGTTCTTTTCTTTCTCCATTATTTTCCCTGACCATTTTCGAATAATGTTATCTCGCGCTAAAATGTACTATCTTGCTATGTATGTTCGTTCCCCTCCCCCGAAATCATCTTTCCTTCTTTTCTCCAGACTTCTGCTCTCCAGTCGCTTTCCCCCAGGCTCAGACTATCTCCAATATGAGATATAAATATCCTCAGCATAATCTCTATGCACTTTGAGTCTTCTTCACGGCCGGAGGTTTCTCTTTGCTCCCCCAGTTCTTCCATGTTCTTCCCCTCCAACTACAGAACAAAGTTTGATCCACTGACTGCAGTACTGCAAGTCAAGAACAGCATGTGAGAAACATTTTTGCCTGCTCATATATTTCTACTGCATGCTCGGGTCACGTGTTGCCTATTTTACAAGCAGTACATTTCATTTAAGAGAAAAAACACGTTTTTTTATGACGTTATGTTCGGTTGACGGCTGACCGAATACTGTGGAATCCCATTTACGCCAAATTTTTTTTTTTAAATCTTGATTATGACATAAAACGACAAAATTATAACATATAAAAGGTCAAAACTATGACACAAAAACTTTAAATGATCATAATTGACATAAAAAGCCGAAATAATGAGGGAGTCGAAATTGACATACTAAGTCATACTGAACTTATTTATGACATACTAAGTTATTAGTATGGGTTAAAAAGTCAAAATTATGAGATAAAAAGTCAAAATTATTCATTTCTATGTCATAACGACCGTTATCGTTATGACTTTTGTTGAGTTTTTATGTCATACTTATGACATTTTAAGTCAGGATTTAAACTTTTTACCCTTTTCAACTATCAACCTTTTTATTTCATACTTATGACTTTGTCGATTTTGACTTTTTATCTCATAAATATGACTTAGTATGTCATAATATTGACTTTTTATGGCATAATTCTGTTTTTTTTTTCTTATGTGGTGGAAATGGGCTACTATAGGACACCATACTAAAATACTCTAAAACTATTCCACGCTTTATTCTGTGAGAAATATATAGTGCTACCAGTGAAGTCCAATTCTCAAACTGACTCTATGAACCGGCTCTTTTTAGTGAGCCACAAACATACAGCGTGATCAGAAAAGTCTGATTCTAAACTTTGTGAGCCAGTTCTATTTAGTGAATCTCAAATAAACAATAAGACCATTGAAGTTCAAAGTGAAAGGCTCTTATGAGCCATTTAGTGAACCAGAAGTGCTTATGAGTCGGTTCTCAATTCATCTGACTCACTGAAGCGGAAGAGTTGTGTCCGACTCCATGAAACAAGGATATGCTACTTGTTTTTTTTTTTGTTATTTGTTCATTCAGATATCAAAGCAAAGATATCAGTGTTTTTTAAGCTTCTGAACATTAACTTAAGTTTTATGTTAACATTGCACTGGCTTAACTTTGTGACTTTGTTCTCTGTCTTTTAAAGGTAATGGCTGCGTCCAAAAACTTAGGCTGTTGACTTGTTATCCAGCTGCCATATCAGGCAATGACTTTGTAGGCAGCTTTTGCGCAAGAAGGTACCTCACGAAACAAATTTCAGACAGACTTCAGAGGCAGCATTACGGTTTAATGAATAGAGTGAGCTTTGGTAATAACTAAGCAAATATTTAATTACTACAATAGTCATTTGTCACTAGAAATGATATCAGAAGTGGAAAACGTTGGTCAAAAACGTACATTTACACACAAACTGACCACCAACCGCAACTTTCAGACGCCACCTTTATTTTTAGCTCAACTGTCACAGAATGGAAAGCACAGGATTGTGGGATATCAAAGGCAGCGAAAGATACATGCTGCTTTCAAAAATCGAAGGTATTTAAGGAGACAGGAAGCTAACATTGGATTCAGAGGTGCCTTGATGCCTTCCTACCTTTGAATACATCCTCCGAAAAGCAGCATTTTTGAGCTTTCAGACACAGCGTATAAGATTCAGAAGTTTAGGAACACCAGCCGATTTAGAATCTTACAAGCCTAATTACTGAAAGTAATTACTGCGAGTAATTAAGCAATAAAAATGCAAGAACATTTTTACCCTTATTATTTGGTCAATGTTATTTTTATTGATTAAATGAGAATAACACATCATTCATTAGCACTCACCATATAAAAGGAAAGCTAGGCTTGTCACGCTACAATGAATAAAGTCTGGCGTTGGTTTGAAAAACCCCAACTCACCATTGATTGATCAACTTGGATTGCTGTAAGAGATAATCATAAATAAGTGCTATCAAAGAGTACCAGCAGTTTTAGGACACTAATTCAGTAACGCTCAGAGAGTTCCGTTAAGTTTGCACCAGTCCATCCCAACATTTCTCGTGCGCAACTTCTGTGTCATGCCGACTTTAATCTTATTGCTGTCCAGCAGAGACAATTGAGATCTCATTTGTGATTTTCTTTCTTTCCAAAGGTTTTTACTGTTTCTGTTGTTCCTCCTCCACTCGTCAGTCTCTCTCACTTTCTTTCTCCCTCTCTTACTTCATTTATCTTCACTTCTCTCTCTGCCTTTGCTGATAGATCGGTTGTTGTGGGTTTGCTGACAGGATCAGCACGCAAACAGCCCGGTTTATTTATCTTCTGTTCTGTCCCTGATCCATCTACTACACTGTCACACACGGTCCTGCTCGCCCTAATCACCGCCATCTGCGAGTGCGCGGGAGAAACAGAAAGCCGCACTCGGACATGTGACCTTCTGCCGCCACTCGCCGGGGCTAATCATCGCCTGTGTTATCAGCTGTTGGAGAGTGGGAGTGTGAAGGGAGACTGAGTGAAAAAATGATTTTATGATGAGAGATGTTGCTTTGATCGATGCAATTCAGATTTCATAACCTCAAATCTATTAAAGTGGCCACACGGCAGTAAAGGTCAATCATCATAATTAAGACAAGGGGCTTGAAAATTTCACTGCTTGAAAATGGAATTTCATTTGGATTCTCATCACACCACAACAGCTTGTTACACGCTGATTCAGAGTGACTGGGCATCTGGTCAATGGGAAACAGTGTTTGCAACCCATTTTACTTCTACAATGTGACATATTTTTGAGTAAAAAAACTTATATTCAAAGAGAAAATGGAGGATGGAACATGGAATATGATTGTGCATATAGAGAATTGACTAGAAGAAATAAGACCTGAATGAGAAAGCAGACTTTTTTTTTTTTTAACTGCAGTTTAGAGTTATATTTTGGATGCAGTTAAAAAAAGTTAAGATTGTTGTACAAACCACATATAAGACAAAATCAATGTCAAACTTTTTTTTTTTTTTTTGCACAACCAAAACACCAAACTGCAACACTTGTCAGACATTTTATTTAGATTTTTTTTAAATAACATAATTTCTACATTCAACTAAATACAAAATACAAATACATTTGTAGAACACTTTTTTGCAAAGTATAATCATAAAAAGCTTACAGATTTAGTTCGCAACAATGGACAATTGACCACAACTGTCAAACATTTCACTTAAGTAAATTATGACAATTCATTTTTCAACCTGAAAAGAAGAGTCTTTGAATTGGCTACACAATACATACATTTCTCAATCACTCAACTTTGCAAAGCAATGTAAAATAATTATAAAAAAAAAAAAAAAATCCTTGTTTTGTGTATTTTCATGTTAAAAACACTCTGAGCTAATCTGTGCAGGAGGAATTCGAGGGAATTTAAGAGGAGCTGGTGTGTGTGTCTGGGCTGCACTGCAGCGTAATGTGTGTGTGAATCAGAAAGGGTTTGTTAGCCTGCGGGCGGTCCGGTCTTGGGACAGCAGGAAGTATCTGCACTATGCATCTCGCCAGCTCACTAAGCCCTGTGAGTATTCATAAAGTTTGATCCAAGGAAAACAGATTACAGATCTTGTTCTCTTTCACTGCCTCTGCCTGCCACAATTATTCCCCTTGTGCTATCAGAGGTAAAATCATACCTTATGACACACACTTTGCCTTCGATGGGAACTCAAAATAACACACCGCGAGGTAAACCAGACTAACTTGCTGAAAAAAAAAAAATGGAAGGGGTGTGAAAAAGAACAGACAAGAGAGATGTAAAAAGAGAAGAGCACTGAAATAACAAGAGACCAGGAGAAAGTGAAAGAGACGGGAGAAAGGGTGAACAAAGGTGAGGCTAAAATTAATGGCTCTTTTACAAAGAGAGCAGTGTCAAAGACAATGGCAATGAAAAAGAGGACATAACTAAATGGTGGAAGATTTCAAGCAGCTTGGCGCAGACTTATCCACTGTAGGAACGTGTGTGTGTGTGTGTGTGTGTGAGTGGACCTTCGGCCAGTCACTGATAAAACTCCTGCTGAGGGCTGCAGGGGTCTGATTTCATTCATCCTAGGCTGGTAGCTGAGAGTTGATGAGTTCGGCTCGCAGGTCTGCATGGATCGTCTTTCTGTGTCAAGATTGGCTGTTTTTCTT
The DNA here is from genome assembly GCF_951802725.1 of Rutilus rutilus. Lineage (NCBI taxonomy): Eukaryota > Metazoa > Chordata > Actinopteri > Cypriniformes > Leuciscidae > Rutilus > Rutilus rutilus. The sequence continues at coordinate 12,926,913 of NC_140214.1, forward strand.
GGCCTGAAACAGCATCTCATTGGCCCCGTGCAGCAGGTCATCTGTACCAGTGACTCACTGTCCATCAGATTAGCACTCCAAAACTCAACTCTCCATGAAGACTTTGATGTGGTTTTGCTTTATTTTTTTTGTTGCAGAGAGGTCAGGGACATAGCATGACCTGGATTCAAACCTGCATTTCCTGCATGAGCGCTATGGTTTAAGGTGTCAGCGTTTGCATACTCCACTCCTAGAAGAAAGAAAAATAACTAATTTAATATCTCATTCACAGTAAAAAAAATAAATAATTATGATCAATAAGTCATGGCAATTTTGACATCATGACATTTTTAAGACTCGACTTTAGGCAACATTTTTTTTTTTTTTTTTTTTATACGTGAAATGACTTGTACATCCAACTTGATTTTTCTTCTCTTTCTTCTTGACTTCTCAAAATAGATCTCAACCATTATTATTATTATAACATGTACACAAAACCAGATACAATTAAGGCTAACATGGAATATGCAGCATTAAAAACATTTATAACTCATTGACTCATCCTCCTCTCGAATAATGGATTTAAAATGTTTCAGAGACACCAGATTGCAGCTTTACTTGTTATGAAATTCTTTCCATTTTCTACGCAATAGCTCTGTACTTGTGCTATATGTTAACAATTGTGCTTGTGTCTATTTTTATTTCTCTTAAGGAATTTAAAAGGAAACATCTGAAACAAAGTTGATCCGTAAATAAAACATAGCATTCATTCTCCTGAGGTCAGAAAGCAACCTTTAAAATAAAAAGCCCTCCAGGCTAACCATCAGGCCACGACTCCAATCGTGGTGTTGCTTCCTTGTGAATATCTGAATAATCTCTCCACTGCTGAGATTTTCCTCCGTTGTGCTGCTCTATATGCGGTTTGTTTGTTTGTTGTTTAGATCAACTTTAGCAGGAACCTTATTTGTATTCGCTGTGCATATATTCATTAACTTACTGCGCCCAGCTTCAATCAGTCTTGTGCGGCCCAGTGTCTGTGGTGCGTGTGTGTGGACGTAAGTATTGACTAATGGAAAAGAGAGTCGCGACAATAACGATTAGAGCCGACCCTGTCCCTAATGTATCTCCCACACAGAGTGAATACAGAATTAGGAATCATCTTAAATCACGGCAGACAATGCCCAGTGTTTCAAAGAGCACGAACCATCGCAGATCTGTCTGTCTGTCTATATATCTAATCGTTCGTCTGTCTACCAAAAAAATGTAAATAAATTGCATTCCACTAAGTCACTAAGAATGCAGTACTTCAATATCCGACTTGTTGTTGATAGTAATCCATACTATTTTTTGAAGCTGAGAATGTCTCAAGGTGATTCATTTCCTAGCCAAGGAGAAAATCAGTGTCTCAAACTATTTCAAGCAGCATTATAGAGCTGGCATGTCCTAACAGCTGCTGTCAGGAGACATCTCCTGCCATGTAGGTAACAACTCCCATATCTCTGTCTTTTCAGCCCCTGTATTCATACCCAGTCCAAAGTCCCACTCCATTCTCCTCGCCTACAGGAATGCAATTTAGTAGCCTGCAACAAAAAGTGGATTAGGTTTGGGAAGGAAACCCTGTGTCTGGCACTCCCTCTCTTTAAGCTTGATTTTCTGCCTGATTGCAGCTCTCCAATGAATGAACCAATGAATGAATGAATGTTTCAGACACAGATCGGAGGGAAAGAGAGAGAGTAACTTTCACGTTTCGCGATCTAAATGGAAGAATTGCAGTCGTAGGGGTGAAAAAAAAAAAAAAAAAAAAAATGATGCTGATAAAACTAGTGAAATCAGGAGCAGATTTTTGGACTGGTTGCTCATCCCAGCCATATGGTTTGCAGAATGTTCAATTAGACTATTTGTTATCCTTTGTTGCTGCAGAAGGAGAAAACCCAGATTTATGCCTTTGTAAAGGTTGCACCAATTACCCAAAACGCCTCACTCGTGTCTGTCACAAATATTCAAATGCCTTCATTTTCCAATGATTTACATAAAGTGGGATCAATATCCCTGAACTCATGGAGATGACAAACAAATCGCTCTCGGCACTCCTCGCTGCGATGCCCAACCTCATGCTCTTCCCATAATGCAGCGCAGCTTTTGCATACCATCCTAGCCTCAGGCGGTGTGCAAACAAACAGACATATAAATACACTCGGAGACGTTCTGAAACAGCTGCACCATGTGAGTCTGGACCGGACCACTGTGAGGTTGAAAGGCAGCCCTTTGGGTGCGGGGTGCATCAGAGAGATACGAAGGGGACGGCTGCTTTGAAGAGCTGATCTCTTTAACCACGTTAGACACAGCGGCCTTTCATTCTGCCCATTTTATTATGACATCCTGGCACCATCATCCGCTCTCTCATGTCACTCTCTCCCGTCTCAGCATGCGATCCGAGCGTGTGCTCCGCCTCTGTGCCGGATTCTTGCCTGCGTGTTGATCCTGATGGATCGTGACACGCAAGAACGACACACAATCAGCCGGGGAAGAGCAGTCCAGATTGCATTATGAGCATATTTTGGGGTGGGCAAACGGAATAATATCACTTGAGCTGCCGAGGCACAGTTTAAAATGAACCAGCCCTTCTCCCCTCTCCTTTTCGCTCACATTGTCCCCCCTTTATATCACCAGATTAGTTTCTGTAAAAGGATCTCCTAATCTTCTAAGCCTGAACATCGCGGTGTGCCGGTGGGGTGTCTTTGCTGCGCGGCCAGCCGTGCCCAAATGTGTGCTGACGAGCTAAAGGAGAGAAGGGAGATGCCTTTAAAGAGCTGCCTGCACTGCCCATTTCCATTTAAATGCCTGCTGGTCTGACCAGGGCCTGGCTTTAGGGGTTCCCACGGCAACCCTGATTCCGAGCTTTTTAGGAGAAGATTTTGGAATACTGACCCTGGGGGAAGGAAAGACAGACATTTCTGCAGTTGTTCTTTTCTTCGCAGCTGGGGTTATTTGAGATTTTGACAACTCAATGAGCTCACGGGCACGGCGAGGTCCGTCCGGCGGGGAGATTGGCTACAGATGAGGCTGAAAAGTGGAGGCTTTCAGTGTGGATTCGGAGAGGCATGTCTGCTCCCACTGACATGCGCCATTATTTCCACATCAGCTATCTGCTCTGACAACATCACAACGCCAATGTGACGAGAGGGATGTTTGCACATCCATTAGCACAAACATATACATATGGAGCTGTTGTAAGCTCACATGCAATCAAATAATCAAATATTTTTTATAGATTTTTTTGGAAGTACAAAATGTGTTATTTGTTGGATTTACACTATGATACCCAGGTTACTTTTTCAAATACTTTATCAATGATTAGTTCACCTCAAATTAACATGTTGGGCCCTATTTTAACGATCTAAGCGCATGGTGTAAAGCGCACGTTCACTTAGCGCGTGTCCGAATCCACTTTTGCTAGTTTAATGATCTACGCGCAAATGGGTTGTCCCTATTCTCATAATGAGTAAGGGGTGTGTTTTGGGATTTACGTGCGTTAAACCAATCAGAGTCTCATCTCCCATCCCTTTAAATGCCAGTTTAAGCGGTCTCCAGAGCGCAAACGGAACGACTCGTGCGCGAGGTAAAAGTGCACAAGCAGGATTCCACCATATCTTTATGTAGGCTACACAAAAATAATATTTTACATTATAATCCTAATATTTTTTAATATTTGGCATGTTTGTGTGCTGCTGTGCGTCCCTGTGTGTTTAATAAGCAGAGTGTACGTGCATTGTGGACCAGCCTATAGGCGCACATTACTAAGGCGCTCATTAAATAACAAAAAACATATTGCGCCATTGACTTTAGACCAGGTTTCAGTTGGTCAATGGCACAGTCTATTTCTGTTTTTCCTCAAAATAGCAACAATGCACCAGAACACACCTCGTTTTCAGACCAGCACACCCATGGGCGCACAAATGGGTGCAAATGCATTTGCTATTTAAACAACGTGGCGCAGGACGTGAAAATGATAACTGCGTCGGACTGAAACTAGCAGAAAAACACTTGCGTCGCGCTTGGCGCTGCATTGCGCTGGGTGTAAGATAGGGCCCTTTGTCATAATTTACTCACCCTCATGTTGTTCCAAACCTGTATGACTTTCTTTCTACTGCAAAACCAAAAGTTGAATTTTTGAAGAAAATCATAGTCAGTCTTTTTTTAAATAATGAAAGTGAATGAAGCTTGGAGCTGTCAAAAAAGTGTAGTCAGAGTGGTACATATGAGCTTTGTGTGAGGAACAGTCATTATTTACTGAATTTACTGGGACCGAGCTTTTGCTATTTCTTAATATGTATTGTAATCTATATGTCCTTATTTTTTTATTATTAAATTTATTACAATTTCCACCAAATAAGGAAATAAAAATAATAATGCTTTGGTAGATGTGATAAAGTGATACATATGAGATAAAAAGCTGAAATTATAATACACCAAAAAAAAAAAAAAAAAAAAATCTGAGATAAGTCATGACAAAAGTCATAACTATGACATAATTAGTTATAAAACAACAACAACAACAAAAAAAATCTGAAATAAAAAGTATTATGACAGATGGCTTTTAATCTAAAAATAATTTAGACTCAAAATGTAGACGTTTTAGTCATTATTTCAGATTTACCAAAGTATTTTTCTCTAATGCATTGAAAATGATTTCCCATAGATCTGTTCACAAATTGAATATTCATATTTTTCTGTCAATATTCCCTGGGAATCAGGGAAAGCAAGAACTGATATTAATGTAAATGTGTACCCTGAAATGCAATGTAAGTCACTTTGGATAAAAGCGTCTGCCAAATGCATAAATGTAAATGTAAATGTAAATATTTTTCTCATGAGCTCTGATGAACGTTCCAAGTAGAGCTAGTGCAAATATAAATCAATCATTTTGCATTCTATAATTTATTTACGCATAAATGCAACTGAAAACTTCCCCCTCCCTTCCCTAAACTGTTCACGTAGGCTGAATCAACACATGTGACAGCGTGGCTACAATGCAAGCAAGTTGTGCAACGTGACTGGACAACGCTGTCTATACTGCAAGCAGTGCAATGTCTTTACGGGGTAGCTGTTACATGCAAACTATGCTTTTGTGACAGCACAATAAACCACTTCAAATTGTAGAATGCACCTGCAAGCCAAGCATAGTGCTACTGCTTTGGAAGAGAGAGAGAGAGCGAGAGCATTAGCCAAGAAATGACAAGATAATGCAACATTTCATAAAAAGAAAAGTGAAATAGTCAAATGAGGACTAACCCCATAATGCAATACATTATTTGTTTTGACATTTTTCAATTATTATTTTTACATTCCCCAACACTGCATATGGATGCACATACTCTCTCTCTCACACACAGTAAGGATCATCAAACACACATCAGATGCAAGCAGTAAAATCATTCTAAGTGCTGACAGCTGAAAGCTCTGCGCTTCTGGGATGCTCCTTAAGGAAGCTGTAAATTTGGGTCTGCGACGGGCCAAAAACCCAGTGCTTTATCCAGACTGATTCTGCTTCTCTCACCATTTTCTCTCACGCACAAACAAACAGAAGATGCTGAGCCTTGAAGACGGTATACAAAATAAAGCCATCAGCACACTAGCTCATTCAGGCCTTGTGGATTAAGGGCTCATTGGCACTGGATGGGCGAACGGCACTCACGGTGGCTCACAGGGAGAAACTTTGTAATTCCCGGGGATTTTTCCCCTTTTCCTTGTTCAGAACAATATGGCACTTCAGTTGTGTTTCAATGCACAATGGAATGGCCTAACATTAGGAAACCCAATCATGTGGAACATCCCCTTGCCCCTTCAGTGTGTGTGTGTGTGTGTGTGTGTGTGTAGGTGGATCATTGAGACTGTATCCACAGGCCTGAATTGTATGGATGAATGGCTCTACCTGAGTAGTAATTGACAGATTGATGGCACTTAAGAGATGCTGACAGTGTGTGTATGTGCTTGTGAGAAAAGTCACGGGTCACTGAGACAAGATACCAGCTGACCAGATAAAGTGCAGTGTGTCCACATAGATCCTCCCACAGTGCCACGGCCTGACCTGTCCACCTCCTTTCTCCAGGACAGAAATCCAACAAAGACAAATCAGAGAGGTCCCAGTCTTAATGAACATTGTCTTCAGAAAAGAATGGCCTTCTTTGTGCAAGTACACAGAAATAATTCAATGCAGCATGACCCCCGACCTCGCCCCTAATGGTAGTGTAATGAGAGATGAGAGCTCATTGTTGGATCAATGTAGAAGATTTGGGGTTCTACACTAACCGAGCAGACTGCGCATCTGTCAGGTACCAAACATATATCCATTTTCTTTTCTTTATCTCACACATGGCCCTATTTACATTTAACAACTGTATCTCATGCACTACAATTCAACAGATAAATAACCCAGAAAATGGGATACATTTGTACATTGTTCATCATGCACATTTCATCTTATACTATAGTAATACAATATAACTCTATGTTTAGATTTTATACACTATGTAGACTGGTCAGTATGTATACAGGCATATATATTTACAGTTAGCTTTATACAGTTTTTACAGACATATTTACACTACCGTAAGTCGTTTATGCTCACCAAGGCTGCATTTAATTGATTTAAAAAACAGTATTATTATAATTTAAAATAATAATAAATAATTATTTTATGTATTTTAAAATGTAAGCTGAAATCATTATAATATGCTGATTTTGCTGCTGAAGTAACATTTCTTATTATTGTCAATGCATAAAAAAACAGTTGTGGAAACCATGAAACATAATTTTACAGGATTATTTGATGAATTAAAAGTTTAAAAGAACAGCATTTATACAAAATAAAAATATTTTTTAACATTATAATGTATTTACTGTCTCTTTTGATCAGTTTAATGCATTCTTGGTGAATAGAAGAATAGATTTTTTTCAAAAAAGAAAACTTTTACCTCAAACATTTGATCGGTAGTGTATATAATATACTGTATATTTAATATTATAATTAATATTGCCATTAATAGACTGCCACTGTCCTGCCACAGTTTCATAATGATACACATTTTTTAAACTTCTCATAAATCTCTAATGTATATGTGTGTAAAAAAAAAAAAAAAAAAACTGAAAATTGTCAGTTTGATTCTTTTTTAGTTCTCTGTCTGGATGTCTAATGTATACCTTGATTCCTTCCAAGACAGCCTTTCTCTAGGGTCATTATCATTACTCAGATCTAAACTGCACACTTTTATCCTACATAGTAAAGAGCTTCCATCTCTTCATATAGAGCTGATCTATTATCTTGTTTTCTGTCTGAGTCTGATTGGTCTGAACTAAAGTGATAGCGTGTCCTGAGGAGAATTTTCACCCCTGTTTTTATGTCTGTGAAAGGCTGATTACTATTGTGAGAGATGCCTCACACAGCTGCAGAAATACGTGCGCTCCTTCCATAATTACATTACATATTTTAGACTCATTCTTGCTGTTCTTGTGCCTTCGCTTCACAATGCTACTTTCTTTGTGTCTCCCTCTCTTTCTGTCTGTCTTTCCATGTCGCTCGCTGTTTCTTCGTCAAGGTATGAGTGCAGAGACTGATAACTAATTCCAGCAAAGTACAATAACCGAAGCTTCCGTCCCCCAGAGGGGCAGAAAGTAATTACTGACCTCACTAGTCGCATGCATACATGTGTCCGTCTCCCTGCTTCGCTGTCATTGGCTGTTTGTCTGTCTCCCTTTCACTGATTATGCTAAAGACTCTGGCGCTCAATACTAAAAAAAAACATTGGTAACACTTTACAATAAGGTCCAATACATTAACTAACAATGAGCAATAGCCTACATTTGTTGCAGTATTATGAATATTTGGTCATTTTAGTTAAAAAATACAGCTGCTCATTGTTAGGTCATGTTAACTCAGATCCATTATAATATTAACATTTATAACTTTTGATTTTAAAAATGTATTTATAGAGTGGTGCAGGGATGATGTCAAAACCCGGAAGACTAATTCACCACTGGTTACCTCAAGATTTCCCTATGGGGTTCTGTAATAGGGTTATCATCTTACTTATTCAATAAATGTTGAAATTAACATTAAAGGTAAGGTAGGCAATGTGTTTTATAAACACTTTTTGTAATACTGGTTGAAACTCTCTTCACATCCTGATAGCAATCAATAATAGATGTGGTCTAGCTATTAAAATGTATATTCTGTGGAAGTTTCAGGACCATAAAAGTTTTGTCAAATCATTGCATTCGGTCAGAATCCAATGAGACCATGTCCTACCTGCCTGTCAACATATGTATTTCCATACCTTCATGCACACTGCTTGTGCAGACATCACACGTCATCAGCGAGTTCCGTAAGGCAATGCAGAGTTGTGGACATCCAATCACCGAGCGCCACAAACAACAGCAGCCGCCTTTCACAGTTCCTCCTGAACCAAACAACGATCTTATGCTGCGTCCATGCCATGTTGTAACCGTAATTAAGAGATGGCAACCTGTGAATTTCTACCTGGAGCTGTTCACGTCCTCAGACTTGGATTTATACGTTTCTATGTCAACACTATAAACACCAAAAATGAATCTGCAGCAGTCAGGTGGTACAGCTAGAGCTCTGTAAGTTGTTTACGTTAGGTAAATTTAAGATCGTCTCTCATCTCGGCTGTGTGTGTTCATGTGTTTTAAAGGAGGCGTGGCTTTGGGAAGCGCTCTGAAGGAAGTAGGATATCATACTTTCAAAGCTAACTTGCTAATGCTAGCCACTCCGAAATTGCCTGCCCTACCTTTAAGATGAATAAATGCTTTAGAAGTATTTTTCATTGTTAGTTCATGTTAACTATTGTAGTTAACTAATGTAAACAAATGGAACCTTATTTTAAAGTGCATTACAGGGTTAATGAACCAACAATGTGACCATCTTTAAGCCAGTGTACTTGTAAAATTAACTTTTAACAGATACCTACATTTAAAATTCACAGTCCTTAAGCAAATGCCAAAAAGTTTGAAAAAACTTTCGGTTTGAAATAAGTTGAATTTCTGCGTGAACAGTAAATGTTTTTTTTATAATGAGCTTATTTTTCGGTATCAAATGCATATCTTGTCACTGTCTGCGTGTCTGTCTCCTGAGCTCGTCCCAGTAAACACCCCTCCCACCCCGCTATGATGTGTCACTTCAGTCATCTGAGCCATCTGTTTACTGCCGTCCTCAATTACCTCTGGATTTATGTGTGTATTTGCATATGTGTGTGTGTGTGTGTGTATGAGAAAGAGAGTGAGAAAGAATGGGTTGATTCAAACAGGTTAAGAGCGCTTGAAGTGTCATCATATAGCATGCGTTCGAATATTTAAACCGCGATGGGCGGTAACTGTACGCAGATGTGGATCTTTCTTTTGTAATGAGGTGATCAACTTACACTGTTTCTTTCAGAAGCATCCTCTGCTGATATTGAGGGAGTTGTTTGTCATGTGGCATTGTTTGGCAAAGACGCTCTTTGTATATGGTCCCCGGAGTGTGAACACGGCACAGACGATGGCATTTCATGCCAGCGGTGATCTGCTTTGCTTCAGTAGAATTCGGTGGATTTCTGAAAGAAAGAAAGAAAGAAAGAAAGAAAGAAAGAAAGAAAGAAAGAAAGAAAGAAAGAGTAGTGAGTTGATACCAGTGAAATTTCACAGTTCTTGACTTCAATTTTGATAGAGGTTCGATAGAAGTTTATCGTTTCACTGGAAGATCAAGAATGAATGAATGAACTTTTCACAAAAAGATCATTAAAGGAATAGTTAACTTAAAAATGAAAATTGTGTCATCATTACTGACATTACCGACGTTCTTCATAATATCTTCCTTTGTGTTCAGCAGAAGAAAGAAATTGATACAGGTTTGAAACACCTTGAGGGTGAATAAATGATGACACAATTTTCATTTTTAAGTGAGTGAACTATTCCTTTAAAAAGCATTTCGAAAATACATGTGTTCGAAAGCATCTACCTACCAAATGTAGTCGATACCAATACCAGTGAAATTTCACAATTCTGGATATAAATTTTGATAGAGGTTCGATAGAAGTTTGTTGTTTCACCGGAAGATTGAGAAGATCGATTTTGATTATTAAACATTATGAAATGAATAGATGAATTGTTCACAACAAGATCATTAAGAAGCATTTAGGACACACATATGAAAGTGTTTGAAAGCAGCCAACTACTGCTAGTGTAGAAATACTGGTATTGTTGCATTTTCTACTTTTAGTATCAAACTGACACAGACACTTCACGAGGCAGACACTATGAGAGAGTGTGCAAGAGAAAGAATAATGGAGAGAAGTTCATCTGGAATTGTTTCAATACCTTCATTATGGGTAATAACCTTCCCTGCACTGTTGATCAGACAAATTCGTCTGTGGGGCTTTGCTGACGCCCCTATACACGTCACTCTTTCCTACTCTTACTCCTCATGCAGCGAAGCATTAAAAAGCTATTAGACTGTACTCATCAAACCCAATGAATAGATAGAGAGAAAGAGAATGAAAGAGGGAGGGCCAGGGAAATGCACTTCAATAGTCAATTCAAATGATTTATAAGCTCTGTTTTGATCACTCGCTTCTCCACCCTCTGGTTTTCAAGGACGTGGCCACACTCAGATAGAAAAACAACTCAATAATGAAATAAAAAGTGTGGAAAGATAGATAGTCATTGAGGGAGAGATGCATTAGGCTGAAGGTATACGGTCCACTTAGTCCTCAACTCCTTAACTTTTAAAACCAGTCCCAAAACAAGCATGCAGTGGACAAGAATGACAAAATGGAAGATTACTGTAATCGGCTTATAGGTTTTTGAAGCCGCCATCGTTTTTAAACATGTTCTTGGATGCCACTGAAATCCATTAGGCCTGTTCGAGAAACATTACAGTAAGTTATGCCTGCCGTTCTTCAAAACACACCACAGAGTATCACAGAATCTCCCTATGAATCAAATCCCCTGACAAGACTAAAAAGCAGGCCTGCAGGACTAAGAGGGTGAGAAGAACAAGGTTTTTGATTGTTAATACGAGGGAATGAATGCTATGTTATGAATGTGATAGCATCTCAAAGGTGCGCTTCATCCTGACAGCAGGCTTAGCGTTGGTGTGTGATGATGGTCAAATCCCCGTGTCAGCACGTCTAGAGAGAGAAGACTGTGTTTCAGGTGTCGGGTAGAGACACAAGACGAGTGAAAGTGTGTGTGTTTGTGTGTAAAAATGATAGCAGGTATTAGTGCAGAGGCTGCTCGCTAATCCCCTGTGGCGACGACTGGACGGAACGCTTTATCACAGGTGTGTCTGAACTTTGATGGCACCGCAGGTGAACCAAACACACACTTACAAGTTGTGCGCTTTAACTTATGAGGACCTACCATAGATGTCTATTTCTCTTTAGTTAAAAGAATAGTGAGAACATGTTAGTTTGGATATTTTTCCAGTGAATCTTTCTGAATGCTACATCGTCACAACAGTGAAAAGATACTCTCTTTATCAGTGAATCATTCATTCAATCAATTCATTCAAAATCACGAACAAGTGACAGTCCCACACTTGTGGTCTTGGCACTTGAGAGCACGTGTATGCGACAGGAAGCACAAGACTGTCCCAGGTCTGAAAAATGCCAAAGCTCAGTGCTCTTAACACACTAAATTCACACTATTTCTAACACTGCTTTAGAGCGGTATTTCAGTCTAAGCATGTCCCATCATTCATTGTATTCAGGGTATACATAAAATCGCATACCCAAAAATATTGAGATTGTGGAGGAAAACTTTAAAAAGTAAGTTAAATTAATTATATATTACATATAATTTGGTGGTAAAACGTAAAAATGTTGCCTGTTTTATTGCTGCAGAGATGACTGCAATTGCTTTTTATCACTTAAATTAGAAGCACCACAATTAAATTGTGCTGTCTGTTAGTGACTACTGAACAAATATGTAGAAGTTTATTTTAAAATGCAAAGTATTGAAAATTTAAATGTGTAAATAAAGCTCTGTAAATAAAACAGATTCGTTCAGAAATGAAATAAGTGACTGTCTGTGTCCGAATATGCATACTTACCCTCTACATAGTGGCATAAAAAGTACATGAAATGAGTAGTATGTTTTAATTGACCTACGACTTCCAGCGGGATTCTGACGTGTGCATCAAATGGGCACTTTACTATAACACAAGGCAAGGGGAGAGGAGTCACATGACAAATACAACTGATGTAGTACGAACGGATTGCATTCATACAACACACATTGATACTAAATAGAACATACTTTGTTAATGGTCAAGAAGTTCATTCCTCATTACATGTAGTGTCTTCTCAGAAAGTATTCAACTTCAGAAACTGAATCATTCACTTAAGTGATTTGCAAAACATATTCATTCAGAAACACTTGTCTGTTGATACTCAGAACAACAGTGATTGCTTAAAATCAGCATGAAATGGAAGTTGCAATAATCTTTTCTTCCCTATTGTGACATATATCCAAGTGATATATCCTGAATCCTATTTGAAAGAAAATCAATGAGCATCAAGTGACTGAATAGAGAATCAAAAGATTCATATATTACCAATAACACACAATCACAAATTGTGCATGCTTAAAAAAAATGTCATAGAAGAAATAAGAGCCCTATCTTTTACATTTTTAATGTTACTGTCAGTCAAGCTTTTTTTGTCACTACAAAAACATAAGACCTAAGATCTGCTGGAAGATGTGCTTCTGTCCACTGTCCAGACAGTAATTCTCCACACCTCATCAGGATGTGTTATTTCAGCGGGCCCATATTCTGGATCAGCCACGCTGCACTAGTCTACGTGTGTTACTGACTAATCAGCCTCCCCCAAGGGCATTCGCTTGCTCTGACGCCAGTAATCCTGAGCATGTAGCGCTAACTGCTAACAACCATGCAGACACACATACACACACAGTGCCCTCTCCTGCGCAGTCATCCAACAACTCCTTGGACAAACAGACGGAAGGACGATATTATTTTGCCGCTAATCTGTAGTCCCCCATTCCAACCACCAGGGAACGAGTGTGCAGTTTTTATTTTATAAGGACATAAATGATCACCACAAGGCAAATAATTCCCACGGGAAAGAGAGAGAGAGAGAAAATTTCACTCCAATGCTTATCATTGCGACTGTTTGCAACCAGGGGACAAAATGGCAATAAACAAGAGGTGCAGCGGAAGCCGGCGGGGCGATAATATGCACAGTTATTTACACGTTTGCATGTTTATCTGTGCTTGGCAGACTCCCGCCAGATCTGGGATGCGTTCTCCTCTCTCGCAGGGCGTAAAGCTTCTAGACAGTAGCACACACACACAGTCTGACTCCTGTGCTACTTGAGTGTGTTTTCTAGCTGGAGGTTTCAATGCGTGATTGGTTTGGATAGAGATGTTTGTGCTCCCTAGAGAACGGAAGCCAAGCAGAAGACGGACTGTGCAGCGACTGATAATCGTTCGAAATCACAGAGACACTGTCCTAGAAACAGAATGAATGAGAGAGGGAATGCAAAAGACCCTCATCATGATGGGAATTTGTCACTTGGATGCAACGAACATCACTAGATTTTGAGTCATGTTTGCATGGAAAACTTGACGCTATAATGCTAAGATGTCTCTATACTGCTCCTAAGGTGTTCTGAGGGTTTAGTATGTTGAAGCTCATAAATTAGCATATAACGTTCATGTAACTCACAAAGTAGCGTTGCTAACACACACACACACACATATATACATATATATTGTGTGTGAGAGGGCAGATGAGAGAGGGATGGAAGTAAAGAAAGATGAGGTTAAGAATCTGGGTCATGTGGAGTTGTGTAATATAAACACAACCACTTTGCCAGCTTGACGCTGCCGTTGTTAGAGAAGAGACATCCAAATTCCCCCTGTCCTAACTAATAAACATTATACATACTTTTCTATTCACTGTCTGTTCTTTCTTTTCATCCACTCCCTCCTTCTCTCTTTACAGCCATGACTTAAATGGGTCTGGAATGCTCCCGTCTGTGGATTTCACCTTGATTGGATGTAATGACAACATCTGTAGCCGCAAGTGCCCTTGAGCTCCTTCAGGAGCCGAGGTTGTCCACATGTACACGCACCCCCATGCATCTTCCAAAACGAAAATAAATGGTTTGACTTACCTCTGAGTATCGGGAGAAACTTAAATTGCTTGTTGAGGTCAGGGTGACAGGACGGGGGCTGACACCGCAAGCTTGTCTCCAGGAAATCCCAGTCAAGGTCAGGGAAACAGATATACTGGTGATAATCAGCTGTGTCTTGAAGGCTAGGCTGCGATGGAGGATACATGGTCGGCAGACTTTCATCTTCCTACAACAACATGACTGCTTTTCTAACAGTTCAATAAACAAAAAGTTACAATTTAGTAACTTACATTAAATTAAGGACACAATATTCCAGTCATTTTGTTTAGTTTTGCTCCGTCAACAAAATAATTTGCAAAAGAACCCACAGTTGAAGAGTTGTGCTTCTCTGAGCAACACAGAGTAGCTGTGTTTCCTGTTTTGTGTGTCAGCGGTGTTAAACGAATCATTTGAGTGAATGACTTCTCGTCACTCATAAGGACAGACACGTTTATCATTACTGAATGATTCTGCATTTTTAATTAATCAGTTGAGTGAGTGATTCAATGACTCGCTCAAACAGTGACTTGTTTAGTTATTGGATGAATCTGAGTTTTAAACAAATCATTTTAGTGAATTATTCAAATGGCTCACTCATTGGGCTGCAACCGAAATCGCATTAAAAAAACTGAATGTGACGTATGTCCGAATTCACAGTTGTCATAAAAGAGTAGGCAAAAAATAACCGGATGACGTATTACTTCTGGTGAGTTTCTGAAGTGTGTATACGATGCACACTTTAATATCCCATGAGTCCTCGGGAGAGGATTTGGGAATGGTAGTAAAGCGACATAACTGACACTGGTAGGTCACATGATAATGACAGCATGGTGAATGTAGTACGCCCATATTACATTCACACTACACACACTCATACTATATATAATATACTTTTTTTAGCAGTCGTGAAGTACTTATTTAAAAAAAGTACCTACTCAAGAGAGTGTGCGATTTAAGACACAGCCATAATGTAAGTCCTATATTTCATCCCTGAATGAGTGGTTTTGAACAAATCAGTTGAATGAATGAGTCAATGCCTCACTCATAAGAAATACACTTGTTTAGTTCCTGAATGAATGAATGAATGTGTCATCCCAGCCTGTGTTCCCCTGGACTTTTATGTTATTTCCTTTTCTGCGCCATGTTTTGTAGTCCTTTGTAGTCCTTTGTGTCCTTTGATTTTTCCCAGGTGTGTCTTGTTTGCCAATTACCCTTTGTGTATTTAAACCCCAGTGTTTATTGTACTCTATTCGTGTCTTGTCCTGCACAGATGTATGTTTGGTGTACTCATTCTGTTCTCTGGTTCCCTGGTTGTTTGTTCTCTGTGTTGGATTTGATAGCAAGTGAATGGGTTTTTTTAATTAAAAGGCAAGATGTCTTTTCTCAGGTTCCATGTTGTGATTTTTCCCATTGGTTTTTTTTTTTGTGTTTTTTTTTCAGCAAATGGCCTGTCTCTTTATATTGTCTCTGCAAACTATTGCATAATAGCCCTACAGGACACCTGGGGTGACCACTTCTAATGGCAACGTTATGTGGCTCTCAGCTGGGCTGTTTGCAATTCCTGTCAAATTGAGTTTGAAAGCCATTGAGCAAGTGATGTACAAGTATTGTAAAGAGTTGATGTACTGTATAAGTTTAAATTAAGTCATGCTACAAGGCTTTTTGGCAAGCACCGACATTCACTCTCATAATTACAACGAGAATGTCCATTAAGACCATTGTCTTTCAATTAGGGAAGCTGAGTGGGTGGTGGAACCTTTCACACACTCCACTTAAGAGTGTTTTACATTCACATTGCTTTACATTCTATTAGCATATAAAGGTGAACATTTTGCACAAATGTCTAAGTGAGAAGTGCTTTTTTTAATAGTACTAGGAATAACATTAGAGTTGTTTTATTATAATGCAAATGTAAATTATTATACCTGTCTTGTGTTGTTAAGAGTTGTGCTGAAATCGAGGTGTCTCAGAACATATCTTTACATATACTTACATGTAACATTGCATAACATGAAATTGCTTTACCTAACTTTAAAGTCACAATGAAACAGAAAAGTAGCAGATCTTTTCTGCTGTATTGTGATTATCAGATTTTTTTTTAGGACATATATACGTGGTTATATAGATTTTGAAATGCGGGAGGCACATATGAATGCAAGCTTGCAGAATTTTGTAAGAAAGGGGCGGGGTTAAAATGGACTTAATGATTGGGGAAGTCTGGCATAAGTCATCAGAAAATCTGCTGTTTCACCAGAAGACTTGAGTTCACATTTTAATTAAAAATTACAAGATAAAAAAAATAAACATATCATTCACAACATCATACACTGAGTTTGTACTGTAAAAACTATATTGTCTTCTGACTACACATATTTCATGCCGACTTTAAATGGCCAATGATTCAATTCAATTCACATTTATTTGTATAGTGCTTTTCACAATACACATCGTTTCAAACCAGCTTTAAAGAAAATGCATGAGTCCACATTACAATTTACATTTGCATTACAAGTTATGTATTTCACAAATGTACATATTCAAAATCACAGTTAGCTAATACTATAGCTAAGAGAGTAAGCTAGCATACAGTTTAGCCTCAAAGCTAGACAGAACACAAGAACATTTCCAGAAATGGGAAAACAGACAAACTTAACTTTGGAGGTGTCATGGTGGTGACCATTTGTTGTTAAAGAAACATGACAAACTGACTGACAGGATGTACTGCCATAGTGACACATACTCGAGATTTTTAAATTTGTGTGGATTCTGATTGGCTGTCAATGTTTTTATCATTCATCAGCTAGAAGAAAACATTGTGACGTTCAGTGGCGTTATCGTTATAGTTGGGGTGTGGAATCTGCTATTCTTTTACATTTAGAATGATTTTAAAACTATATCCTCATCATTATAGTTATCATCCTTGGTGTTAACAGGCCTTAAACCAGGTCTACCATAATCAGAGACAAATGTAGACCAGCTCTAAAGTATATATAGGATATACACATACATACATCAAAATACCCAATATGCAATGGAGGGCAGCACCTTTCCTGGATTCTCTCCCTCTTTTCTCACATCCTTAGAAGCAGAGTAAGATAATTCCTCTGAGGCCAGAGAAGGCTAGTGAGACATCTTCAATATAGACGTGGGCTTCTCACTGCCTGAGATCACAGACATCCTCCTCCTTCCCATCAGCATTTCTCTACCTCTGTTGATGTCTTAATGCAGTCCAGACCCTCTCCACTGAGACACCATGTAGAAGTCACGGAGAGCCGGAGTCCACGCATCAAACCTGCTTTTTATATTCACCCTCAAAACACCCAGACACGTCCCTTATTCATGACTGACATCAAGAGGAGGACATGAGGTGAGCGAGAGAGAGAAAGCGAGAGAGTACGAAAGGGCTTCTGTAAGAGAAAGAGGAAGGATGAAAACCCAGAAAGAGCTGAGAGACAAACAGGAGTTGCTCTTTGAAGTCGTTTGATGTGCCGTGAGGATTGTAATGCTCAGGGATGATATATTTTCGAGCAGAGCTATAGTGAGGACGGAGAGGGGTTGAGAAAGTGAGAGAGATAGAGAGTGAAGGCTTTATTGTGAGAGAGGGACATATACTGACCTGCTCCAGTCAGCTGCTTGATGTGCAAGCTAATGAAACTTTCTGCTGATGCCATTCATCCACTAATGAGGGCCACTCACCTCCACAAACACATGCACACATAGGAATGCAGGTGTTGACGAGACTCGGGTATACACATACATGCCATCTATTATTAAACACATTAAAACAAGCTAAGGCAAGCATCACTATTGCTCATACTTAAGGTTGGTTTTTCAAATCTCCAAACTCTTCAATATTATTACTGTCCTGCACTATTTTTGTTAAAGATATATATGATACATCAATCATGCAGGTTCCTGAGGAGAGGTGTGATATTATTTTTATAAGTGATAGGAACTGAATCCCACAGACATGCATTAAAGGAAGGATCTATGAAAGGTAATTGTGACTTTATTTATTGCAATCTTACATAATTCACTTTGCTGTATATCTCAGTTATAACTTTATATCTAAAAATAATTATGAATGCATAGCTCATAATTAGGACTTTATTTCTTGCAAATGCAACTTTCTCATTATTGTTATTGGCAACTTTAAATCTCACAAATGCTGATTTATCTCACAAATGTGACTTTATATCAGTTGCAACTTTATATCTTATATCTTTTATATCTCACAAGATATGAATTTACATCACATCTCATAATTATGGCTTTAATTCTTGCAAAATCTGTCTCAAAATTGCAAATTTATGTCTCACAATTGCGAGTACATAGCTTTGCAATTTCTTGCAAATCCGACTTTATATCTCACAATTAAGACTTTATGTTTCAGAAAAAGAAGTTTATGTCTCATAATTATATCTCACAGCTATGAATACAAGCTCATAATTATGACTTTATACGTTTATTTATTATATAAATTACAATCATTTATATAATATATTTCTCATAATTGTAATTGTATTCTTTTTACTTTGAGACAGAAGCTGGCTTCCATAGGGTGCTGAGCCAGAATCTTCACTCAAGTTCCTAAGCATCCACTTAGCAAACACCTTGGCAACTGTATAAGAATGCACTAAACCACTAATGATTTTCATAATGTAAAAATCTAGTTTAATTCAATGCTCTGCCAATGTGCTTTAGTTCTCTTTAATGCACTTTTGAAGGTATACGGTGAGGTCTGCCATACTCTCACATATTGAGAGATATATATGAACCACATGTTTATGTAACATATCACAGCTATATAATCTCAGGTCCACCAATCTGAATTGAAACTGTTCACATCTAGTTTGTGACCCACTCCACACCTTCCCAAACTTCTGCTTCCCACACACACATTTGCAGTTCAAAGTATAAAGCCCAGTGTCCCTCCCACACATATACACTCATATGCTCACATATGGAAATATGTGTCAATGTACTGACAGCAGCTCTTCAAAAGACAGCGTGAGAGAAATTGTGGAGGGAGAGAAAGAGTTTTCTGCTTGGGGTCTAAAAAAGGATGAGATCTGATATGCAGAGTGATAGTTGACCCTCTCAATCCTGAGATGTTCTCCAAGACCCTTCTACAGAACCTCTGAAGATTGTTGTATTTCAAAGAATGCACAGACTGTATAACAATAACAAGCGCATATACACACAGACACTTCATTCCAGCAATATGAAAGATGGGGGGTCAGGGATCAGCACTACCACCATGGTGGTCCTAATAATGCCAGAGAGCTTGAAAACAAACACATGTTGGCAGCAGTTTTTCCTCTAAGTTTACCAAAAATAATGCAATGTTACATTTTGGCTGTGGTTTACGGTTGCAAGTTGCAATTACTGTAACAAAAACTGGGTGTCTTTCTTTGGCATCATGCTTGAAACTTAATCAATTTGCGTTGTCTAGTTAATCTTTAAAAAATGTGTTTGACAAAAACTACTTAGATATCAATTAAACCTCATTAAAACGTGATTAAAAAAAAATTCATTCTAAGATGTTAGAATTTTTCATTCTAACATCTTTATGGTGTTGTCTGTTTTTTTTTATTTTATTATCATCAAAAGACATCAGATTTGTTTTAATGTTGATGAAAAATAGACAAAACTGAAACCTTTTACAAAGCAGAGGGATTTCAGTAATCATTAAGTTTTTTCTCATCTGGCCTTTTCATCTTTTTTCTGTGTTTGGTCATAAGATGTAGGTTTTTGGGACCTCACACATCTACTATAGTGTTTAAGAGACCATACAATCCTTGATTCAGACTTTCAACCCCATTTAAAACAAGAGATCCCTTTCTCTCTCTTCCTCCTCACACGCACACATCCAATCAGTCCCATGGGGTCACAACAAGAAGAAATCCCTTCTAAATGTCCTCTGCTTTGGACAAAGGCCTTTATTTACTGCTGACAAGGAAGAACAATGGGCATAAACAATAGAGAACAGCAACCTGCTGTTCCTTAAAAACAGAGCCGGTGGCCTCGTAGACTAACCCCCGTTTTTACCTTAACTCTAACAATTTCAAAAATGCTTCTCCAACCCTTTTAGAAAGTGTCCTGGGCAGCATATGCATAGGTGGGATTGAGTGAATCAATATGGCTAAGTTTTATGGGTGCATTTCTAATTCGACTAGTTAATGACCACTGTTCTTTCTCAAATTAATCAAAATCCCCATCTCTTTACACAAACACAGTATCAGGTAAAAAGACTGACAGCTGACCGTACAAGGGACAGGGTGTTAGATTGAGATCTTGGAACGTTGGATTGATTGATGATAGTATTCTTTTGCAAATTGGGATTTGCAGGGGAATCCAGAAGCTCTGCTGAAATGACTTATTTCAAACAGTCCTCAGTGCATTCCATCTCAGTCCATCATAAGCCGCAGATGTGAAGCAGACCATTAAGTGTGTGTGTGTGTGTGGGTACGAGGTTGTGTATTGACGTCCTGTCTGCCTAATCGCATTCCTAAGTCTCTCATCGTGTTTTCCCTGGCTGTGATGATCTGTTCCGAGCAGCACCAACGACCTTGGCTTTGGCCTTGTTTCAGACTCCATTGTGACTGATTGTTCAGCGCTAGTATTAACAGGGAGGCTGGCAAGGACCAGACACGGACTGGATCACATGATTCAATTCAGCCCTGTGGTTCTGCATGCCATCGATAACTATATATATATTATTATTTTTATTCGCATGACACTCAGCACACTCTTGGCTCTGTCCTTGGGGGACGGTGAGCGAGCTCAGGCATAGGGATCTAGAATATTAATAAGCCCTGAGTTTGCCTCGCGCTGGAATTCATGCATCCCAATGATGCAGGCATTCCAGGGTCAAACAAATGGCTTTGGAATAGATGAGAAAGAATGAAACAGATGTAAATATAGGAAGATAACGCCAAAACATATGAAAAAACAGTTAATTAGAGTCTGGTCACTTAGAATATTTTGAACATCAAATACCTCATAGAGGAAACCTATACAGAATTAAGTACCAATAAAATCTGACGTGTCAAAGTGTTGATAACTAGCGTTCACACCAATGCACATAATGTTCTGTTTATTATAAGGATTGCAATATTGTTATGTCATCTGCTGCTTTGAATGCTCAAGCTCTTTAAAGCAGATTGGCTTTTTATCATTCATCAGCTAGAAAACAATAATTTTTAAGGTGATTCCAACAATATATTGATCCTCTGTGCCATTATTGTCAGATTTTTAAATATATATATATAATAAATTATATCTTTATCGTTATAGTTTTCATCCTTGGTATGAACGGGCCTTAACTCAAATATCTTTCAGGTTAACTAGAAATTGCATTTATCAGCATTCTAAAGGTAACTTGTACAATATGAGACATAAGCTGGTTAATATACTGGCATTAGTGCAGTAACTGCTCATTAAAACAACATGAATCATCCTTAAACATGCAAAAGCTCCACTCTTCAACACAATCCTAACCCCAAAAAATTCAGAATCATAACAGAAATTATTCTAAATCCCCACATAATAGTACATCAAGCACTAACCAGTTTTCTATTTTCTCATCTGAAAAACACATAAAAAAAAACATTTACTCTTCTATTCCAGTACCATGAAAATAATGCTGGGAACTAATAATCCACTGCCTTTTTTTGTTTTTAAGGCAACAAGAATCATTAATGTAAGTCCCAAAACAAATGGATTAACTTCGATTTTACAAATGTAAGTGGATTGAGTGCAATAAAATAAGTTGCGACAAAATGTTCAAGAACTGTATTGCATTAGCTTAATTTAATTGAGTACATTGAAAAAAAATACTTTTTGAGTGAAAAGCAATCATGAAAAGTCACCTGCATGACTCATGAGTTCTCAGAAACACTTGGCAACCAATGCTAAATTATGGCAATTTATTTAAACTGTTGATTAAAAAAAGATGCATGATGACATGTCCCCCAATCTACTGCACACTTATGCCAGTGTTTCTGCTGAGTTATTATTTTCATAAAACTTGTTTGCAAAAAGAGTTCAAAGATGTTCTTGTGCTGCGGTTTAAGCAAAAAAAGTGAACTCTACTCTGAGTATCACAGCAGCTTCTCTCTTCCTTTGGTTGCCATAAGTCTAGTGGGAACTCTGGTGAGAAGTGCAGATGTTGAGCCATACCTCAGTGTTACTTTCAAAGTCGTACCACAGCGCGAAAACCATCTCATCCCCCTTGAGCTTCAATCTTTCTCTTTCTGCCAGAATAGAACTGTATGTGCTCCTTACGCCCCAATTCCATGGATATTACCTTTCATGGGATTCTAAAATCTGGCCGTATCCATTCGAGGCCCTTGAGGAGGGCAGCCAGCGCATGTAGATTGCACCTCAACCCTGCTGAACAGGGAAACAGAGTACTCTTAATAGAGCACATCAGCCCAATGATCCTGAGCCCTCATCCAACCATTATAATATCACTCTCTAATAGCCCTCGCGAACTTTGAGGTTCAGTTCGAATTGGAAAGTTTTCCCTGAGCAGCTGTAAACCGGCAGCACTCCAGTGGAAAAATTTGGCCGTGGTGTTCTGACAAAGAGTAAAATATAAGTGGGAATACGAGCTCTATGAATGGGAACTTTGGGATGTGAACACAATGTAAGAAGGTGGAATATGTGTAACACAAACTGTGATGCAGATGATCTTCGCTCTACTTCATTAGCGGCTGGAACATTTGCAAAGGTGTAGCCAGGCTTGGGAAAGCAGACCTTTTTCAAACAAAACGGCTCAATCTGAGCAGTGCGGCCTGGGCCGGCCGGTTTTACAGGTTCTCGGAATCACGTACCCTTGAAATTGTGCAGCAGGTTTGCCAGGTTCCTGGCCGTGCTGGCAGCTGAAGGAGTACTGTAGGTCCAGGCATGCAGGGGCGCCAGAACGTTCTCCATCTGCCGCGAGCTGCTCCCTGCTGCCCCGCGGCTGCTCTGGCCTAATTGAGTGATGCAGCTCCTGTCCCTCATAATGTCCTTTATTTGAATTTCAACACACAAACACAAAGAAACACTAGTTCATGCACATGCATACACACATGACATGATCCTAGCCTGATAAACAGTGGGGTTTCAGGGCATGTTTGGGTCATGTAATTTTTTCAGGCGGATTTCCATCGTAAGCTTCATTAACTGCTGAGAGTCAAAGGGAGTCCGATGGCTAAGACGATGTTTGATAGCATTCTGTGGTGGAAATGACATTTTAAATTGTTGTCTACTTTGTCTTGCCAAGGATAATTTCATAGCTATTATGTTTTTGTACAATTAAAATCATTTTCAGATTTTTTGCATAACTTGATTAAATTACAAATATTTACAGATAATAGAAAAATATGCACAATACAAATGTTATGTTTACAAAATGTTTTAACCGTGATTTTTTTCAGACATGATGAAGGCATGGCAAAAATGTTATTAAAAGATATTTAATATGACCTTCATATATCAAAAAGGACATAAACAAATCATTTTGTTTTAATAAAAATTAACCTCTGGGACGTAAAAGTGCCTGTAATTAAAGATACAGTTATATACTTACACAAAGCCCCAAAGGAACCTTTCAAAAGGTAAAGGTTAATGCAAAAAAGTATTAGTTAATCCTAATTGAGTACATTACATTTGCTATGATTTCAAACTTAATGCCTGTGTTACATTGTTAAACTGATATTTTTGCACATTGTATATCAACCTAATCCTACATTGTTAAAAGCATACGGTGTTTCAGGGCAGTTCATCTGTCTGCTCGTTGAGAAGCGGGCACATGCACTGTTTTCTGAGGTCAGGCTCTGAAGGCGTGATGGAACGAAATGAGAGCAAAGCTGACGTGTCAATCAGCAAGACCAGGCGCTGGGACGACAAATGAAGTGTTGTGCTAGTGAGGGTATGGGGTTAATGCAATTACAGTGAGACTCAGCAGGGTCGAACCTCACACCTAAACCCATCCCTCTCCCTCTCTCCATTTACTACATTACAGGTCACTCCAGGGCCAATCATAGGGCTTCCTCAGCCCACTCTGATCCCGATCCGCCCCGCTGTGGGAACACCGTTCCCGGTGCCCTTACTAACTGTGTTTAGTCTCCAGAGCTTCACGGAGGTAAACTCAGTCTGGATCGAAGCCTCTCATGTGATATGATAGAGGAAGGTTCTGACATTAATTAGCAAGGCACCGTGGGCCGTGAAATCCAATAAGACCATGTAATGGTACACAACGTACGCGAGCGATAGGGAGACATTAAAGTGGACGCCTGTCTGCCACCATGATGTCTGAAGGGCGACCCTGCACTTCCTGCCCAGGGCCAAGAGGCACAAACAGAGAGTAAGGTTACTGTCATAATGCGAAACAGACCGCGAGTGTGCGAGGAGGGGAGAACGAGTGAAGGAAGGAAAAGAGAAAAGATGGCAAGTAGGTGTGAATGATATAGAAGAGTGTCCACGATAAAAAAAGGGCAAATCTTTTAAAAAACTAGCTTATAACTCATGTTACAAGTTCTTAGTAAAAAAAAAACAAATTAATAAACTTTTCAATTTCACGTCATGGTCCATCAGGTAAAAATCAATAATATTTTTTCCATTCCCCTTGAATGGATGTGTGCAAACATTTTAATCATTATTTCCAATAAATAAATAAATAAATAAAAGTTTACAGCTGCTCAAAATTAAATATATTTTGAAAGTGTATATACAAAATATATAACACAATATATATTCAATAAAAATATATTTTGACAATAAACTATGTTGTCATAAAAAATTATATATTTTCTGCTATTTTAATCAAATTACTCCGATTTGATAAATGTAACTTTTTCAAATATAAAAAAGCAGTTTTGTTAAAAACAATTCTAAGAAATAATAATAAAAGTCTAATTCATAAAGTATTATAAGAATTTAATTCTCTAATTTGATATCTGAACAGTTGTATCACACTGACATTTATTTTACTTAATTTCCACCTAAAAAGATTTGTATACAAAAGTGAAAAACATACTCATCATAGAAGAGGTGTAGGCTACATGAGCTACTTTATGTATGAATAGTATTTTTAATGTATTTTTTAATAAATGAGCATCATGCAATTGACCCAAATATTCTTGTGCTTGGATGTTTAAAAGAAATTGGGAATCGTGACCACAACAACAGACCATGCACCGGTTTTACAGTCATTTATCATTAAATACTATAATAGTCATAGCAAAAACTATTACATTTTAACCACTCTCATATATTTCCCAATAATGTAAAAGTGGTTTATTAAATGCGAAAAGATTAAATAAGTATCCCTGCCAGGAACACAAAACAAATTCTAATTACCTCGCCCCACAATTCTTAAAACGCGCTGCGCTCAGCGGGAGGAAATGGGCTACTTCTGGAGCATAACATAAGCTCTGAGTTAACTCAGACAGAAAATACCAACCTTAAACAAACACACACGTGTATCGATGCCCATTTTCAGAGAAGCAGATACAGCGGGTTTATGTCACACAAAGGGAGGAAAAAAACAGAACCTCTCATACAAACAAACAGTGAGATCCTAACAGATCTCAAACTGAAACCATATGATAAGATCCACAGTTCACGGAAAGTCTGGCGTTCCAGCGCCCCAACCGGTCCCATCCACTGTCCTGAGCAGTTTCTCAGGGTTATGTATTCAGAAAAGTCTGAGCGTGAAATTGCAGAGGCAGAGATTTGCATCTGCTCACCTAATACTACTGGAATGCTCATGAACTCTAGGCACTTCTAAGCTCTGACAAATGCATCTTCCCAAAGGACAAAGATGTTTTGAATTTCTTCACAACACTGTATGAAAAATGTATATTTATGATTTATAATGCAATCAATGGATTTGGCTGCCTCTGAGATTTTGGATTTGGCACAAAACACATGCAGCACACACACACACCTCCCTTAAGCAAGTCACAAACAAGATACTCTAAACGTAATATGAATCAATACAGTTGTGAAGGTAACAAAACTGTAAGGCCAAATCATTAGATTGTAGCTAAGCATTGGAAAACCCAGTGGTTTCCTTATTCCAAGTCTGTCAATCTCAACTTGGGCCAAGAACAAAGATGGAAAATTATAGACTCTACCTGACAGCCATTCCAGTTTCTGTTGGTCAGTCAACAGGGGAGAAGCCGTCCCCTCTGAGGGCTTGACTAATGGACAACTCTCAGTCTCTGGGAGATGGACTTGGAAGAATGCCGTCTAGGGATTTTCTTCCCCATGGTGTGAAAGCTGTACAAAGCAGCCTGTAAGAAAGCTTATGCAGACATGAAAAAGGTGCCATATCCATGCACTGGGCAGCAAATGTTACTAGTTATAATTGTTTCCTATGAGACAAAGAGTGGTCTTCATCTAGGGAGTGAATGGGGGCTCAGAAAGCCAAATCCTCCACTGAGTCACATTCAAATTTCAGAATGTTTCTTGACTAATTGGAGACATTTAAATACTAAAAAGTATAATGGGCTTTGTTCAGAATAGCATACCATTTGTATTATAAAAAAAAAAAAAAAAAAAAAAAAAGTGTCATAGACCATAATAGACTCCATAGACACCGTTAAATGAATTTGAGCTATTACCTCGGGGGCGGAGATTTAGAATGCCAGTCTTTTTTAAAAATAGGGGCAAAAAATATACTGATGGTGAAGTTTCTTTTCCTTCTTTGCATACTAGTAAAAAAAGTAGGAAATACCTGCGAAGCGTTATACTGTTAACCAGAGGCGGACAGAGTACACAGCTACATTACTTGAGTAAAAGTACAGATACCCCTTGCTAAATTTTACTCAAATACAAGTAAAAGTACTACAGTCAGATGTCTACTTAAGTAAAAGTACTAAAGTACTTGTTTTTAAAAGTACTTGAGTATCAAGAGTACAAGAGTACACTTTCTAAATATTGCATTACTATTGCCACAGTGCTTACATTGGTAAACACAGCAAACACTTGAAGCGAAAACTATCATTAACTTGTTCAGAAAATTGAAATAGTCTGGCGAGGTGGGGCCACGGCTTGGCACATTCCCGGGATGCAATATTTTTTTTCCCAGGATGGTAGGGGAAGACTCATGAATATTCATTAGGGAAGTCATCCCTGATTGGTCTGATGACCTACCCCTAACCCCACCCCTAAACCTACCCGTCACTGGGGGTCTTATGACCTCCATAACCCCGCCCCTAAACCTACCCGTCACTGGGGTTAAGACCAATCAGGGATGACTTCCCTAATGATTATTCATGAGTCTTCCCCTACCATCCTGGGAAAAAAATATATCGCTCCCGGGATGGACCTGCTGCGTCTTCATCCATTGTTTCGTCCATGGTTTCGTCTCTTATCTAAATCTGACCATGGAGTTGACTTTGGCGGAAAGCTGAAGGTGATTGCTGATAGACTGTCCCAATCAGTGGCGCCTGCACAATCCAATCACATTTGAGAGGGTTTCCGAGATGTTTCTTTTTTTTTTTTTTTTTTTTTAGAAGTGACGGGTACTCACAGTTATGGATAGAAATGTAGTGGAGTAAAGAGTACAATATTTGCCTCTCAGATGTACTTGAGTAAAGTCATGAGTACTCCCCAAAAATGATACTCGAGTAAAGTACAGATCCCTCAAAATTGTACTTAAAGGGACACTTCACCCATTTGCATTAAGCTTTGCATTGTTAGAAACCCAGTCATACTATTGAATGGTTGTGCAACACTCTCTCATTTTCCCCTGAGACAGGAGAAATCCGTTATTTACCTCTTACACTTCCTCCTACAATGACGCAAAAATCGTCATTTTGCGTCATTGTAGGAGGAAGTGTAAGAGGGGGGATTTCTGTTGAGACTACAAGCACTCGTTCCTCATCTTTCCCAGGGGGCGGGACCCGCTCACGCTACAGACCTATTACAGATCAGTGGGTGGGACTTTACTCTCTGAAACTGAAAGCAATATCCTCCATCTTGTTTGAAGCTAAGCTAACAGGTGCTGTGGAGACAGATGTAAAGTTATGACAATAGCGGAGGAGAGTACTCAATATGATATAGACTAGAGGAAGAGGATTTCGGAAGTCTGATGCTTGAATCAGGTGTTTGTGGCTACCTTTACAAGCCGCATTATAGCGAAGAGCAGCCGAGGCAGAAGACCTGCCTGCCGCGGACGAGGAGCCCGGACTGGCTCGGGTTAGGGCGGACTGGTGGCGCCGGTGATCTCACTATGCAACTCCGAACCGCTACGAACACAGAGATAGAGTCCGTCTGTGGCAAAGATTTTCAACGATGACAATTTCTCCTGGACGAAATCTCTGAATCAGACGAGGACACGGACGTTTGTGTTGTGAACTAGTTTCCTAGTTTCGCACCGCATATGTTCTGACTGAACATCCAGGTACCATGCAATAATTCACCTTTTCGAAAGAAATACAAACGAGGAGTAATGCACTAATGAGTTCGCCAACTAACTAGACATTTTGTGTGAATGTGAAATTAATTTCAAGCTCTGGTGGTAGCTAGACTTGTAGACGGAAGAGTGATTTCTCTTATAGGCAGATATGCGCTTTCTGGATTAGTGGGAGTGGCTTGCGGAGCTGTGCAATGTGGTGCATTGTGGGAGTTGTTGTCTTTCATACAAATGCGTCCTGAAGTTATTTTTTGTCTTTTCTCGGTCACAAAGGCACCAAATTCAAAATTTATTTTACATTTCGACTACATATATGACCCACTTTAAATAAAAAAACAATGTTCAAATGGGTGAAATGCCCCTTTAAGTACTGTACTCAAGTAAATGTATTCAGTTACTGTCCGGCTCTGCTGTTAACGAACAACCAGATGCCGTCCACACTGCTGAGAGTGATGTTTAGATGAATGTAAATATGTGCTGTGTGCTTTCCCCAGTAACAAAATATACACAACAAAAATGACTTCGGTGAGAAAACAGCAGTTACGAAAGCCTCTGATCGTAGCGATGTGGATATGTTTGCACAAGCTTTACAATTCACCAGTATCATGTCAACATATGAGGTCATTAAAATTACACTGTTGTGATAGTTTAAATATAAAGTAAGTTATATATACACTATATCTGACTATGTGAGAGGAGTTTGAATTGATCCCTTTTCTTTGCATGACACATTGACATTACAGTACAGAATCGCTCTTTTTGCATTAACCTGAAGATTGTATAAGCATTCATTTAATGTGTCATTGAACAAAAGAGAGGTTCTCAGGAGCACATGTAACCATCACATTCTTAGGATTTTCCCGCCGAGTCCCTCACATAAATATCAGTCTACAAGCTGAAGGTCTTGTTTTTTTTAAGTTCTGTTACAAGTTTTGTTCACACATTGACAACACAAAAACCGATAAATACATACAAATTCTTACATGCACCTTTTCATGAGTTCACTCTTACAAACAGTTAAATAGAGTAAAGGTAATGTGTATTTGGTGTGCTGTCCGAGGGGAGGGCTCCGAGCTCGGAATTTGGCCCGAACCCAGAGAACTCCCCAATCCCAGGTAGAGATACGAATAGTTAGAAGTAAGGAGATGGGGTGGTGGAGGGATGCTGGAAAGCTGTCATAGAACAGAGGTAAGTCTGCTGTATATATATCTCTTATCTCTTTAATTGTGTTGATTAACTGAATGTGCTCCTCCTGTGTAAATTATCTGAACATGCTCCTCCCGAACTTTGTTAATAAAACATCATTAAGGGTATGTTTACACAACAGCGATATGCTTAAAACAGAGAAGTTTTCAGCATACAGATTGGACCATGGTCAAAACGATCTCCATATATCTGCGAAAATGACTAAAAACCGCTGTATTCTGCTGCCAGGCCATTAGATGGCGATGAAACACTATAGATTGAACACGTAATACACATGTTGTATGACATCATCGTTTTCAGAGATTCGCATTATTGTTGTTTACAAGGAGACCGTTTTCAAAAAATTGCACTTTAAAACTTGTTTTCAAAAGTTTGCGTTTTCATCCACCCAAAACACTATTGTATTGTAAATTAACGTCCAAAATGGATATGCATAAAAAGTTTTACGTTTTTAGTTGAAAACGGTGTCGTGTAAACACCCTTAGTTTTGTTACAAACTGTTCACACATTGACAATACAAAAAGCAATTAATGCATGAAAATTTCTTTAAATAGCTAAAACTACAGGTGCCATGTGACAAAGCCATCTTAATCCTTTACCTGCATATGCATAATTACACTGAGACACTTTAGCCATTAATCTGGAAACAGCAAAGAATAATCACAATTATTATTCAGACTCATTGTATCTGACCAATTAGACCACAGATCTAAGCCCTGCCCACTTAAGAAACCTCATATAGCTTATAACTCATAATTCCACTTCTCTGAAGGAAGCCCTCATGGGTGGATATTGTTTACAGGACCACTCACTATGAAACTCGCTCTTTGACAAGGTTGCAAAACAGAACAGTTCACAAATTCGAAAAAGTACAACTGACAGATGAGGTCTGTCCTAACGCATGGCATATCAGCTTTATTGTAATATTTCCTCAAGGCTGAGAAAGCTGAAAGAGAACATAAAATATGCTCCATCTGTTCTGACAAGGAGAAAGAGAGCAAGGTAAACGGAGATAGAAGGGAGACAGAAAGACTGAGAGAAAAGGGGAGAGAGAGAGAGAGAGAGAGAGAGAGAGAGAGAGAGAGAGAGAGAGAGAGAGAGAGAGAGAGAGAGAGAGAGAGAGAGAGAGAGAGAGAGAGAGAGAGAGAGAGAGAGAGAGAGAGAGAGATCCACGCAACAGTGCGCACAGAGGCTCTGGGAAATGAAAACATTTTTCTCTTGGGTCTTCTCACCCAATAAAACAGAGCCAGTGACTCGTCCGCCCATCTGTTCCTTTATCCACAAGAGTAAGAGAGGAGAGAGACAGAAAGAATGACGCAAATGAGACTTTAGGTGCACATAGATGAGTAAGTTCATTCCACTCAACTTTTTCAGACTTTAAGGGGATAGTTCACACAAAAATGCAAATTACTAACCCCTCATGTCATTCCAAACCATGTATGGAAACACAAAAGCAGAAGTTTAGCAGAAGGCTCACACTGCTATTTACATTTAAATATAAAACGAATGTGGATAGGGTCGCTACAAAAAAAGCCCCTTGTGTGTTATCCCAGACAGCAACATAGTATCAGGCCAGATCTGGCCCAAATCTGGTTCATGTGGATTTCACATGGTCCAGATGTGGGCCGGATCTGTGCCGACACTATGTTGCTGTCTGGGATACTCACACTGAATCCATACAAAAGCAGTAAGAGTGATTGTGAGGAAAAGGCAAAAAGTTTGCTATTTTTGCACATTTTGCCTTTAGCCATAGTTTACCAACCGCAAGATGCATTCCAATTTGTATTGTGCACTATTCCGTGCTGATTTGTAGTAATAGTGCAAGTAACGTGTTCATACTGAAATTTCCAACAAGAAGAAGTGCACTTCAAATGCCACTTCAAATTTAAGTGAAAAAAAAAAAAAAAAGTGTGGAATGTTGGACACTTCATGAACTTAATGGTTGCAGCTTTAATTACATAGCAGAGGGGGATTGATCTACTAGACTACAATACTACTGTGCCAAAATAGTACAAAAATGCCTGGTGAAAGTTATTTAGGTATAAAATAGTACTCATTATCAAACTTTTCCAAACTATATTTACCTCAATGCCACTTTATAGTTTTGTGTGAGGAAAATACTAAAATTACCCTTACCAAGTGTAAAAAACAATATGCTACACTCCTTATTAGTAGTGATGTGTAGATCAGTAGTATATGCTAATTAGATGTACAAGAATTTTTGAGAAAAATTTGTTGCATTTCTTATGGGAACAAAACCTAATGATGCCAACATTTTCAACTATCCCCTTACACCCAGCACACATCACAAGCATTCACTCACAGAGCAAAATGAAGAGTGACAAAGCCTGAGTTTCATAATGATATGAAGACTTTAGTCAGTGGATATTTCTTATCTAGCATCTGATTGTGTAGAATGGATTTATTGAACTCATTTATGCTGAGTAACAGTTTAATTGAGGCCAGTAAAGAGTCTCTCATTATCTAGATTGCTCTGTCAGACCAGGAAATGAATGGGTATGCGTCTCCTCCAAACACTGCACCGATATACATAGCCTGATACACACATATGCGCACACTCATTCTTGTACATCTATCTTTGTGTGGACATTCACTGATACAATGCTTACACTAACCCATGCCCATCTCAACTAAATACCTAACCCAAACCCTTACCCCTAACCAAATTATTACCTTATCCCTAAAACCAAGTCTTGACCCTCAAACAGGTTTAAAGGGGTCTCAGAAAGTGAGGACCGGCCAAAATGTCCTCACTTACTTTACTCTCTTTGTCCTCACTCCGATGGTCTAAAACTCAAACTGGTCCTCACAAAGATAATTGTACACATGTAGCTGTTGGACCACACACACACACACACACACACACACACACACACACACACACACACATAAAACAGAAGGACAGCAATCATTAAAGCATGTGTTGCTAACCAATAAAATGATGAATCCGAAAATATGGAGTGACAAAACATTACGTAATTCGATGTTTCTGCTTATAGAGACAGATGGGAGTGTTGCAGATATCTCATCAGAGCTCCTCACATGCTTATCTCTACAAATCAACTTCTTGGTTATTTTTAAAAGGTTCTTTCTGAAATATGAGCTTTTTATGAGCCAATAGAGTATTTTATAGCATAATAGTCCAAAACAAACACAGTTAGCCTATGTAGCAAAGTCTCGGCACCTGTGGATGATGTGTGATAGAACAGGCTCATGGGCACAAGGATTCATCACTTGTTTCTAATTCGTCACATTCTCAAGGCTAAGGACAACATTATCTCTTAGCATAGCAAGCATAGCATGGCATTGTGTACCATTCTGAAGGAAGACTGATGAGATTTTAGCTCTCTTTCCAAAACATTTATTAATCAATGTTACTAATGTTAACAGGTGTATATGAACTAAAGTTAACAAGGATTAGTAAATACTGTACCAAATGTATTGCTCATTGTTAGTTAATGTTAACTAAATGTTAACTAATGGGACCTTATTGTAAGTATTACTGAAAACTACTAGAAACATATATGGTTAAATGGCTCTGGTATAGAGATGTTAAAGTATTTCTTAAATTATACACAAATCTAACTATCTTAGCTGAGGAAATCATTTAAAACATTTGCGTTTAATCTATTTTCTTAACAATTAAAATACTGAGCAGAAGAGAAGGAAATCGAACCAGCTTTCTTTCGCCACTTAAACACACACACACACACTCACACAATGAGGGCTATCTATAATACCCAGGCAGAAGGCGGAGATATGGCTGTTATTCCCTGTGTTGGCTGCTCCAAAAATACACATTCCTGGGATGACATTACTGCCAATGAGAGTGAGCTCACGATACACACCGTTTGATAAAATATCCAGAGCAGGAGGGCAAACAAAAAGACTGAGTTCATATTGAAACAAGGACAATTATATTCTGCATTGTATAAAGAGACCTGCATGTAGGGTTGAGTATTTAACTGCACTAATTAAAACGGGAATTGAGAGTGGGAGACAATGCTTAGCTTTCCATCCGTGACCTTCTCTTCCGATCTCACATACAAATTAGCCCAAAAATGTCACACTAACACTTCAGCTTCATGGCTGGATTCATACATTCTTGAAGTAACATTTATTTTCACTAGAGAATTACCAAAAACAGTATACATTCGTTCAGGACTTCATTAGCGGGTGGAAACCAAGCCCCTGGAGTTTCAGCCAGCTGTTTTTAAGTGTACTAAACTAAACAAACAACATTTTTGAGCCTTGCAGGCTGTAGTATTCATGTAATGCCAAAAATAAATGTAAAAATATTATGTCTATGTAGAAGGAACAGTAATGAGTTTGGCTTTTGACGCTGTTAGGAAGAACAGGATGGAAAATCGTCATTAAACACAGGAAGCAAATCACAGATGTAATCCTGTCTGGATCTAGTACAGCTTACTAATTATATACTCATTCATTCAAAACTCAAATGCCAAAACACCATTTCTTTGTCACTCTAATTTCTTTTCAATCTAGTGACATTTGTGGTCCATTGTGTCCCTTATGACTGATTAACAGGATACTTACATTCTTGGATGTAACTTTGTTTTAGCATGTAATGCCAAATAAATGTAACAAATAAATAATTAACTTTAACATAATTAATCAGTGTTATATTAATAAATCAATGTTGATTTAAAAAAAAAAAAATGTATTAGAATACCAGCCAAATTGTATTTTCTATTCATCATAAGATTAATTTAGCAAAAAAAAGTTTTCAAAAATGCTTTTAAGAGGTTGGACAATATGGGATACAATCTCAGTTTTTGGGATTAGCACCATATTTTCATATTTTTTCACACAAGTTTACATAGGTCTGCAGTGTTCGATTAATTACTGTTTAAACAAATAATTTTTGTACGACACGGGTTCATCAGTTCCTTCCCTCGGGTCATTTTATTATAGCTGTGTCCAGTGGTTAAAGTGGGATTTGGTGGGGGAACCCTCACATTTTGTGTAGGTGAAACAGGGAAAAATGACTCACCGTGGGACAACATATTGAGTATTGTGGTCTCCGGCACGGACACCAACGTCTCTGGCACGTCTTCGCCATCTCCGGCACGGACACCAATGTCTCCAGAACAGACACCAACGTCTCTGGCACGTCTCCGGCACGGACACCACCGTCTCCGGCATGGACACCGACGTCTCCAGAAAGGACAACACCATCTCCGGCACGGACAACACCGTCTCCGGCACTGACACCACCGTCTCCGGCATGGACACCGACATCTCCAGAAAGGACAACACCATCTCCGGCACTGACACCAACGTCTCCGGTACGGACACCAACGTCTCCGGCACGGGCACCAACATCTCCGGAACGGACACCACCGTCTCTGGCAAGGACACCAACCTCTCCTGGACAGACACCAACGTCTCCGGCACGGACACCACCGTCTCTGTAACGGACACCACCCACCGTCTCCGGAATGGACACCAATGTCTCCGGAATGGACACCAGCGTCTCCGGAATGGACACCAGCGTCTCCGGCACGGATACCACCGTCTCCGGCACGGACACCAACGTCTCCATAACGGACTCCAACTTCACCAGCATGTCTCCGGCACGGACACCAATGTCTCTGGCACAGTCAAGTGCACAGACACCACCCAACGTCTCCGGAACGGACACCAACGACTCCTGCACGGACACTAACATCTCCATAATGAACACCAACGTCTCCGGTACGGACACCAACGTCTCCTGAATGGACACCAACGTCTCCGGCACGGATACCACCGTCTCCGACACGGACACCAACGTCTCCATAACGGACACCAATGTCTCCAACACGTCTCTGCCATCTCCGGCACGGACACCACCCACCCTCTCCGGCACGGACACCAACGTCTCCAGAATGGACACCACCGTCTCCGGCACGGACACCAACGTCTCTGGCACACACAAGTGCACAGACACCACCCACCGTCTCCGGCACGGACACAGACATCACCACTTGCATGGTGTCAAAACACTCTTTGTCCAGTATCTTCTCAAAATCTTATCAAAACTTTCCACAAATCCGGGGGAGATCGTCTTCTGGCAGCGAGAGAAAAAGAGCGGAAACACAACCTGCTTGACCCTGACTAACTATGTAAAAGGTTTGTGTTACATTTAACCACGGCGTTAGGTTGTGTCCCGCGCTCCCCTAATCTGCCAAATTTCGTCTCCAGTGCGCAATGAATTCTGGGGTAGGCAAGGCTGCGAAGGATCCTTCTGATGTATCCTGCATTCACGGGAAAAGAAGGACGCATTTGCAGGCCGCATATTTAAGGGCCTTCAAATTGGGACAGCCTTCGTCGTGCCGCGGTGACGCAATCGGCTGTACTTTCCCCTTTAAACGAGTCTCGGTGCGTCCTCCGAAGGCCGCTACGGCCGCGCACTTCGAAGGACGCGGCCTTCAAAGGATGCAGCCCCTGAATTGGGACACAGATTATATGATTTTCGATAATGGATTCGAGGAGTTTTGTTGTTGTAATTAGTAACAAATCCTTCCCTGGCGGTTCAATTTGACACCCTTAGGAATGAATGGAATTCAGTACACACAGAAAAACCTAAAAATGCTCAAAATTCTAACTAAAAATGCTAAAACTTTACCAAAAAAATGTTTTATAATATCTACATGTTGTTCTGAATGCATACTGAAGATAAACTGACTTTAGGACCCAGCAGAACAGCTCATTTGCTCCAAAGTCATGAAATATCATGTTATATAATTTTTCCACGAGAGGTCGGCAAAGACACCCAATGTAAGATATTTTGAGCTGAATTAAAAGGGTTATGGCTGAAATTGTGAGTTATTTTGAATTTAAGTTGAAAGAATGTGAACAAATAAATAAAAAATAAGTAGGCCTAGCCTATAATTTTAGGGTTTAGGGTCATTTTGACACGCGAGGGAAAGATGTGTTACAAAGTGCGTTGGAAGGATGAGGGTTGAATCTTACCGCCTTTACCTGTTGAGAGAGGAACACTGAACAATGGAGTGAGTCGCGGGGAAAACTGACGCAACCTTCAGACAGCTCATCATATCACTGTCTTCGTAAGTTTGTAAACACACATGAAACCTGTTCTCTGCCAAGTAGTCACTGTATAGTAAGAATTATAATTACTTTAGCCTACTTCTTAAATTCCCGGTAAAACAAACATACGCGAGGTACGCGTGTGTGGCGTCCGCGTGACAGAAACACCTCGTTTCCGTTCACAGAAATGCGTTTTTCATTCGCGAAATGGGTGTGAGTTCAAATATAGAATGCTTTTGTCACTCTCGTAAAAAATCCAACTCTGCATGAACACTACCATATTAAGCACTCAAAAACAGGACAGACAACTGTGTTTTTGCTGCTTTGTGATCGTCGTCAATATTTTATAGAGAGTGCAGGAATAACCTTTTCAAATCAAATAATAAAACCAACAAAACTAAACTGATTTTCAGGCACAAATTGCATCGTTTCCTGTGAATGACCTGCTTGTGAATGCCACAAGATAGACATTATCATTTCAATAAATTCAGCCAAAATAAAATCTCATGAGATCTTTCACAAATGAGAGACCGTTTGGAGCCATCTGGTTATGTGGCAGCATTTATCAGACATTAATGTTTTTTTTTTTTTTTGTCAGAGTTTTCCCCAACACAAAAGAAGATAGTCTCTTTCTTCTTTTTTTTTTTTACTTCGACCGAGTCTGTTTCCAAGAAACAATTTTCTTCTACAGTCTTACTGAACAAATAAATAGACATTTGTCTCATTACAATAGGCCTGAATTTTACACTAACAAAAAAGTATATTTGTATTTGGCCACCATGTTTTTTGGACACCATGGTCAAGCATGATATTCTTCCAAGTAGCCTACCTTGGATTAATGATGGTAATCATGTAACACGGTACCATCACAGTAATTATTTTCTTAGGGAAAAATGACCAGTATACGTAAGTCATTTAAGCATTCCTTTGCTTGCAGCACTTGTGAATTTTTTTTATTTTTATTGAATTTTTTTTATTGAATTGGCAATGCAAACAACAGATGGATATATTGTCACTCTCTCAACTAATCATAATTCTTAGCCACAGCACCTGAGCTCTCATATTCTCTGTGGTCACTGCATCTTGTCTCTGAGATAATTATACAAGACAGGAGATGAAGAAAGAGATATAAAAACAGACAAGACAGTAAAGGAAACTATCACCCTTAAAGCTATGCTCTTTTTCTGTCAGACCTATTGGAGAGGTGTGTATTAGTCTATGTATGTATGTGTTTAATATAAATCAGTCTGGACGGGGACAGCTCATAAACACAGCTTAGCATTAAAAGAGTGCATGACTGCGAGGACGTGTCATGCTTCCTCGTTTTCGTCACCTCGTTCGTCTATGTGCAGGGTTAAACAGATCGCTCTTTTAATTTGAGCCTCTCTATAAATCTGCGCTTTGTCATAACAGACATGTTGAACACAGCCACTTCGCCAAAAAAATGTTTCCTCACACCTCGGTAAGTGTCATGCTGTCAGCTTTTAGCTCAGTGTTTTCACAGGAAAAGACTTATTTGGATCCATACACGTAAGACACAACAGAGGAACACAAACATATACATGCAAGGCAAAATTAAACAAACTTCAACATCGATACGAAGCCAAGACTCAGCTCAAACACAAACATGCTCACGCTATGTTCATGGTTTAATATCAAACGGCAGAGAGACCTTTATTGCAGTGTGAAATAATCCCAGTTGTGCTAGCTAGACCAAATATTCGGGAATGAAGAGTTTTCCACTTGAACTTTGAACTTGATATGTAAATAGAGCAGAGCGGTGTGTTTTAAGCCATGTGTTTCAGCTTAGACATGCTGCTCACGTTCATTGAATAGCTTTCCGTTCTCTCACACAATACTTAGTCGCTGTGCGTGAAGTCTTCATTTGTTGTCAGTCAGTGAACCATTTACTTTTCAGAAATCACACAGACAATGTTGAGAGGCCTTTTATCACTTCATAATGAAATTTGCTTTGGTGGCTCATAAAACACCTGAACTGAAAAGCGTGACTTGAGAAGAGTACAGCAAGGCTTTGAGCCTGGGTAAACACGGCCTTTAAGAGTCCTCATGTTTACAGCTGAAGTCTCCTGACTGCTTAATGAGATCAAGCTGACAATTTACTATTGTTTTAGTGATTACAAGTTGTTCCTATATGATATCATACAGAATCGTTGTGTGCCTGCATAAAACAAACAAATCAAATGTCCTGGATGTAATAAGATTATTTATAGAGAAAGGAAATTAAGTACAATATAATATAAAACAGATTACTGGAGTGTTGGGGAATGTTGCTTTTAAAATGATTGCATTATTCCTCAAAGAAGTTACTAATTTGATATTTGCTTTTATGGAAAACAATGCCTTTTGCCTAACTTTTTGCATTGTAAATTGTGTGGGTAAGCTATTTCTCTAGAACCAACATTACACTGCAGATTGGGCATAGATGCTCAATCTAAAGTGGCAAATATGCTACATAACAGCCTTGGTGTATGTTTACATGACAACAATGTACTAAAAATGAAAACGTTTTTCCTTTGCTTTTTCCATGTACAGACGTCGTCAACGTTGTCAAAATGATCCCGTTCATAAGGATCAGAGAAAACGACTAAAAACGCTGTATTATGCATGCCAGTCCAGTAGTTGGCAATGTCACTTTTTAAAGAAACATTACGCACCTATGGGCTCAACATGTAATGGATGTTTGGAGGTGCATATTATATATATATATACAGTGCTATGCATAAGTTTAGGCACCCATGCTAAAGTTGACTAAAAAGAGGAATAAAAAATCATCTTTTGGAAATTGAACTTAATGCCTTAATTTAAAAAATTAGGAAAAATCCAACCTTTAAGGACACCAATTTTCTTTGTGAATGAATAATGTATCGTAAATAAATAAATGTTCTTCCTTAAAATACAGGGTGCATAAGTTTGGACACCCCTATGTTAAATTCCCATAGAGGCAGGCAGATTTTTATTTTTAAGTATTTTTTTTAATTTTTTTTTTAGGATACTATGCATCCTGGTAAAGTTCCCTTGGCATTTGGAATTAAAATAGCCCCACATCATCACATAGCCTTCACCATACCTAGAGACTGGCATGGGGTACTTTCCATAAGATCATCTCTCAATGCAAATCAAACTAGCTTTTAGGCTAACTGAAATAAAACCATGCCAATCTCTAGGTATGGTGAAGGCTATGTGATGATGTGGGGCTATTTTAATTCCAAAGGCCAAGGGAACTTTATCAGGATGCATAGTATCCTAACATTTTTTTTTTTTTTAATACTTAAAAATAAAAATCTGCCTGCCTCTATGGGAATTTAACATAGGGGTGTCCAAACTTATGCACCCTGTATTTTAAGGAAGAACATTTATTTATTTACGATACATTATTCATTCACAAAGAAAATTGGTGTCCTTAAAGGTTGGATTTTTCCTAATTTTTTAAATTAAGGCATTAAGTTCAATTTCCAAAAGATGATTTTTTATTCCTCTTTTTAGTCAACTTTAGTATGGGTGCCTAAACTTATGCATAGCACTGTATATACATTGGGCACTGGCATGGGAAAAGACATTTGTCATTAACCTTTTCCTAACAGTTGTCTTTGCCCCTCTGCTAAACTCTGATCAATTGCTATCATTCTGTCAATTGCAAGCACTGCCACAAGAAGAAAAAGAGATCAGATCAATACTTGGTTCAGAGGTTCATATTTGCCCAAGAGAATGATATATTTGAGTGTAATTTTTCATTCAGTGGCCACAAACGTGTTCATAACATCCTGTTTCGACTCACGCTGATATTGACACCAAATATGTGCCCAAATATGGTTAGTGGATACGATTTCTGCTGTATTGTTGGACAAACAGTGTTTGTGTATGTGGGTGTGAGCAAGAAAGGGAGGAAGAAAGAAAGTGCATTTTTTATTTTATTAGGTTATTTTGTTTTTGTAAGTGAGAATGAGGGGAGGGGGGGGGGGGGGGTGTCAGGCTAGTGAGATAGAGAAGAAAGAGGGAAATGAGAAAATAGACTTCAATTGTCTATTAGAGAGGTTATTGGCCAGAGAAGATTACATTACCTACTCTTTCGGCGAGCTCATTCTCTTTACTCCCGAGAGGCCACCGTCTAATGAGGAGGGTTAGTGTTTAGGCATGGCTATAGCCTCTTACCCATGATGCCTTTGAATATACACAAAGCAATCTCACTCTAAAGCTCTCAAAACTTCATTGCAAAACACACAAAGAGGGATTTAATTCTAGCTTTTTAGAACGTACCTCACTCTTGCACAACTAATAAAGACCGCGCACACATACACACAAGAAAACGAGAACTACTGAGACAAAAACAATATTCTTGTCCAGGTTTTTTGATGCAGTGGGCAGAGCAGCAGAATCACGTTGGCCGTCTGTGACCCTGCGAGAGAGATAGGTTGAATTAGCATGAATTGAGTGCCCTGGACTGCAGCTTTTACTGTTATGATAAATGTATGTGGATGTGGCATTTTTTGGCTGCAGATACTGTGTGAATGACTACAAGATGGCCAAAGTGGCTCTGTACAGGAATGGAATTTATTCCTGCCCTGCACTGGAAACAGGAACACATTTTGATGAGTTTGCTTATAATACATAGCCTATATTGGTGGCTCTTGCTTCTGACTGTCCAGGGGTCTCATTTATAAACATGGCCACTTCCCACGCAAAGGTTGTGATATATTAAAAACAAACTTGATGGAAGAATGTGCGCACCTGTATGTAAACTCTGAGCCATGCGTACGCTCATTTTGGGAACAAAGCAGCTTGGCGACACCGATGGTAAGCTGAGAGACTGATGGCATGAAGGAAAACCACTTTAAATCCTCATTATGAGTCTTAATAAAAAATACAGTGCATGTTCACAATAACAGTTTAAATAAATAAGACAATGATGTAAACAGTTTTACATATGATATACATATAATTACATATGATTCAATTAAATATGCCATTCTCATTAATGGAGTCCAGCACTTAAATTACATGAAATCATTACCAAGAAGTTACAAAAATGTTTATATTCCAATAAATGTTTCCTCACACCTCGGTAAGTGTCATGCTTTTAGCTCAGTGTTTTCACAGGAAAAGACTTATTTGGATCCATACACGTAAGACACAACAGAGGAACACAAACATATACATGCAAGGCATAATGAAACAAACTTCAACATCGATACGAAGCCAAGACTCAGCTCAAACACAAACATGGTTTAATATCAAACAGCAGAGAGGCCTTTATTGCAGTGTGAAATAATCCCAGTTGTGCTAGCTAGACCAAATATTCGGGAATGAAGAGTTTTCCACTTGAACTTTGAACTTGATATGTAAACAGAGCAGAGCAATGTGTTTTAAGCCATGTGTTTCATGGCTTTTCAGAACGTACCTCACTCTTGCACAACTAATCACCGCGCACACATACACACAAGAAAACGAGAACTACTGAGACAAAAACAATATTCTTGTCCAGGTTTTTTGATGCAGTGGGCAGAGCAGCAGAATCACGTTGGCCGTCTGTGACCCTGCGAGAGAGATAGACCAGGTTATGAAACACAGACTAGAAAAGTACACCAAAGAGACCGAGAGATAGAAAGAAAATTGGACGTGGAATGAGAGGGAGAGAGCGCACTGGATGCCAGAGGTTCTCTGATTTCATCAACAGCTATCCAAACCACAGGCCCTCGAGTTCTCCTCCCCGACACGGCAAAGCCTGCCAGCATCCACCACACTTAGCCACATCCCACACCAACCAGCCCAGTGCCCCGACCGCCCACACCACTGCGTTCACAGATTTAGGAGGAGCTGTAGTAACTCTGAGATTTTGTGAGCTGATCTGGAAAAAAAAGCAGGGTTGTGAGAGGTTCTTTGCCTGTTCAGAGGGGAAGTGAGCAAGTCCAAGTCAAATGGATCACACCGCAGGTCGGCTGGACTGCGCTGGGAGGTGGAAAGCTGTTCGCAGACAGTTCACTATCAATCTGAGCTCAGTGTTTGGAGAGGAAAGGGAAAACAAAGGGTGATGTGTGTGTGCACAAACACAGCAACAATCTTAAAGTGATAGTTCACCCAAAAATGAGAATTGTCAACATTTACTCACTCTCATGTCGTTACAAACCTGTATGACTTTCTTTCGACTGCTGAACAGAAACAGTTATTTTAAAAGTAATTTTCACTGTAAAAAAAAAAAAAAAAAAACATTTGCTTTTGTGTTATGCAAGAAGAAATGACTTGAGGTTTGGAATGTCATGAGGGTGATTAAATGATGACATTTTTCATTTTTGGGTGAACTATCCCTTTAATACTGCTAATGAAAGATTCAATAAGGCAATGCAATAACAAAATGATCTTATCTTCAGGGCGATTCGTGTGATGGTACTTTGGTGCATTGAGTTGGTTGCAGAAATAAATGGGGGGTGAAATAGTACGTTGAAATCTGAGTTGAAACGTGTTCCAAATTTGAAAAGATGCCTCAGGGCTAAACGAAAAGATGCAACCAAATAAAAGAAAGCAAAGTGCTGGATCTTATTGAGTTGTTTTTTCATTAAAGCCTGATGCTTATAGAGAATTACTTCACTGATTTTAGTGCGGATCAAATATGAGTTATTCAGAGATATACAAAATATTTCTCGGACTAAAAAAAAAAAATGTTGTGGTTGAGAATAGCAATTGTTTTATTGGAAGAATGAACAAGCACATTGATCAAGCAAGGTCATTGATTTGACCTCCACAGGGCCCAATAGCCGAGCTTACCCAAATAAAATAAGTTACTAATCATCAGAATGTTGAAACGTTCCTCGAACCATTTTTCCCGACAGCAAGGAAAAAGGATTTGATGAAAGAGACTTCGTGCTCCTGTAGTATGAAAGCTGTTTATAGCCTTGGTTAAATTTACATTTACATGTATTCATTTACCAGATGCTTTAATCCAAAGTGACTTACAAATGAGGACAACAACAGAAGTGATTCATGCTAAAGAGGTAGTACAATGTTTCATGGTTTTAATAGAGATAATAGCGAGTGAAACTATAGTGAAAGAATAGTTTATACTTTTAAGAAACTGATAAAGTGTTGATAGAAATGATAAAGTGATAAAGTGCCTTCAAATGCTCATGGAACATTTGGGAAGATCATCAGTTTTGATATATGTATTATAAAAGGCAAACAATATGTTATAAATGTTTAGATTGCCCTCACACCAATTATGAAAATTCTGGAGTGTACGTGAACCATAGTATAAGCCACAATATTCAACTGGTTTTGGGTACATTTCCGTTTGAAACTCATTTATGACTGATGGTGAAGCTGTAAAAATCTCTCATGGAAATC
Organism: Rutilus rutilus; assembly: GCF_951802725.1. Taxonomy (NCBI): domain Eukaryota; kingdom Metazoa; phylum Chordata; class Actinopteri; order Cypriniformes; family Leuciscidae; genus Rutilus; species Rutilus rutilus. The sequence goes on from NC_140214.1 coordinate 12,971,137, forward strand.
ATGCACCTGTCTGTTGAAAGCAAATTGTAAAAGTAAATAGCATAATAGCGTAGATCTCAGCATGTGTTGTTTTCCCACGGCAGTGCAAGAGTGGTAGAGGTAGTGTGCAATTGATTTCATGCTTCTTAGAACACACACGCTTGTCTTTGATGCCTGGAAACATTGTGATGCTTCTAAACGGTTGAATTAGCATGAATTGAGTGCCCTGGACTGCAGCTTTCACTGGATGTGGCATTTTTTGGCTGCAGATACTGTGCGGATGACTACAAGATGGCCAAAGTGGCTCTGTACAGGAATGGACAAAGCTGACTAATAGGAAGGAAGCTTCAGTCTGAGTCCACTGAGATAACAGCAGAGAGGAGATTCTCTCCAAACTACATGCTGTTATGCAAAATGCATCCCATCCCTGTGCATGACACTCTGCTTGGACAAAAGATGCTCTTTAGCAACAGACTCATTACACCAAGGACTAGATTTGCTACGCTGCTGCTGCAGAGCAAGTATGACTTGCTTATGCTAAATGCTCTGAACATAAAATTAAAGGAAACATGCTGCTGCTGCTAGAGAGAGGGAGGCTAGTTAGTTTTTGTCCTTAGCCATCGTTATAATATATTTATTTACCTTTTTATGACTCATGCTTTTATTCCTGCCCTGCACTGGAAACAGGAACACGTTTTGATGAGTTTGCTTATAAAACATAGCCTATATTGGTGGCTCTTGCTCCTGACTGTCCAGGGGTCTCATTTATAAACATGGCCACTTCACACGCAAAGGTTGTGATCTATTATAAACAAACTTGATGGAAGAATGTGCGCACCTGTATGTAAACTCTGAGCCATGCGTACGTTCATTTTGGGAACAAAGCAGCTTGGCGACACCGATGGTAAGATGGCATGAAGGAAAACCACTTTAAATCCTCATTATGAGTCTTAATAAAAAATACACAGTGCATGTTCACAATAACAGTTTAAATAAATAAGAGAATGATTTAAACATTTTTGATGTAAACAGTTTTACATATGATATACACATTTAGATTAAATATGCCATTCTCATTAATGGAGTTCAGCACTTAAATTACATGAAATCATTACCGAGAAGTTACAAAAATGTTTATATTCCAATAAATATAAATTTTTGCAGTAGATGCAAATCGCGATGCTTTTGAACACTTTTCCTGTGGCATGCTGTTTTAACAACAGCGAGGATTGCTTAGCACATGATAATAGCAGAACTCATGGTCTGAGAAAATATTTTTGCTCGAAGAATGATCAATAATGTACAATAAGGCATATCTGTTTCCATTAAAAATATAAAGCAATTAAAAATACTATTTGGCCATTAGAAAAGATTGAGAAAAACTTCCACATCCACATCCAGTACATCCATATCTCATATTTCCTAATGTCTTGTATCGTTAAACATGGGATCACTTGGATGAATTTGCATATGTAAATGATATGCAGATGAGGATATGCATAGTAAACCTAGGTGTTGTAAGCTCCATATATGCTTATTTCAAAGAGGAGATGGGGTCGAGACGCATGTATGCACAATCTTCCACTGACTGGGTTTTATAAAGGGAATTTTGCACAGGTTCAGGCGTATACGCGGTTTTATAAGTCTGAATATTTTTTGCCGTACACCATTTTTGGCTTTCGGGTGCACGTACACTTTTAGTAGGGATTCTACACACAGTTTTATAAATGGGACCACAGATCTTTAGACATCCAGAAATGTCACACCTCTATGGAGCACAGTGATGCACACAGACATTTTCGACCTTGACGAGTGCTCCCTGTTCCCTCTTTCAGCCCTATAATACCCAGTCTGGTTAACCCTACCTGTCACCACCAGCCAATGTCATCTGATACTAATTGAAACCCCCAGTTCCTCTCATTCGGACCAGTTCCAGCACTGCGGGCCTCTGCGAAAATCCACACATCCATCTCTTTGCCTTTCAGTTTGTGTACCCAGCCTCCAACGTGCCTCTCCAGCCGGCAGGACGGCAGGGCTTCCTGACCGGACCCTTTGAAGGTCCAGGGAAGACAGATTACCTGTCCGAACCCCAGGATGTGTATGTTTGATGTCGGCTGCTCACTGGAGTGTTTGCTGACATTGCCAAGAGGCCAAAGATGTCTCCGGGTCCTTTGTTTTCCACCTTTCAACACCAGGTCCAGTTCACTTTCCAAAACATTTCTGGAAAAGACAGATGCATCGGCATGATGTTGTTTTGGTCAGTGTTATGTGCCTTACACATGGTCAGTTTGAATTTCTACAAAATTGTGTTTTTTTGTTTGTATGTTTGTTTTAATAGTAATTTTTGTCTTTTAATGAAAATATGCTTTCAGTATTTTGTCATATTAAAGCTGCTGTTTTTTTTGAGCAAGTACATAACCAGCCAGTGTTCAAAACTATCTGCTTGCCTTAGCTCGATTCAAAACGGTAAGCTTGTAATAATGTTTTTAATTCCAGTGGTCCTGGTGGATTTCCGCGAGAAATTTTAGCATGTCTTTGCATCATTACGTCTTATCTGTACACATAAAGAAGATGTCCCGGCTAGTAGGTTATATGGTGGTTGAGGAGATTCCCCCTTCCATGGAAATCGCTTTGAGTACCCAGAAAAGCTGAGGTGAGTGAGGATGTTGGAGGTTTTCTCACAGCACTTGATATAATTAAACTTATCAATTTGATGTCGGATCCAGAAAAGTTCAAACGACAATCACTAGTGACAATTGGAAATGCAAAAGACTTCGTACTTCAGAGTGGCTACAGAAAAAAAGATACTGCAACCAGTCCCATGCGAAAACAAGGATAATTATCGGAAGGGCTTTTGAAAGGTAAAAATTTGATTATATTCCAGTTTTAAATATGCATCTGATTACAGATACGTGTGTTTGTATTTCAAAGAGAATCAGTTCTAAGGAACATTCATTTGTTGGTATGACAATTAGAAATTAGACTGCACAGAAATGGAAACTGAACTACAGGTAGCCCTAATGCACATTAAATGTAATCATGCAATGCTGATGTTGTTAACATTAACAATTTGTGATTAGCTTTGTCCACAGTGATAATAGGAAATTACCGTAACAGATTGTTTAGGCTTTACAACAGCTCTAGGATAAAGTTGTTGTCCAGCTAAAGTTAGTTTTGATTAATTGATTCACTTCCGTTGTGAAGATCATTAGTATAACTTAGGGGCCACTAACACAATCATTTGTTCTAACAGGAAAACCCGTCCGCCTAAAACAGTGCCTGGTGTCTCGAGAACGCACTCCCTGAAATAGGTTCGAAGGAGCAAACGATTAACCGTTCTCTCTGCACAGTAGTCGATTGTCGAGTTCACGCGCGTGATCATAGGTAACTAAGCAACAGTGGAGAACTCGACAATCGACTACTGTGGACTTCGACCGAAAATAGGAAGTAAATACAGGTATGTGCGCTGGCTGAATTAACTTCACTTTTATTCATATCTTTCACATCTACTGCAGTCAGATTCACCGTGTTCACTCTGAAGGAATCACTCACAATGGCTGGGCACTTGTAATGACACATCAAGGATGTTAAAGGGATAGTTCACCCAAAAATGAAAATTCTGTCATCATTTACTCACCCTCAAGTTGTTCCAAACCTGTATGAGTTTCTTTGTTCTGCTGAACACAAAGGAAGATATTTGGAAGAATGTTTGTAATCAACAGATCTCGGTCCCCATTGACTTCCATAGTAGGAAAAACATATACTATGGTAGTCAATGGGGACCGAGATCTGTTTGGTTACAAACATTCTTCCAAATATCTTCCTTTGTGTTCAGCAGAACAAAGAAACTCATACAGGTTTGGAACAACTTGAGGGTGAGTAAACAATGATAGAATTTTCATTTTTGGGTGAACTATCCCTTTAAGAGGCTAAAAGCAGGTTTAAAACTTGCCCCATTTAAGTCAACAGGGTGCAAATTTTAAAAAGAGGATAACACGGTGTAGGCAACACCGATTTTTGTCGTTGTTCTCTGTACTGACAGCACTCCAAATTTACAAAAAAATGAGCTCAATGTTAAAATTGACCGGAGTTCTCCTTTAAGTTCTCACTTAAGTTTAAGATGGCTGATGCTGTGAAGGAATGAGGCAAGCTGTACAAAGAACTGTCAGTTTCTCTTCATGTCTAATTATTTGTTACAGCTCTAAAACATGAGCTTTAGTGATTAGCTGCCAGAGATCGATGCGTTTGATCTCCTGGGCTTATTATTTCCTGAGATGAGCTTGTTGAAGACGTTTGTGTCAGACCAGACAGAATCGAGCAGAACAAACATAGCATGTGGGTAAAGTGAGATTTTTAGTCGGAGACAGACTGTGCTCACCCAGCCCCAGCTTAGTGCACCATCCTCTGGGACACAGCTCACAGGCCTTTGAAGTTCTCCCTGTTTCTTTTTTTCTACCCTTCCACTTGCTAGACCTGACAGCTGTCTTAATGAAGACATACGCTCCCAAGTCAGCCAGGCCTCTGAGGAGAGAGAGAGAGAGAGAGAGAGAGAGAGAGAGAGAGAGGGAGAGGGAGAGGGAGAGAGAGGGGAGGAGGGGGGGGGGGGGACAGGAAGATGCAGAAGAAAAAGCGGTAGAGGCAGAAAGAGAGATAGAGTCTTGCGCAGACATCTGTCAGGACAGGCTTAGGCTGTGTACAGACACCGTGTTGAAGTTTCCTGGGGAAATAATTCATTTGGGTTTTTTTTTTTTTTTTTTTTGCCCCTGGGCAAAACACAGTTTTGGGGCAGTTCTCTGACTCTCTGAGTTCTCTGGGGGAGCTTTGGGTGCTCAAGCCTCTACCCTATTTCAAAATTAATCAAAAGTGCCCTTCTCAAACAAATATCACTGATAATATTGTGGTCAATAAAACAAAATGCATTTGATTATAATTAACATGACAATGTGTACAAAACTAAAGTAGCTTAAATTCACGTTTATTTTTACGTTTCTGTCAGTCTGAGGTGTCGTTGCTATAACGCGTTGCTATGGGTTGCGTCACTTGCGTCAAGTTGCGTGTGTCTTGCTTTGGTCAGAGCCCGTCTACGGAGAGCCTGGCCACTCCCTATTAAGTCCTATTGTAGCGAATTTTGGTTGTAGTTCCACCAGAGTTCCACTGGGGGCGATCGCCCATGAGTGCAAAATGAATGGGAGTCTATGGGGCTAGACGGGTAAATTTGTCTCTTTCACCCGATTGCCGTTGAGAAATCTCAGATTTGATTGTAGGTTTTGCAAGTTCAACATGGGTTATATGTCGAAAGTTGAATGAACGAGTACTTATGTCCTTTCGATTTCTTACAGGTTGAGTTGTTGTTGCCCATAACACGCTAGCATTCTGATAATGAACGCTGATTGGTCAGTGAAGGACTGATTACGACCAGAGATACCGCTTGATGGCATCGTGGCATCCGAAGCGGGACCAGAAACAAACAAAACAAAAACTCTTCTAGCACGTGTATTTACCTGTGTCAGCTGTGTTGTCGATGCCTCGAGAGAAAAGAAAGTGCAGAGCGCGAAAGCACCAAAGTGACTGAACGATTGCCGTAAAGCAGTATCTCTGGTCGTACGATGTGTATGACGTCGTTGACATTTTAAAAGACTTTTTAAAGCAAATAAGTGACTCTAAAAAATCTAACACCCAGCAATGTGTAATTTCTTTGCATCTCCTTTCGAATACAACATTCAAATTACTATACAAAAAATTATATCCTGAGAAAAGTGGATTTTGAGGGGTATAGCGCCATAGACCTCCATTCATTCTGCAGTCGTCCTGTGAGCGCCCTCATATGGAACCGGAGTGGAACTGCAACCAGTTCAGAAGCCGTAAGTTTACTGAGAGTGGAACTTCTCCCCTTATTAGACATTCTCTGCTTTGGTCTACTCTTGACTGACGGGGTCAGTCTCCATCTGTTTTCGAGAGTCTAACCATAGACTGTAAAAAAATATGGACGACGCCCCTTCGCTCTCTTCCATCGGTGAGAAGTGAAGCCGCCAGTGTCCCGATATGGCGCTGACATCTTGGGGCTTGAGTTTGCGCAGTAGCGATTTCGGGACCAGACCTGCGCAGTAGTGAGCAGGAAGTAAAGCCGCGAAATCAAGGCCCCGCCCTCACTCTCGGTGTGAAATAATTAATTATAGAAATTTAGATATTAAATTTAAAGCTCCAATCTCTTCAGTCCTCCGAAGATCCTGAAAAAAAGTCTGATGGTGCTTCAGTGACTACTTCGCTCAGAGAACCTGTCAATCACAGCTGTCAATCATGACTTCACACCACCGTTTTTATAGCATCAAATAACTAACTAAAAACAAACTTATTTTAAAAACAAACACTTGGATTTACATCAGCATGATAAAAACTACAGTAAATGACAGAAACCACCTTCTGAAAAAAGATATTTGAAGTGTAATTAAATTGTTTAGTTGGTCTCAAGTCCCGTTGAATAACATGGGGAGGCGGGGTTTATGACCTATACTAGGACCAGTCACCGGGGGGCGATCGAGACGCTTTGGCTTCACTTTTCAGGGCTTGTGCGGCACGCTTGTCTAAAACCCAGGAGTAGTGTGACGGCAGCTAGGCATAACCGTAGCAAAAGTTATGCGTTAAGCGTTAAAATGAAAATGCACTAGTGTAAACGTAGGTATCCCACAGTCTGCTCGGGAACCGATGCTCTCGAGCCAAATATGGTTCTTTCAGTGAGTATATGGCTCGACGGCAGGAAGAAAATAAACCAAACTATTTTAAAAAAAGAAGTTTTTATCAATATTAAAAGGTTGTGTGTCGATTCAATTAAAAATCCACATATCACATATTTTAAAATATTAAATAATTAATTGAAGCCTATTTGTCATGTATAATACACCGACCAATCGTCATCTGGCACAAGAAGTTCAAATTTGATTGGACAATGTGAAGTGGAGCGGTAGTTTTCCGGTCATTTATAAATAAATCGTTTGAAAATTACATGGACAGACGAATTTACAGTTATGAAGCGATCTGAATCTGCGTCGTTGAACTAATGGATGTTAATTGACTACAAAGCACTGCATAAAACCAGCGCCAAAAGTTGCATTAATGGTAAGGATAGTATTCAAGTCACATGTATTTAGTCTAGATATTGATACACCGTTTACCATTTGATGAAATTATCATAGTTTGTTAAATGAAGCCCAGGCCTATTATGTGAAGTGTAGGCTGACAACAACACGCAAAATGGTGACTTTATTATTTAACATTTTTGATAATTTTGCAGCAATAGTATAATAGTACAGTACCCTACTACTGGTCCAAATTTTGTTTTTGTTTTTAAATAAGGCCCTTATGCGCATCAAGCCTGCATTTATTTGATAAAAAATACAAAAAAAAAATTATTACAATTGAAAATATTGGTTTTCTATCTCAATATACTATCATTTCTTTCTGTGATGCAAAGCATATATATATATATATATATGCGCCCCTTTTTACACTTGAGCCCCTGCCCCTGAGGAACTCTCTGCACGTCCCTGCTCTACATCTCAATTTCTGAATTTCGCTGCACTTCAGGGCTCTTCTTGTATCGGCACAGTCTCTCTTGCTCCTTTTCCTAGCATTCCTGTTTAATTTTTTTTTTATTTCCTGTCAGGCCAGTGGCGAGGCCAGACATTTTAAAATAAGTGGACCTTGGAAAAATAGGGTGGACCTCAACGCCTACTCTCAAATTACATACTTTTACAATACATGGGATACAAATTATTTGACAATTAAGATTAGTTAAGTGAGATTTATTGCCAGCCAACAGTTTCATGAAAACAAAATCCATTTATAAATAAAATAATCACTAAACAACAATAAACGAACGGAAGTAATCATAGGCGGAGTGTTTGTAAGGCTAAGCAAGGCTTTCCTTGGCCACATACTTGAGACTATACCATGGAATTGTCTCACTCAAACCACTGCCTGCTTCTTTTCGAGGGAAAAGTTTCCTATAACTTCTGGTCTAGGATCAGTTTCTCCGAAATAATATCATATTGGCGATTTGGCAAACGATCAGAAGAGCTTTAAATGTTTCTCTTTACAATGTTTTTTTTGCAGCATTAAGCGATGTAGCTAATCATAGGCTGTGTTTACACTTGGCATTAACATGCGACCTGTATCCGGATGTTGTCCACGTACGCATTTAAAAGACAAGTGTAAACGCGCTTCTGATCTGAATCATGTTATCCAATCAGCGTGTCCAGGTTCAGAGGTAGTCGAGGACGCATTGTGATCGGATCTCAGTATAATGTAAATGCAATCCAGCCATCGTGTCTGCATTCACAGGTGGACGTCACACAAAACCCCATTGCTATATCATTAATATATGAGCGGGGCACAATCTAACGCTTTTTGATTTTCTCCGTTTCTGTTAACCTGTTCAGAGTATTTAATTTTTCCCACATTAATTTCCCACATGTCTACATTTATGCGGTTTTGTTTTAATACAGTGTATACTTTTTTCTTGATATACCCCGAAAGAATGGAAGTGAAATGTGACAACTTGCCCCATAGGTGGGGTACATTGTAACATGACCATATAGCTTAAAATGCTAATAAAAAAAACAAAACAAGACAAACTAAAATATTTTCTCAATAAAATACAATTATGAACTTTTTCATATAAAATAATGGCAATTTTGAATAATTAAAAATAAAATAATTTTTGAGTTTGACAAGGAACACACCGGAAAACACAGCTATACAACATAGTTCAAAACATGATAATTAATTAATGATTTCTGAACATTGACTTTGTCTTTATTCACCTTTTTCTAATGTTTTCTCAAAAAAATTCATAAAAGTATAGAATCACAGGGCTCATTGTCCTGTTGAAAAAAAAAAAAAAAAGTATATATATATATATATATATTTTTTTTTTTTTTTTATATAATATATATATATATAAAAAAATCTTTCTCCATTATAGATGTTTCCTTTTTGGAGGGCTCTTAAAAGCATGCATCAAATTAATAGTTTTCCCTGTGCCAATGATTGCAGATTTTAATCATCATATCTTGGGGCGGTCAACAACGTGAATAGGAATGCAGACAGTTATTATAGACATCCTTGGCCTCAACTGACCACTTGACCACTGTGATCGGATCATCTCAGGACAGATGTTAATAACCAGGTGTAATGAGGACCAATAATCTCTTCCTTCTGCTCTCTTCATATCTCTCTATTTCTCCATCTGCTGGTCTTTGATGTGAAGGTGGAAGGCAATCAGTAGTCTGTTGTTGCTGAGGGGTTTCGACTGCCTCTCTGTCTGTCTCTTTCTTTTTTGCACCATTTTCTTACATAACCTGTCTATGATGCTGAGACAAGTGCTCAAATTTTCCTGCCTCCTGTAACTGGAACAGATGTTCTTACAAACTGGAAAAGGTTCCCGCAAGCCTTGTTTCTGAAGCTCTGAACCGCTCCGTCTTGAGCGATTTCAATTCGCAAGGAATCACAGACCTATCCAGAGAACACATTAACACACTGCACATTCATGGTAATGAGATATTTTTAGGTCATCTTCGAAGACAATCAGAAATAATCTTCATTCATACTACATAATTATTTTACAGTATGCAATTTGTTACCCATTCATCTTGGATGCGCACTGACTGAGGAAGCAGTGATAAATCATTGTCAGATTATATACATTGATTTTTTATGATATTTTTTTTTCAGTAACAGAGGGATATTTTTTTTTTTAAAGTACATAGATTTGTGCTGTAACTCTTACATATGTTACAGAAACATTAGAGTCTGAAAGCATTTGTGTGATTGTCTTGATTTTATGGCAGGATACTGAAAGAAATCAGACATCAAATATTGACACAAGCTGAGAAACCAAATTGTCTGTATCGGTTTAGTTTAGGATGCAATAAAACAATGATTACCAACCAGATTTTGATTTGGCTTTGATTATACAACTATTAAACCTATTGAACTTATCAGTGTGTGAGACTTGTCTGTATGTTTGGATTAATATAAAAAATAATGATAAATAATATCTAGTAGAAAATATGGAAAGGTTAGAAAACACTGTTCTAACTTTGGACTAGGAAAAGGACTGGGTTTGGCAAAGACAATGCCGTCTGTTAGAAATCACTGAGAGAAAACTAGGAAACAAAGAATATTCAGTGACAATGTGAAAAACCCCCAAAGGAAAATTAAGTTTCAGCTTTGTTTTACAAAGTCTATATATGTTAATGAATATGCATTGCTTAGTCCAGATACTTTGATTTTGCAACAATGTAATACGAATATTCAAGCTCATGCTGAAATCTCTTACCTTTGACTTCTGAGATCTGAAACTCTCAGGAGAAAGATCTGAGGAGTTCAAGCAAATGCCTCAGTTTGCTTTTCATTTAACTGCATTGCTGTCATGAAAACAACAACAACTGGATATTAAAGAGATCTCATTTGTTCTTTTTTCTTTCTTGTGACATTTAAATCTAAGAGAGGAAAGTGTATGGATGGAAAAGTAAAAGAGAGAGTTGAAGAAGAAATGGATATGAGAAAAAAAAGACGAGAGAGAGGCTCAAAGGTGACAGAGATCATATTGATCAGCTTGTCGAGAGTCTGGTTTTGAGAACGAGGCCTTTGCCACTGACATTAACCTTGCTGATCTGACACCAATAACAGCTAATGCCTGCTGAGAAGTGATTGATCAAAAGCCGTCCTCCTGCACAAGCTCACACACACACACATACACACTCCTGTGCACACTGCCTCACATCATGATGTCAGTCAAGCAATAACAGAATGAATCTGGTGATGGGAAATGGAAATGGTTCACAGTTGAAATATTGTTGACAAAAGAAATGTTCACCTGAAAATGAAAGAATGTTGTTCCAAACCTGTATGATTTTCATTCTGAATAATATATCCCGGTCAAACTTTTTGAAATAATGAACGTGAATGAGGGCCGCCACTTTGAAGCTTCAAAATGACACAAAAAAAGCACCATAGAAGTATCAAAAAAAGTTTTCTTTGCTATATTCCAATTCTTCTGAAGCCATACGATAGCTATGTGTGAAATTTAAGTTATCATCTCCTTGGCACGTTCATGACAGCAATATCCAGTTCATTTTTAAATTGGATCTTTTCATTGAATCATTTGATTTGGTTCACAAAACCAGTCTGAATGATTTGTTCAGATATCAGATTTGATTTTCGAGTTCAACTCACTGACTCAATTATCTCAGCAGTTAGCAGTCAACATTAGGGGGAAACAATTTATTTGCCATATGCAACAAGTATTGCATATACTGTATAAATCAATCAAAATCTTAATATATACAATAAATACCTAAAATATAATTACAAAATTAAAACCTGCCCATTAGTTGTAGAAGCTCTTGAAAATTATGTGCAAAGTCAGATATTATTATTTTTATATAATTTATTGCCATATTACATTATATTTAAATTTAGTTTGTCGCACAAAGTTAAGGGTATTTCTTCAGCGGTCTTGGAATAAAGCACACAAGTCACATATACCACTTTAATGTAATTTTTATGGTATTTCGGTGTCCTATTTAAAGTCTCAATGTATTCATTTTAATCGCATCGGGAAAAAAGCGACTGGTATATTATTAAATAACATTTTTCCTTTTAAGTGACAAAAAAGTCATACAGGTTTGGAAAGATTAAGTTTTGGAAAGTAAATTATTTTTTGGGTGAACTAATCTTTTAATTTACCACAGCCCTGACAGTCTTTCTCTGCCCTAACAGATTAGACTGAGTGACCTTTCCTACAGAAATCTACTCTTCTATTCATCTGGAAAAAGGGAGTGGATTTTTTCAAGATGTTCTCATCTAACGGTAAAAGCAGGTAAGGAATTTGATGCTGTGGGTGAAGTGTTGAGATGCAGGTCACATTCGAATGTACAGAAGAGTGGGTGAATTCCAGGGCCCCCAGACAATGGGGCCACTGTTGAGATGAAGCTCTTTCACACGGCCCGGGCGGGGCAGAAGGGAGGGGCCGGGAGGTGCACTGACAGTTCATGTCATCCCACCCCTGTCTGCGTTTATTTTTCAGAGTCATAGAGTCATTTCAGCATGGTGGAGGCAGGATGGTGATGTTCACAGACACACACATAGGCCTACAGACACACAAACTTAAGGCTGACTTGGGTGCCAGCACCTCAGCTGATATCCTCACCACAATCCAATTGAAATTTGTTGGTGTGGAACCCCAGATATGTTTTTTCAGCATTCAAAGCCTGCAGACGTATACACATACAGTAGGTAGTCAACCAGAATGAGCCTTTTGGTCTATAAGGGCCACTGGCTGTGACTAAGCCTGCATGGAATCTGGAATCCACAGAAAGTTCAGCAGACCTCCATGAATTCAACAGCTGTCATTCAGCAAGAAAGACAGATGTGTTATGTTTGCTTATTTATATTTTGACTAATTTCAAAATGATTCAGCTAGCAATTAGGAATTGCTCAGTCAGACAGCAAAAATTTGCTGGATAATCACGAATCTCAGTTCCATATTTCATTTGTTTGTTTTTTGTCATTTGTTGTGCAACGGGTGCAATGTTAGATGCTTTGACGCATAAATTTGCATTGTTACTATCGGTATGATGTTAAAAAAAGATTTTTTTTTAGCTTTCTATTTATCAAATAATCCTGAAACAAATGTATAACGGTTTCCACAAAAATATTAAGCAGTTTTGATAATAATAAGAAATGGTTCTTGAGCACCAAGTCAGCACAATTTCTGAAGGATCATGTGCTTGCTCGGTAGCTCAGCTGGTGCAGAATTGTACTTGTGATGCGGAGAGCTCGGGTTTGAATCCCTTGAAAGAGTCACGTTAAAATAGCTCAAAGACAGGAGTTCAAAAACAAGCTTAAATACCATTATGATTGCATTTTAATGTCGCATTTGCTTTTGTTAACACTATCGGGTAGGTTTAGTGTAGGTGTATTTTAAAGGGGTCATATAATGGTACATGCACTTTTACAAGTTGATTGCACTGAAATGTCTGTTGGCAGTGCCTGTACACAACCATCCTATCATGATAAAAATCCATCCAGTGGTTTTGTTTTAATCTCCTTATATGTTTGACCATCTCTGAAATCAAGCCGTTCGATATTGTGACGTCATAAGATCGTACGCCCCTCCCGCTATTGTGATTGACAGCCGTGTTTCAACACAAGACCCGCCCTGAGCAAGCTGTGACAGCCGTTGTCATAGTAGTCCGCCATTGTTGATATGCTGGAGTAGAATGGCGTCTAAGCGATTGTGGTGTTCTGTTCTTAGATGTAAGGAACACAGCAGTCATTTGGATGTTCCTAAATCCGAGCCGTTGAAGAAGCAGTGGCTGAGTTTTGTTTTTGAAGCAATATGCCCAAAGGATTGACGCGGGGATTCCCTCACGGGGATTCCCCACGATCGTCTGTGCTTTCATGTTTGAAATCGTGAATCGCGAATCATTTCACACCAGACAGCTTCACAAACGAGAAAAAACGGATCGGTACCAACGTGTTCCTGCTGAACCTCCAGAAGATGTGAGTGTAATGTTTTATTAACCTTTATATTAGTATTTATATTAATCTTTGCGAAATTTGCAAACCTTGCTGCAGGCTTCACGATGAATGCGTCTAAGGTTTACACTCAGGGTACATTACGGCATGTTTTCTATGTACGACGTTCTCAATATAATTCATAATCCCACGTTTATAACGAATAACACGTGGTTATTGTGTTAGATACGGTTAGAGAATGTCTAATACGGTGTACCCACAGAACAGAGGGGCGGGGTGAGCAAAGCTCATTATCATTTAAAGACACATGCACTGAAACGGTGTGCTGAAAACAGAGCTGTTTTTGAGCAGGTAAAATTAGTGTTTTCTTACAATACTAATGAGAATTTTTAATTAAAGTATATTACAAACTTTTAATTTAGACCCTAAAGAATCATATTAGCTTGTACAAAAATGGCATTATATGACCCCTTTAAAACGTGATTTCAATTCAGAACTGCGGTGATGCGTACAAACACCAACGTAGTTCCCTTCGCTAACGGACTTGTGGAAGGGCCCTTCGTGAAAGGATCCAGTTGTTCACTTTCGTTTGGAACCCCCTACAAATGGTGTCCCCTTCCCGAAGTACCCTTCAAGGGACAATTTACTTAGAAACTGTCTCAAAATGTGCATGACGCAACTTATTTTGCAAAAACGTTGCCACAGGTACGTTTTTCTAATGAGCCTGGGCTGACATTACCAACCTTTTGAATGAGAGTCAAAAGTCAATCAAACTTAAGAAAGAAAAAAGAAAAAAACAGAATTGTGAACAGCATTTTGCCTCATTTAAATCCATTCCACAGAATTCTGAATATACTAACCTTTATTAGCACAGCAAATGTGAAGAAAGTTTGCAGATTAAAACTGCATTGCATTAAAATTATTTTACAGTGCAGAAAATACAACTTCTGATGTGGATTTTGCGACGGCAGCAGTATGAGACCATTATGTGGATGGAAATCCACAGAGGCTGCCTTGGAACATTGAAATGGGTCAGTGTGGGTGAAACCTCCAGGTCACCCACCAATGTTATTCAGTTTTGCCATCATCCGTATCATCTCTGTCTGAAGCAGCTCATCCCTCCTGAACTATGTGCTTGGAACATTCCATTCCTGCAGCGCCAGTGTGTTTGTGTGTTTTGTAAGGTCTCCTGGTTCTGGGTGACCTGGAGCTGAAGTGCTCAGAATCTGTTAGAGACCTCTTCATGACTTCTCTGTAGAGTCAAACAGTCCATTTTCAGAGCACCTCGGGTTCAGGTCACATGTCACAACATTGATCTGGCACACAAGGTCAAATGCTGGACTTGTTAAAACTATTTTATTTTGTGCTTTAAGGAATTTGATCAGACTTTCACACTCAAAGTAAAACATTTGGAGAGTTTAGACATTTTAGGTTTGTTAGTTTTGTTTAACTGCTTGGCATAGGGTCACTTGTAGCAGGAGTGATTAGGTTGCTCCACAAGTGGATCAATCAGACTTGACCCTCAGAACACTTGGCAAGTTACTTTGCTGCTTGGTGCAGTGAAACTTAACAAAATGAAATAAAGAAACACTGAGAGGATTATTAATTCTGATTTCACATGTTTCACTGCTTGCTTTAAATGCAATGTATGATCATTCTCTCAAGATGATTGTTGAAACATTCCAAAGTGGAGGAGATGATTTACTATGATTGACCTAGGGAAATTTAAGGGATAGTTGACCCAATTTTTTTAATTTGGTCATCATTTACTCACCCTCATGATACAAAAGAAGCTATTTTGAAATATATATCTGTTTTCGCAATCCAAGCTCATTGGAAAACCGTGCCTATGGCGGCATTTCTGCAAAATGATATTACGTTGCTACAAGTTCAGGTTTTTTTCTGAAACTGAAATGTGGATCTGGCGATGCTTAATCATGTTAGTTGTTGTACGTGTCACAGGCGTTCAAAAATAAAATGTCCTGTGAGTGGCACTAAAAAGTTAATGCTCTATCGCGTTTGAAAATAACGTGCCGCCTACATTAAACTTAAACAATAGTCAAAATTAAATGTTTCTCAGGAATCATATCCGAGCGCTCCACATCACAAGTGCAATGCTGTACCAGGTGAGCTACTGAACAAATTTAATACATTAGAAAAAGCATACATATGAAGCTGATTATGTGATGTAAATGCCAAAATGTATTAGTTTGATAAAACTGTATTGAGGTCATAACATTGTGCAAAGAACCGCAAAAAAAGAAAAGTCTTCATTTATCTGCCCTGTAATCACAATTTGTGTGATAAGGGGAAAAAAGTTGTTGGTGTTTTACTAGTTACAACTAGTGGTCATTTAAACTGGAAATTGCAGTGAATTGTACATGTATGTATATTTTTGCAAGAATGTAGGTAGAGACACATTTTTACAATGGGTTTATGTTGGCTTTAGTCCATATAGTGAAAGTCAATGGGGTCCAAAACAACACTGAACTTTCATTAAGGAAATAAAACAAACTAACAAACAAAAAAGAGAGACATTTATCTTCTTTTGTGTTACACAGAAAACAAGAAATCCATACAGGTTTGGATTCGAATGACATGAAGGCGAGTAAATTAACTATCTCATGCTTTTAATGTATTTCCCTATTCACATAATATTCATTGCAATAAACTCCAACATCTTCTCAGATTCAAAATTTCTGTCTGCAAGATTTATTTGTTGTCCAGGAAATGGTGTCACATATGGCCTTAATGAGTTTCTCAGTAAGTACTCTCTGACAGACATAACTTGTGCTTTGGTGCTCTTGACCCCAGCTGGACAGTTTCCGTCAGCTGCTGAATGACAACGCTCCGTAAAATGGCCTGATTAGGTTTTTTCAGCCCCCCACAGAAGTCATCTGAAAGCAAACTCATATGTGTGCTGAAAAGACCAGAGTTGCTTGCCTGACTCATTTCCGCCACCACACATTGTTTATTCTCAACAGTTCATTTCAATGAACCACTTAAAAGCAGTCATTCTGTGAGTCAGTGAGTTGTTAACCCTGCCAGAAACAAACATTTAGCTTATAGCTCTATGAATACCTATTATTTTGTATCATGCTAGATTTTTGCTGCAATCAATGTATTGACAACACACAATCTCTCAAAAGTACTCAAAAACTCACATTAATCTGATTCAGAAAGTGGTCAGTGAGAATGCTGGGGTTCAGGATTCTGGTTGCTGATTGCAGACCTCAGGCTGAGCCTGACTGCAGTGATCATGATCGGTGATCACATCAGTATTCTCAGACAGGGATACACCCTTCAGCTCTTCCCCTCTGCTTTGCTGATGAAATGCTGCCATGTCTGAGGGCAATGCTGAACGCGCTGTGAGGAGGGGGATACGGAAGTTCTTTTGTAAGTGTTTGAGAAAGACAGAGAGGAAAGGAAGAGAAAGAGAAACTGATCCATGCCAAATGGAATTCTAAATGAAGTTTGAGAGGAGTATTCTCATAATCCTGTCAATCACAGGTCTCATTTCTGTGATAATCCTTCTGACATCCTTCCACAACCCCAACTCCACATTTCTATTTCTATTACATATTCACTAAAATGGCAAATAAATAAATATTTCAGTGTTCCAGACAGACTGATAGACAGTGCATCAGTGGTGGGGATTATTGACTGTTTCTAATGGTTACAGTAGGTAGCAGCAAGTAGCTGTCTTTATAAGTGAATCGTTGAATCACTCATCCAAGCGTTTTGTTCAAATACAGCAATTCATTCAGGAAATAAACAATTGATAGGTGTGTTTGGCCTGAAGCTGCGCAGACCAATCGGTGTATGACATCAAAGTATCGCAAGAGCGATTAGAGAGTCGGCTACGTATGCTTTTAAGACGCTCTCGCTGTACTTTGTCATACACCAATCAATCTGCGAAGTGCCGCTTCAAGTCATTTATCAGTTTTATCAGTGAATCGTTGAATCGTTCGCTCAACCGATTTGTTTAAAAAGTGTAAAATGTTTAAAATGAACATCATCTGAATATCAGCATAATATGGTTTCAGTAGGGTAGTGTTTAGCCGGCTGGTTAACCATCCAGATTTTCAGGAAACGGGCCTGGAAAGTTCATATTTTGTTAATTTCCAAGATATTTCAACATAAGCAAACATCCATTGCTGGCCATCCATCTTCTTACCATATGCTAGTAAACAGTTGTTCTCAAACAACTGATTGTCTTTCAATGCTCGATGTTTGTATATGGTGTGCAAAGGCATTTGTTGAAGTAACTGAAGCTGGTTGTATTCAGTTTTTACAGCTGTGCGCTTTGAAGGGTGCTGTTATCAAATTCAAATTCTTTTCAGACATGCAGTGCTCCAGTTCCCTGTATACATATCATTTATAATTTATGGAATAGTATCTCCTATAAAGCATCAAAGTTTGCAGCATTCAAGCTTTTTTTGAATTCAGCCCAACCTTATCACCATCTACATTGTCTGGAAGTCCAGTGCAGTGACAACACAACCAAAACAGACAAAGCTCATGTTTAGATGATGCTATCGTCTCAGTTTCAAAGCGAATGTGATTTATGTCGGCTTCCTAACATGTCTGTGCCTGGTTTGGCTTTGTGCATCAGTTCATTTGGGTATTGTAAAGAGCGCTCACCCATCTCAGACGAAAACAGGAAGTACAAACATTGCACAAACAACAGTCTAATCGCTTCCTGTCAGAGGTCTTTTGCGGAGCACGACCTGTAGGAAAACAACAGCGCTGTTGGTCAGATGGCTAGATAAGAAAAGCCATCTCTTTCTCATCTTTTTCCATCTTATCAGGCAAAGACAAAGCTTCGCAAACAAGTTTATGGTTAGATTTATATTTAAGAGATACATATTTTCGAGCACCCACACACTATGCTTATGGATAGTGGCCAGCACGCACACATAACAACTACGGTCCATGCCCACACACAGTGACACTGCCGTGATCTAAAGGGAGAACCTCAAATAATTATACACGAGGGTCAGATTTATATGAGCATGGACCCAACAAAACTGTTAACATCATATATGAGCTTGTGGATTAGTTTCAATTTATGTGTATATGTGCAGAAGTACTCTTTGCATTTGTGCCTGGGGATGTGAAACCTGTGTACCTGTATATAAACCATACAGTAGTATGTGCTTTTGTTTTTTATGTGCATGTGTGGATGTATGTGTGCAGGAGTTAAGGCCCTAGAGAATTTTGGTCTGTGTTATTTATGTTATATCCTTTGGCAGGTAGCCTATATATGTTGTGTTTGTGAATATCTTACTGTATTTTATGTGAGTATATGTGTCTCTTTGGATTTATATTTATTTGTGTTGTGCCTAAGGCAAGGGTTGAACTAGAAGCCTAAAAATCCCTTAGGCTGAAGAATATAACTTAAATCTACACCATGTTATCATCACACACACCCACATGCACACACTCACATTGACTCACCCCTTTAATAATAGGTTGTCAGAAAAAGCTAGCAGTGTTGTGAACTATATTAACTTCATAGAGTTAATTAAAAATGAATGAAAAAATAATTTATCAATTATATTTATTATTTATTGTATTATAATACCTAATATTATTTATATTTAAAAATGTAAACGATAATAAAAATAAAATAAAATGTATTGCATAACTTAGAAATATTATACCTAATGTTTTTAAAAGAGTAGCTTTACTCTACTAATTTAATTTATGTGTACAGTATTAAAGTAGCTTCTCCAACACTAAAAACATGAAGACTTTAACCATAAACAGCAATGTCACTTTGAAGTACAATTCCTCATCGAGCAGAGCGGCTCTGGAAAGAGTCATATCCTGAGGCCGATCAGGACATGACGGAGAGAATGTCCCGCCAACTTTCTGCCTT
This sequence comes from Rutilus rutilus, assembly GCF_951802725.1. Taxonomy (NCBI): domain Eukaryota; kingdom Metazoa; phylum Chordata; class Actinopteri; order Cypriniformes; family Leuciscidae; genus Rutilus; species Rutilus rutilus. The sequence goes on from NC_140214.1 coordinate 12,990,542, forward strand.
TGAAGTCTAAAGCGTTTCTCTGGCGATTCCATGCTACACTTTTGACCCATTTATCAATGTTTTGACAAGAGAGAGAATGCATGAGTAAGCTAGTCATAATCACCAATCTCTGCTGGCAGTAAAGAAGCACCGAACTTCTCCTGGAAGATGACCAGTCCTGAGAAATTGTCTCTACTTGCATTCTGTCAATGATGGTAGAGGAGGGAAAAAATGCTTGTAATAGATACATGCTCTGGTTTTTCTCAAAAGGCCTTTTGTTTTATGGAGATATCTGTCTGGGATTTAGTTTGATGTGCAATTCTAGAATGTTCATCGTGCACATCATTTATCTGACTGATCCAAAAGTCTCAGGAATGGTATTTGAGGGGGTGTTTACACAACACCGTTTTCAACTAAAACGGAAAACTTTCTTGTGTTTTGGCCGTTCATTTACACCACAACAGCGTTTTGGGGGCTTGAAAATGTGCAAGTGCAAGTTTTTGAATAAGATACCGCTATCGTCTCCATGTAAACTACATAAACACAAATTTGTGAAAAGTGTTAGGCCATGCTCCATGTGTATTACGTGTTCAGTCTATAGGCGCGTATTTCCTTACAAAGTGACATTGCCAACTTTTGGCCTGGCAGCAAAATACAGCGTTTTTAGTCATTTTCACAGATCCATGTGAATGGAGATCGTTTTGCCCATGTGCAAAAAAAATGCATATATATATATATATATAAGAAAATGTATGAAGATAAATATAAAAAATAATTCATTATAACTATTTATGTGTGTGTATAACAGTATAACTATTTACTATTTATTATTTAAAATGTCAAATATTATGACAAAAAAATATAATTCTGTGAATTTTTATATATTATGACTTAAAATACAAAAATATAAAATGTGTGAACACTGACTAAAAAATATAAAAACTAAATGTATGACTTGATAAATGAAAATATTTTATATGAAAATATAAAAATACCACATATATCAATATTGACTGTCAAAAAAGAAATAAATAAAAGAAATAAATAATACGTTTGATGTTACTATGACTTAAAATACTAAAAATACTAAATGTATGAATATCAACTGAATATAAAATACTAAATTATGACTACTGACTAAAAAGATATATTTTTAAATCTTAAATGTATTGCTTTTGACTGCTTGACTAGTAAACTAACTAGTTGTTGATAGACTACATTTACAGACATTGATTATGACTAAAAATATACAAAAATATATATTTATGACAATTTTCATATTGATTATGGCAATAATGAATAAATGCATTTATGATTATTAACTATAACTTAAAATGCAAAAAAATCTAAATGTATTACTATTGACTATGATTAATATATATATAAAAAATTATTAATATTGACTATGCCTAAAACATGAAAAAAATACATTTATGACAAAAAAACAAACTAAACTAATGACAATGGATGTCATACTCTGAATATACAAAAAACATTTGTGCTTGCGTGTGTGTGTGTGTGTGTGTGTGTGTGTGTGTGTGTGTGTGTGTGTGTGTGTGTGTGTGTGTGTGTGTGTGTGTGTGTGTGTGTGTGTGTGTGTGTGTGTGTGTGTGTGTGTGTGTGTGTGTGTGCGTGTGCATCCTTTGATAACAAACACTTGGGAATGCTTTTGAACAGAAAATCTAAATCCTGTTCAGCATCAGTGCGTGCATGGTTTTGGCCAAGCTCATAAGAGACCAGATCCGCTTTGATTTGTTGCGTTGTGTTTGGTGGTCAGGTTGTGCAGCCAGAGGCACAGATTTAGCCTGCAAGATCACTGACATCAGTCATCACTCTTACTGCCTCTTATTAGAATTTACCTGACCTCCCCAATGCCAGCCAGTCCCAAAATCTGCACAGGAAGTGACAAGGGGGAGATTCAAAAAAGAAAGTGATGCAAAAAAGAGAGAGTTACATACCAGGGCCTGGTTTGCATGAGAAACAAGCTGCCACTGCTGAAGGGTGCCCTGGAGGGTCATTAGAGCTGACATTTGTGTGTCATTGGATCATTTCCTTCCACCTCAGCCATAACGTGCTCTGCGTCTTGCTCTCTCTCTTTATGGAGAGGCGTCTTGCTTTTTATTGCACCCTTGTTTTGTTATTTGCATTTACAGAGTGAACTCTGAGGTAACACTCCCTGCACTTAGTCGACCTGCTCTGCCTTCTGTACTCCCATAGAGACTGTTTGTATAATTGTAAAGAAACTAAGTGTCTGAAACAGCCAAGACCCTCTACAATACCTTAACTAGCTTGTAAAATCCATTGGAAGGTCACAGTAAAATATTTACTTTCAAAGCACCCCATCTTGCATCGACTGCAGGAGATGTTTTGAACTACAGCCATACACAATGTGTTTTAGCCATCACGACAATTTGAGACATTTGCAGATCATATTTGTCATACGAGATTACTTTCGAACAGTCTATGCAAGCTTACTGTAAGTGAATCACAAAAAAAGAGGTTTTTGAAATCCAGTGCATCTGTTTCCTTTACACTTACATTCGCTTACAGCCTGGGAAATGGATTTGTTTGAACTGATTTTTTTTTAAGATCGTGAAGTGACGTCTGCGAGGCTCGTAAGTTCTACGAAAAGAAGGAAGACAAATTCGAAGCAAATTGCTTTCAGCGCAGCATCTGCAGGCCAGCTCTAATACCAGTTCAAGCTCCCGCTCGAACATTTTCGTGCCCAGTGAATGTTGTACAGACAAGAAGATGAAAAACTAGTAATGTCTTCATTGGACCAGGCTTTGAAGTGCGGACATCTGCTTTGTATTTTATCGCCGATCACTACTACGGCCGTCCAAAAAGCCACAATTTCCACTCAAGCGTTTGCTTAGGATTGTTGTAATTAAATACTTAGGTTTTATTGGCTTCCCCTCTTGCAGAAGACTTCCATAGGGCAAATTCTCAAAAGCAATAGAAGAGCTGACTGCAGATTGTGACAGATTAAGAGGCAATAAAGTTCAGAACGAGTTCAAGCCAGGAAGGTTGTAAGGCAATGACCTGGCTTTTCCTCTTACACACCGTAGTTTAGAAAATAAAAAAAGAGTAAAGCGCAGACAAGCTCTACGCAGTCCTAACACAGTCGGAATAAGCTGACAGAAGAATGTCTGATGAGATAAAAGGGGAAAAAAGATAAGAGATGTTCCGAAGTTATGCAGTCAGTTTGTGTGGTAGAAGGAGAGCATGAAAGAGAAGGCAGATGACCTTCTGAGAAGAGAAGAATCAAGTTCAGAGGATGAGTGAAAAGAGAAAGGGAAAGTTTAGAAAAAAGGACAAATGATTTGGAAGAGATTATGAAAAGTGTGTGTAAGGGAGAAAGTAGGGGGTGTCTATTGAATTAGGGTGAAGTATGTAATTTCTATGCCCCTAGTGGTATAAAATGGATTTACAATATGTTTGTTTGAACATCTTGACTGGGCTAGACATAAAAACACAATATAAATCAGTTTAACCAATGGTGTGAGTTTGGGCGGGACTATCTGATTGCAAATGAGAGAATTTAGTTTTTCTTACACAGAAATGAAGACTAAATTTATGACTGGACTATTACTAAAAAATTACAAAACTACATAATTTGAAGAAAAATAATAATCGAATCTTAGATGTCATTTTCTGAGACTGAAAATCCATTCATGTTTCTGGCTTTATCTGACCATTTGCAAGTCATTTTATTATTATTATTTGCGTAATGCAGAACTTTGACTAAATGTATGACTTGACTATTACTAAATATATAAAAATAGTACATTTATGACAAAAAATATATGTTAAAATGACTAAACTTATGATCATGGGTGTAATTCTCTGAGAATGAAAAGCCATTTGTGCAGAAATTACACACTTCACCTTTAATCTTAATAGGTAATTGTTACAATTATGCAGAATGTTAAGTAATAGCAATTACATAAATCTATACACACACACACACACACATGCAATTAATAGATGCAATTAATCGTGATTAATCGATTTGACAGCACTTTTTTTTTAATCATTAAAAAGTACGAAATAAATCTATTTCACTAGCTACAACACATCTGTGAATGCTCCTGCACTGTGGACACCAGAGCTCACTCCTCCTTTATCTGCCAGACCACCGCCACACCGTCAGTCTCTTTTGTCAGGAAATGGAACACATTCCTCCACTTTCTCCCTTCGTGTTCCCTTGTTTTCTACCCCAACTGCTGCAGGCAACTCCGTGTAGTATGTTAGGAAATGAGTGAGAGCATGCGAGTAAAACAGAGTGAAAACAGAAGGTTAAGCACATTTTAATGAGAATTGCCCTGCTAACAAGCGAGGTGACCCCCACAGCAGCCCAGTATGCCGGGAGACAGACGTGCTGCACAGCCCATTGAAGGGGCTTCGTCGTGTAATGAGCCTCATGTTTGCGTGTCAAAGTTCTTCTCGTTTCTCAACCGCAGGCTCCCTGAGCGCCAATCAGGTGCCTCTTTTGTCTACCTACCGATCTTTTAGCGAACGACGACATGACAAAGCTGTTAGTGTGCTGGTGACTCAGGACTAAAAGTGCTTGGAGATTACTCTACAAATGTTGTTGTACACTGATTGTCCTGATTATGGGTTATGTATTAAATCCATGTGTGTTTCTGCCTGCACTGCCAGAGCTGTTTTAGTCATCAGTTACTCCCTGAAGCAAGAGCTCTTTAAAGGGAAGAAGCGAGCGCTAGCTGATGCTGGATCATGTTCAGTCGTGTGCAAAAGAGTGTTATAATACTGATCGCTCATAAAGTGAAGAAATAATGGGTACTGATGGCTGCCAAATGCTTTTTCTTCCTCTTACAACTTCTATTGTCGGAGTTCATAAAAATGTTTGATTGTAAATTGTGCATTGTGAAAAGGTGTGTTACTACTCAAGAGAAGCTGTGTATGTACTTGAGTGAGTGCAAAACTGTCCCCGGGGCCACGGTTGGCATTTGTTGTCCTTCTGGCAGCCATCACGACGAGATGATGGATGACCACACACAAGTGGTGTTGGCCAGGGGTTCTGAGAAGCCCTGCTGGTGGTTCATCTAATGAAAACCTGGCGTATCTACAACCCAAAGCAACATCTGCTACAGGGCTCCACGTCTGGTTCTCTATGTAGAAGACAAAAACCACAATCAGGGTTGTGTGCCACTCAGAACTGAATTGAGAATGCCTTAAATTCCAACTCAGTTCCTGAATTTGAATTGAGGTAGCAAACAAGATGAAGACTTGCAAATTGAATTTAAATGTGTAGGGAAGTACAATTAAAATGAAATGAAAACCCAAATAAATGTATGTACTGTGTAAATAATGTTAAAGGTTTATAGGCCTTACAGACAATAGATTGAGGCATGGTTAATTCAAATCAAATTCATGAACTGAAAGTTGACAGTTTGTCAATTCTGAATTTAACAAAGTTCTAAGATAACTCTTTTATCGTTTTATCTTTCAAATTCTACTCCTGCCATCTAAATCTGTTTCCATTTAGGGGAAGTCGGTCAGGAGAGAAATGTTCCATATGAACGGAAATTTAAAGTGCATGGAGAGCAGGCCACAGGACCTGGTCACACAGCATTAACTACACATCAGCATTCTGCGTCATTAAAGAAATGAGGTTTGCGTGTGAATGTTCAAGTGAATTTCTACATGTGTTTTTGAATTTGTGTAGTATTGTGCACAAACTGTGAAACTCCCTGGATATCGTCTGGCCCTCGTTATACTGTAATGATTGATAACGGCCATTATTTTTTTGTTTGTTTGGTGTGCAATGGGATGTAGAGATTATCTAAATGAGCATTAACACGAGATTTCCTGTCAGCATTTGTTTAACATTTGGGGTTTTAATGAGTTCTGGCTCTGGATTTTGAATAACATGAACACATGCATAAACTGGATCCAGCTTGACTTTAGCAAATTAATGTAGTAATGGATTAAGATCTTTTTAATAAAGTCTGATGCATAATCTAGTAGAAAATTAAGTCCACGTTGAAAACATGCAGTTCTTTCTATTTTCTAGTTAATTTACAAGTGGAAAATTGGTTTTAATTAAAAAACTCAACTGAATAGGTAATGCTGCAGTCACGTCATTCGCTCTGCAAGTCCTGTTATTATGCATTGATCAGCTTTATTTTAGTCTACACTCAATGTTCATCAATGTACATTTCTTCACAATCTTATTTTATCAACCAGGAATTGTTAATTTCAACTTCAGACGCACTTTATTATTTCATGAGCCTGGTGAGATATTTATTTGGTCTCTGTGAGACATCAAGAAGATGAATCAAGAGTGACTCATTCTATTACTCATAAGCGCTTGTGGGCTTTTCCAACCACAAACATTAGTGGACTACAGCCAGACAGTTAGCTACTGAGATAGCACTGTTGTAACTAGACACAACACAGTTTTATAAACAACCAAACAACCACAGAACAGTCAAAATAACAGAGGTAATGAAGCAGTAATGTTTCTCTTAAAGGGATAGTTTGCCCCAAAATGCTAACTGTGATAACAGATTTACTCTCCCCCTCATTCAGACCCGTATTACGTTCTTTCTTCTGCCGAACACAAAAGAAGGTTTTATTTATTTATTTGATTACAGTAAATGATGACAGACAAATATTTTTGAGTAAACATTTAAGATGTGAAATCTGACATAAATTGGCACACATTCATGCAGTACTTAAAGAATTAGTTCACCTCAAAAACTAAATTTCCTGATATTTTACTCACCCCAATGCCATCCAAGATGTCCATGTCGTTCTTTCTTCAGTGGAAAAGAAATTACGTTTTTTGAGGAAAACATTTCAGGATTTTTCTACACACAATGGACTTCAATGGCAACCAGAATGTTGAAGTTCAAATCAATGCAGTTTCAAAGGGCTCTGAAGTGCTTCAAAGGGCTCTGCACGATCTCAGCTGAGGAATGGGGTCTTATCTAACGAAACGATCAGTCATTTTCTAAAAAAAATAAAAATGTATATATTTTTTAACCACAATTGTTCGTCTTGTGCTGGTCTGCGACGCGCCATGCATTGCGTCATCGTGTTGGAAAGGTCACAAGTCACGTCATCTTTCTAAGTTATTTGTCTGAGTACTCCGGTTCACAAAGGTAGGGAAGGGCGAAAAATTCCATCTCATTTTCTCTTCCAACTTCAAAATCGTCCAACATCTTTGTTTTAATTTATTAATAATTTTTTCTTCTTTTTTTTTCGTGACCTTTCCAACGTGATGATGTAATACGTGGTGCGTCGCAGACCAGCACAAGACGAACAGTTGTGGTTAAAAAGTATATACATTTTTATTTTTTTTAGAAAACAACCGATCGTTTCGCTAGACAAGACCCTTATTTCTCGAATGGGATCGTGCAGAGCCCTTTGAAGCACTTTAAAGCCCTTTGAAACGGCATTGATTTGAACTTCAACATTCTGGTTGCCATTGAAGTCCATTGTGTGGAGAAAAATCCTGAAATGTTTTCCTCAAAATACTTAATTTATTTTCCACTGAAGAAAGAAAGACATGAACATCTTGGATGGCATTGGGGTGAGTAAATTATCAGGAAATTTTCATTTTGAGGTGAACTAATCCTTTAATATAACAACTTTAAAGTTCAAATTGAAAAAGTGTACTATTTGCTTTCTTTATGCACATTGCAGGTGTTATTGTGAATGATTCATTGACGCTCATTCAAAAAAATATAATTTAATATAATTTCGTTCTTAAGTGTGTCTTAAGTGAAAATCTTTGGTTGTTGCACTGCTGGGTACATAATAATAATTTGAAACTAAACATTTAATCATTTTGTTATTTATAATATTCAAATTCTTAATGGATTATATATAGCCAAGAAAGTGCGCAAAAATGAAAATCACGCAAAGCCACAATCTCACGAAGTTCCGTTATTATCAATGAAGCTGTCTACACTGCACACTGAATCTCTTATTTACATTGCGTCTACACTTTGTTTACTGAGAGGATTCACACTGAACAAATACTTGTTTTTGTTGCCGTTTTGAGCGGTGAGTGGATTCTGACTAATTTAAACATCTCTGATTGGCCATTGCATTCAAGAGATCAACAGATATGTCTCTGTGATAGGCAACATTGCTCAGCGCTGCAAAAACACGTTGGAAATAGAAACCTTTGACGCTCTCCAGAGCGCAAAAACAAATACCCACTGGAGCATTTGCCAAATATGTTTTGCATAATGGGGCCTCCTGATTCCCTGGAGCCCTAAGGGGCCGCTTACCTCGCTTATTGGTTAAAATTTTTAAAATGTAGGGCTTGGTTGACTCCATCAGTTGTTGATTGGATGGAGGCAGATCTGAAGGCAAGTTTGCAGGTAACAGTAAGTAAGGGGTTTAAGTGGAATAAATTGTTAGAGAAGTCCAGCATTCATCACCCGAGAGATGCCTGTAGTTTCACCAGAAGATCGAGTTGTGACATTTTAATTAAAACTATGAGGTAAAAAAAAAGAAAGATACGCTTGAACGATTCATTCACAATAATATCAATAACATGTATTTAGAAAGTGATATGTGTATTTTCATTTAATTCCAACTTTAAAAGCATACAATCAGTTTTAAATTAGACAGGCCATAACCCATATGCCATAAACTGGCATATGCTATGCCAGTAGGAGAGGTTAGTTTGTACCTGTCTAATTAAATGACTAAAGTGACATGTGTTTGCAGATTGAGAGGCAACCATAGAGTAAAGGACATCTGAAGGGCAGCCATGGAAGCGATACAGAAACACACTTCCTCTACACGGGTATTCAGATTCAGCAGAAAACATCACTATGTCAGCTCAGTGGACCCTCACTATTGGCCCCCTCCATAAACACACACACACACTTATATCACTCTGTTCCACTCTCCTACACACACATCGTGCCAACGCTTCCTGCGTCCTCACTGCCAGCGTGGCTAAGCCTCTGGTGGGTTGTTGGATTCATGCGTCGGGGGCACAAGCCAGCATGAGCGCTCTGTGAACACAGCCATGCATATGACAGCTCCATGGGGCAACGTACAAGCGTGTGCATTTGTCTCGCTGTTCCTGCCCTAATCAGATCATCCCTGGGGTACGTCTGATTGACGCAGTCTGCACGCCTTCTCACTCTTTTCTGTGGGAAGTGCTGGCATGGCATGGGCTACTGCAGTGTGTGTACATGAGCATGTCTGTGCACACCTTCATCCTAAGTAAAGAGACGTATAAAATCCTTTTTGTTCTCCACCATATGATGCTGATAATGTATTTGTTTTTTAGCCTAAGATCTTTCAGTTCCTTATTATTTCCCTCAATAAATGAAGTGAATTCACTATTATTTTAGCATATGTTGCACAGTATTTTAGAGTAAAAGCCTGTATTTTATTCACTAACTACCCACAATCCAGTTTAACCATGCGCTTAATGCACTATGAGAGCGCTGTGTTATATATTTTAATCAATTATGGTTTAATAAACTTTTGTCATGTTTAAAGAAAAAAAAAAACGTGTTTTAATGTGTCGATTAACATACTTGATTTTAAGTGTGTTATTCAACAGTACATTCAAAGTAAATATATTTTAAATGTACTAAATTGAAATGTGCTTCATCATTCCAAATGAGTTATATTAAATATATTTCAGTACATGAAAGTATCAACAGAAATGACATTCAATTTCACTTACCATAAATGCTTGTCAGTAGAATCGGCAGTACCCTTTAAACATATTTTAAAGACAATATAAGTAATCATGAAATGATTTACATTTAATATAAATGTAAAATATAATCACAAATAACATGCAGTCAAATGTCTGAAAACATTAACTTCGCACTTAAGTATATTATTTTAAAGTATATTATTTCCTTAAGTACTCTTTTTAAATTTGTTATACTTAAAGGTATAGCAGAGGATTTTCCCGAATTTTTGAAAAGAACCGCCCTCTCCACTTTTTGAAAAAATGCACATGCGCAACACTCTACCTGCTCCCGAGAGGGAACGCCTATTAAACGTGTGCACGAGAGAGCATGCACGAGCCTAGTTCTCCTCGTGCACGCTCTGTTTACAAGTTGCTGTTGGCATGGCTCATACAAGCCTACTTTCCTTTACCTGTCGAGTAGAAACTTCGCGACTGAGGCATCAGTGGGAAGCCCAACCTGTGCTTTTAGCTCACGCCAGCGTGTGAAATATTCTCCCAAAAACACTCTGACTCAAAAACATTCATGCAAGACAAAATGTCAAATGCCCTTCCGTGTTTTATTTACTTATTATACTGATCGATTGAGTGAGGACTCAAGACATGATCTGCAATGGAGAAGTAGCTTGTTGCATTTGTGTAATAAATACTATGTGAACACATTGGAATTATCAAAAATGAACACACTAGGTTTTAGAACATTTCAGTGTGATACCTTTTACCATTTGGTCATAATTACTTTAGACAAATTGAGATGTTTACCGTGTCTGCGCGGTGCGTGACTTGTGCCAGGGCTAGCATCGCTAATCATAGCTTACATTAACTTTTACTAGCAGTGATTTTAAATGGATTTCTCCAAATAGCATGACAAAACTTTACCTGTCGAGTAGAAACTTCGCGACTGAGGCATCAGTGGGAAGCCCAACCTGTGCTTTTAGCGCACGCCAGCGTGTGAAATATTCTCCCAAAAACACTCTGGTCTTGTTTCTTTCTTTAGAGGCCTTTCTCTTCTTGTCATACAATTCGTAGACACTTTTTCTCTTGCGACCCTCAGACATTTTGAAAAAACCCGGTGAGAACGGGCGAGCTTCAGTGAATGGCTGAAACCGTAACTCACCACACACATACACCCGAAAGTGCGCATGCGCAGAAAGTGAAAACTATAGGGACGAGCACGTACGACGGCCTTACGTAAACATATCACCAGAATGATTGACAACTAGGAGGACCAATAGTCTTGATGATCCACCCGGAGAAAGAAAATCCTCCGCAATACCTTTAAAGTGTACTTCTTTTTCACAAGGGTACTGTACATGTACAAAAATATGCAATAAATATTCAAAATCAGCTTATTATAAAACCTGATTTAAACTTTCCACAATAAAAATGTAAAGGTGTACCTTTTACACTTTGTCAACTGGTTGAATCAACACACTCACTGTCATTGTTTTTAGATGCTTAATATGTAAATTACTCAGTGCATTTTGATTAACTGGATAGCTGTCCGATTGAGTGAGCCCATTCCATTTACACTAGGCCTGCACATCAATGTCACAGCAAAACAGATTTAGCATAATAACTATTTCTGAGATGTATGCAACTGTAACACGTCCGAGTTCACTTCCGGCATTATGCTATTGGAGGTCAGCATAATTTGATCAGATAGCTATCAGTAAAAATACATGAAGTTGCCAAATGTAAATACTTCCCTAGATGTGCAGAGTAGACAAGCACCATTTTTGTGGGTGTGTTTGTGTTGTTACCTAATTTGCATAATTCCTTTAGTGAACTGGCCGCTAAAATAACGCAGACAGTGCAAATAAACGTCGCTATCGATATATTCTTAGTGAATTCCCTCCTAACTGAAGCCCCTGAAATTTAAACAGGAAATCCCATTCAAAGCGATTCCCCGATATTATCCGTGTTTACATACCGCAGATATGCTAAGTGTGTATACAGTGAGCGTTGAAGTTGAGGTCCACGCTGTGCGCTATCGGTCCGTGGAATCAGTGAATTCCTCAATACTCACATCTGCATGGCTTCACACACGCCAGATCCAGATGTTGCTCACAAGTCCACAGCAGGAGATGAAGAGCAGAGCTTTCCATCATTCCAACAGCAGCAAACAGCTCCGTTGAGGAGAAAAACCTGAAACGTATCAGGTGGAACAGGTCTGGAAACTGTTTCTGACTTGTTTATATGACTCTTATTTAATTCTTGATTCAGAGATACTGAGTGTGGATCAGCATGTTGTTAAACCATGAATATACATGATTTCAAGGAGGAGGCCATTTTTGACCTTCAATGTTGAAGTTCTGCAAGCCTGTTCATTGTAAAATCTCTCGCACAAGACACAGAGAGAAACCAGGGCAGCTGAATTATTTTTGCTAACTATTCTTGTCTGCTTTGATGGTAAGCAGAGGAAAGGAGAGTCAGCTTCAACGTTCCCATGGGATCTAACTATACATATGGTTTCAGATATTTCTACCTGTGGCAGAAACTAAAATGGCAAATGGCTTCCAGAGTTTGCCAGTGAAGATGACCATGAAAAAAAAAAAAAAACAGAGAAGGTATTGATGGCCAGAATATAATCATTTCAGAAAGTTTCATTGATCCAAAATGCCTAATGCCATAGGAGATCATAAGAGAACCATTTTTAGTTCATATGATTCCATAGGAATTCATTTTTAATTTGCATGTTTTTTTTAGAAAAACATCTGCTTTAAAGAACACCAGACGGCTTCAACTTTCCTCTGATAAAGGAATAGTTTACCCCAAAATAAAAATGTTGTGTTAATTTACTCACTTTCATATCATTCCAAACTCATTTGACAACCATGAACAACTAAAAGTGCATTTTTAAAGATTATTCAATCATTCAAAACAAATATTTCAAGTCTTCTGATGCCAAATGATGGTTTTGTGTGACGAACAGACTGAAATTGATGTAGTTTATGTAGAAGATCTCTATCAAATCAAACAATGTGTTCATTGTTCAAATCCAATACATTTCATTGGCTCTCATTGTTTGATGACCAAATCACACACAATGCACCTAATGGCATCACATTCGATTTGAAAGCTACAACAGAAAAGATTTTCTTAAAAAAAAAAGGTATAGGTATACAATGACATAAACCTTTATGTAATTTCATACCTGCATTTCTTTCTTTCATTTTGTATTCGATTCAAAGAGCCATAGGATACTGTAGCCAACAGAACCCAAAAGAGCAAATAAAAATGGTTCTGATAAATCTTAAGTAGTGAATGCAAGGACAAAATAAATATCTAAACGTTACATCGTCTTCATTTGCAATGTAGTGATTTTAAGTAGAATGCAGTTATAACTGTGTCCATGTCAGGTGCACAATCTGTAGCTTACTTCTACCGGATAAAGCAGTAGTCCTGGCCAAAAACTCAACAGAAAATGACCGTCTGAATTTACGACAGTTCTTTTGTTATCAGAGAAAGCAGGTAACAAAGATTAGTCAGCACCTCTAGACCAGCTGGATTCACGCACGCTGCGCTCTTATCTGACCATCATTTGAATTAGATGCCGAAACACTCCCCGCATGATCGTGTGTTTCCAAATCTAGGGTTTCTGTTACAGTTTCGTTTTAGAAATATGGCATGTCCCATATGAGCCAAATGGCCTGTGATAAGAATAACAGGGCAGAAAAATAGGCTTAGATGTCAGTGTTTAACGTCAGGATTTAAATATTTGTTCGGCCATATTTTGAGTGCAGACCACAGCAGTCTAACAGAAATAAAGCAGAAAAGGGACGCCCTTCTGTTTCTCTTACCCTCCGCATCTCACTGCTCAGTTTGTGTGTCTGTGTGTTCTGGCTATTTTGGCTTTGCTCATGAAGAGAAGCCCACCAGAGAATGAAAACAACACAAATCAATCGTGCTGATAGCCTCCCTCCCTCTCCGCTCACAGGCCAGCAGGAGTGATATATACCAGCACTTTACAAAGGAAAACACACAATAAATACTTGCAATATAAACATATGTCAGATGAATGAGAGAGAGAGACGAGGGGATGGCAGGGGAGGGAGAAACAAAAGAAAAATGACGAAGCGAGTGATTTATCGGCAAAGGATGAAACACACAGATTTCAAAGAGAATTTCTTTCAGAAAATTGATATACGAGCTGTTACAAATACTTCCTCTCTTTGTTATGAAACAGTCCGTGACACGTCTGCTAAAGATGACCTGATAAAAACATTTAGTGCCATGGAACATCATGTTTCACTTCATTCACAAACAGTGGGTCTTTTGTGCAAAACCAAGGGCAATATCTGTAAAAGACAGAAAATACATGACATGCTGTGTAAACACTTATTAAGAAGAGACCGAAAGGAAAGATGGAACGCATAAACGAAAAGCAGAGAGACTGTCTGTCAATCTATTACATGTTTAAGTCGAATATACAACCATATTCAGTTTATACCATTCAGACATGGTACCGAGACATAAACAACTATGTATATACAGTAGGCCTATATACTGTATAGTCAATGCTTTTTTTTTTTCATAGTAAATTCCCGTAGCGGTAGTTTGCCTTTTTTCCAAATAATTTTGTCAGATAAATACTAGGGGTATGACTAGATCTCATACCACAAGATCTTGGAGACTGAAATGTGAGGAAATTTCTCGTAGAGTGAAAAATGTGAAATCATATAGGAGAAAAGCCAGTCAGTTGAGTTTGTGGCAAAACCTTTTAAAGTGCTTGTATATTGATGTCTTTAAATGCAGATAATTCATACTCATAAAGCAGAACTGAAATGACATTACAAGATTATTAGTTAAAACATTTTAAAATGCACCTGCAGACTATTTTTCCAGTCATGGATTTTGTCATTGAGGATTTCTATAAAATATTGTGGAAAAATCACATCTCGTCTCGTCTCGTGAGATAAGTGTCTCGTCACATCCCTAATAAATACCTTAACCAAGTTTAATGTTTTGTTCATCCTTCCTATTTAATATTTTCCTCATATTTTGATGGCTTAATCATATGTGGGGTCATTGAAAATAAATCCCTTGGGACATCACTTTTGGCTACTACTGTATATATAGAAAACATTTATATTAATGAACATTAATGCAGCATTCATTGATTATGGCAGTAGGTGGTGACAAGTGACTGTCTTTACGAGTGAGTCATTGATTCATTCAAGCAATTTGTTTAAATCTGCAGATTCATTTAGAACTGAAACAAGTGTCTGGCTACATCTGAGTAGGTGCTTCTTTTAAGTAATTACTTTGCGTCTGTTAAAAAAGTATGTTCAATAAATGCGTGTAGAATGTAATCAGAAATGTCATTCATACACTTTGAACGATTTGCTCAAAAACACTGATTCACTCAGGAACCAAATACCACTGTGTGCTGCTCTGAGACTCGTGAGACTTCTGTGTGGCTTCGTATGGAAGTATTTTCCTTGGCAGAACAAAAATAGACAAGGTAACTGGAAATATAATGTCTAAGTTGCATAAAAAGTAGCATCACTCTTGCAATTGTGCTGTTTGTCTAAAACAGCCCTCTTGCATGTGTAATATTGCTTAAATATAAATGAACACAATATATAGTCCCTTTAGAGTATCAATGAATAACACTCTATATAAATGTGATACAATTTTCATGGTATATATCAAAATATTATATTACCATTCGATACCATCACTGAATCGCATGGGACTATTACAGTGTATGTAAGTAATAGTTGTACATAGTTCTTACTGCAGCTTCTCTTTCAAGTTCCCACAGTTCTTTACAATTCCGAAGTGCACATACTACCCAAAATGCTGAGATGTAGAGCTCACTCTGAGTCTTTCTCATTGGTTAGTTTATGCAGCTGTGTCAAAGGGAACACTAGCTCTCTGAAGGGGCACAAAACAGGAATCCACCAAGAGACTGTGGCTCCGCGGCACTCAGGTTTCCTCACTCCTGTGCCCACATGCTGCTCAGACTCAGCCCTCAGCAGGCCTGAGAATAGTCCTCTGATACAGTGGGAAAGGAAAGTCTGAGCAGAGGGAATGTAAAAGAGGGAGAGAACAGGGGAGAGCGTGAAGGTGAAGAGAGGAGCACCTCTGTGATGATGGCACTCTGTCAGGACAGGAATTCCTCCCTCTGCGTTTGATTGTTTTTCTTCAAAGCAGATGATGACGGCTCACATTTTTCATCGGGCAGTTCAGGACAGACCTTCGCTTTCAGATGGACCCCCGGTTCCATTTGTTCATGTAAGGCCGTGTGAACATATGGCTGCACACACGTGCTCTCACCACCGACTTATGCGATTAGTTTTGTGTTGACTAGTCATGGATAACATGACTTAAGATGCACTTGTTCTGTGCAATTCGATACAATTGTTCTGCACAAACTGTCTCTTAATGTATATTTACATGACATTGGTTTTCTAGAATAATCTGTCATCAGCAAATATATATTTGGAATTAAGAAAAAAAAAAAGAAGAAAGTTGCTGCCTTAAATTTTTAAATGCAATCAACTTGGATGTTTAAAGGGATACTCCACTTTTTTTGGAAACAGGCTCATTTTACAACTCCCCCAGAGTTAAACAGTTGAGTTTTACAATTTTCGAATCCATTCAGCCGATCTCCGGGTCTGGCGGTACCACTTTTAGCATAGCTTAGCATAGATCATTGAATTGGACAAGACCATTAGCATCTCTCTCAAAAAAATGACCAAAGAGTTTCGATATTTTTCCTATTTAAAACTTGACTCTTCTGTAGTTACATCGTGTACTAAGACCGACGGAAAATGTAAAGTTGCGATTTTCTAGGCTGATGTGGCTAGGAACTATACTCTCATTCCTGCGTAATAATCAAGAAACTTTGCTGCCGTACCATGAGTCCAGCAGGCGTAATGATATTACGCAGACGCAGCACCTGAAAATAGGTCTAATAGGTTAGACAAACTTAGTCCCTGTGACGTTGGAAGTTACAGAGCTGGGGACTATTTTCAGGCGCTGCGTCATATCATTACGCCTGCTGGACTCATGGTACGGCAGCAAAGTTTCTTGATTATTACGCAGGAATGAGAGTATAGTTCCTAGCCATATCAGCCTAGAAAATCGCAACTTTACATTTTCCGTCGGTCTTAGTACACGATGTAACTACAGAAGAGTCAAGTTTTAAATAGGAAAAATATCGAAACTCTTTGGTCATTTTTTTGAGAGAGATGCTAATGGTCTTGTCCGATTCAATGATCTATGCTAAGCTATGCTAAAAGTGGTACCGCCAGACCCGGAGTTCGGCTGAATGGATTCGAAAACGGTAAAACTCAACTGTTTAACTCTGGGGGAGTTGTAAAATGAGCCTGTTAAAATGAGTATCCCTTTAAGTCATTTCAACTTGAATTGCATTAAACTGACTTTAAAATTAGTTGAATCTTGTATAACTTGTAAAAAAAAAAAAGAAGCTTATTTAAAACTTATTTTTATGAGTTAAAGCAAGTTATATTGGTATAACTTATTGATCATATAATGTTTTACAGTGCATGCAGAACTGACTGCATACTTTGAGTTATTTACATAAAGTAAACATGACAACTAATCATATGCCAAATAACTGACTATTAGAATGCTTTTCTAGGCAACTAGTCGACAAACAGAAATGGGTATTTGTAAAGAAAACAACATCAACAGAAAAAACACACATATTGAAAGATCACTACCTGAACAAATGACTTCATTTTATCACTATAATCATGCCGCGGATGTCAAAAAAGTATGCAGATCCAAATACAAAGGCACAATGTAAGCCATGATATATTAATTTCATTCTTGTACGTGTAATTTAAAGGTAGACTAAAAATAATACAGGCTGTAATTATCCAACCACTGAGTAATCCAAATAAATTATGATGATATAATGCACTATTTTAGCACCTCTTGTGGTCAGGAGTGAGAACCACACTCAAGAAACAAGTATTTCTCAAGACTCCTGCTGGCTCTCCAGTCGCCCAACCATAACGGCAGTTGTTCTGTGAAAGCGTGGCTAGTCATTTGGTCCTGTAGTTTATGATCTACGCCACCGCCATTCTGTTTGATGTGCAGGTTACAGTGGTTTAGGGGTATTATGGGACACCTGATCCGGGTGGTTTTCTTCAGCCCCCTGCTAGAGCTTTTGACTACGATGACTATGAGCGAGGAATGACAAGCATGAGGGAAATGTCTGGGATTATGAATTCACAAGAGAGACACAAAGCCATATGGAGAACTTTCATGTGTGCTACAGTGATATGGTCAAGTATAATTAGACCACGTTGAAAATATTGCATGCAGAGCATATCTGAATTTACATCTCAAAAAGAGTCACACTGTGAATCGAATCACAAATCCAGTGCAACACATTGGAATTTCTGAATGGTTGCTAAAGTACCAAACATGCCATGGTATTGTGCATGGCATTAAGTATTCATAATAATTATAATTCATTTATTAATTGTGATATATAATATTTAAATATATATTTTTTAATAATATTCTAACATTATTACAGTATTTTATAATATTTACTGAAGACTATATAAAGTAGACCCCAATGTTGGATAGAATCCAAATTTGGATTAAAATATTAATAATAAGTTTTTCAAAATTAATTTGAAAAGTTTTTGGGCTGCCAAAAATACTCAAACTTTTTTGAAGAAAAAAAACCTTTTGATGTCAAATGAATTAGTAATGTCATATGTGTTCATTGTTATGAATTTATTTTATATAGCTCATTGAAAATGATAATTTATTATTCTTTGTGTATTTAATGTATTATTAGTAGTAGTAGTAGTAGTAGTAGTAGTAGTAGTAGTATTTATCTATTCTGTTATTATGTTATATTGTTTTTAGGAACAATAGTAGTAAATAGTAGTAACACTAGTAGAAAAAACTATAAAATAAATAATTGACATAAAATAAATTTGTGACAATGAACACTGGGCAAAAACAAAATTTAAGATAAATGCAAAATGGAGCATTTTCATTAGTGATCTCAGACTTTCAGACCTCACTCAAAGTACCATAGTATTACAATCTGATACCATCACTGCACCACTTTAGGGACTGTGCATCAACAGAGCTCAGTGTACGTGATGACACAAGCCAGCAGAACTCTGGGAAGTGTTATCATTACACAAAGTGACACTAGTGGTGCTTTGACTTCCATGTGCGAGAACGCTGGTGTGGCTCGGAAAGAGGAACACAGACATTTGCGGTGTCGCTGCCTAAAGTCAACGTCAAATCCCACCACAGGATTCACAGACATTAGCACAACTCACAGAAACCTGTTAATGCTTCCTTATGCTTTATCCAGCTGCTGCAGTCATTCACACACACACACACACACACACACACACACACAGGCCGTAGGGAGTAACACTGAGCTTGAAATGTATTACTTTACAGTGTGTCATTACTGTACTTTTATTCCCACTGTATTAAGACGGATTTGAGTTATATTTAACCGCCACCTAAGATGGGAGGGGAAACAGTCCGGCAGCCAAAGGACTCCCTGCCATGAAAAAAGTCCTGAAAACACATTCCTTGATGTTTATCTTTATAAAACCATTATGAAGCCAGACTGCCACCTCCACAATACCTGCTTATGCAGGAGTAGCCTACATAAATTACAGCAAAACCTGATGGGAGAAAAACGAGAGACTTTGAGGTAAAAATGAGGGAAGGGGCCTGAGAATGGGCAACGTTAAAAATAATAAGAACATTTCCACATTTTAATTCACATAACTGCAATAAAAACTGGCTAAAAGGTCAAAGCTGTCTAAACAGAAACAAAGAAATCAGTTATATGGTTATAATGGCCGAGCTGACAATTACCCACCGAACCGCTGCCATATGAGCTTCAACAATATTTGCAGAAGATCAAGTACATCAGAAAACGAGGGAGCCGAAGACAGAGAGCAGAAAATGTTCATAATTGTCACTGAATATCCCAGCTCTTCAGAAGAGAGCTCTGAACCTGCGGGGAGAACTCAGACAGAGCGATTACTGATGTTTTTATTGCAACCGAATACGCCGGCACAATAATTGACTGCCTGTAGGAAATATGAAACTTTTATAGATAGAGTCTGTGGGCCAGCAAAGAGTCAGCAAACGTTTGAAGCATCGGGTTAGTTGGCACGGATAGAGACGTCGAGATTGAAGCCGTTTACAGATGAGTCAATGAGTGCAAACAGGCATAGGACTAACAGGTGCAGAGAGAGAGCTGTCAGCCGTTTCCCTGCCGGCGCTCCGTAATGAGGATGTATCTCGTGGTGAGAGAATTTATGGTGCTGCAGTTGCCTGTGTCTGTTTGGGAGCGAGCAGTGTGAGAAAACAAGAGTTGAGATTGGGAGAGGGTGTGAAAGAGAATCGAATCCTTCAGTGGTCCTTCTTTGACGTGATTGGGGTAAAGCAAGGATCAATGAAACCTTGCTGTTGGGTGGAGCATCATTGGTGGATTTGAATCTGAAATCTTTTCTTTTGTTTGTTCTGCCACTGGCAGATCTAAATGAAAAGCAGAGCACTCAAAGGACACGGCAGAAAATAAGACATGAAGTTTACAGAGAACAAGAAAGACGTCAATGAAGAAAGTTTGGAGAAGTTTCGGGAGGAATTTGAAGTGAGACATTCCCCCTCCTCCTCGTTTCCCTCGGTTATGTTTGATTTATAAAACACTGACTTTCAAAGTTAGTCTGTGTGTGTGTGTGTGTGTGTGTGTGTGTTGGGGGAAAGGCAGCCAGAGAGCAGGCATCAATCATGTTGATAGAGTCAGCCTGTTCGTGTGTGTATGTAGTTTTTTTTTTTTTTTTAAGAGAGAGCGTGTCTGCTTAAGTGTACTCGAGTATGTTTACTACTAGGGGGATTTCAGCGCAGCCTGAAGTTTGCACACACTGAATTAGTCCGTATACAGGCTGTAGATCCAAGACAAATAATGGAGCAACGTGATTGGTCCTTCACCTCAGACCCCCCCTCCTCCACCGATCTCAAAGGTTTTTGAGCCAAGTGGATTTTTAATGCAACTTTACTAAGTATAAATATAGTTCAATTAACGCTAAAGCAAAAGTACTTTACCATTTACCAAATTGTTAAAAGGTGTTTTTTTTTATTAATTATACATTTATTCGGCAAAGATGCATTAAATTGATCAAAAGTGGCAGTAAGTGTACATTGTGTGTACATTTATAATATTACAAAAAGTAATCTATTTTAAATAAATAATCTTTTGAACTTTCTATTCAGATCCCTGAAAAAAATTTATCTTGGTTTTCACCACAAAAAAAAAAAAAAAAAAAAAGATATGATATGATATATTTGTATATATTATATTATGTGTGAGACCCTGGATCACAAAACCAGTCACATGTCGCATGGGTATATTTGTGGCAATAGCCAAAAATACATTGTATGCATAAAAATGATAGATTTTTATTTTATGCCAAAAATCATTAGGGTTTTAAGTAAAGATCATGTTCCATGAAGATATTTTGTACATTTCCTACCATAAAGATATAAAACATTTCTTTTTGTGAGTGAATGCAGCACAATCGTGAACATAAATTGACAATTTTAAAGGCGATTTTCTCAGTGTTTCGATTTTTTTTGCACCCTCATATTCCAAATTTTCAAATAGTTGTATATTTGCCAAATATTGTCCTATCCTAACAAACCATACATAAATGGAAAGCTTATTTGTTCAGTTTTCAGATGATGTATAAATCTTAAATTTAACATTTTTAAAAGAAATGATATACCCTTGTGACTGGTTTTGTGGTCCAGGGTCACACACTGATTGTACTAACTATAAGTAACTTTGCAAACATGTTAATAGAGTATTGGGAATTATTATTATTATTATTTATTTTTGTAGTTATTTTTATGGTCCTCCAACAGAAATTCTACTATTAGTAACTTTGCAAGTACATGTCAACATATTCTACTAACCCAAACCCTAACCTATCAGTCTACTAACAATCTACGACAGTCTACTGATGATCTAATAAGAGTTAATTGACATGTATTTGCAAAATTACTTCTAGTTAGTAGAATGACTAAAGTGGACCATCAAAGTAAAATGTAACCTTTTTTTTCCTTTAGT
Source organism: Rutilus rutilus (assembly GCF_951802725.1). Taxonomy (NCBI): domain Eukaryota; kingdom Metazoa; phylum Chordata; class Actinopteri; order Cypriniformes; family Leuciscidae; genus Rutilus; species Rutilus rutilus. The sequence continues at coordinate 13,012,336 of NC_140214.1, forward strand.
AATGTCTTGTCTCACAAAGAACAACTAGCGGAAAAGAACTGCCAGTTCACCCTTCAAAAAATTGTTGCACGACACCCCTGGAGCCTCTCTCACCCCCTTTCTCCATCTTGCTGCTGATCAATGGAACCTTACACCCTCTCCCAATCTGTCAGCACCTGTCTTGCTGTATGGCCCATACATGCCTCCCTCTTAAAAAGCACTAATTAAAAGGCCAAGGGTCAACTGGATGGAAAACATGGCAGTGCAGAACATTTGAACGTTGGATAAACACCGCCAGCTTGTCACAACATTTTCTCTTCACCATTAAAAAAAAATTGATTTCCCTTCCAAAGCGCCCCTAACTTTCCTATTTACACTAACACTGCCATCCCTCCAGGCAGTCCTCATGAGCAGGACAGATTACAAAGATTACTGTGTTCTGCATTTCGACAGGCACCTTGATTGAAGACTATGGAGGGTTTTGGAACTGCTTATAAACATAATTATCTGGAGGATTTCTATGATGGTGATTGTATCTCATTTCTCATTTCAGCACTCTATCGGCAATTGATTACAAACGGATGCAAACCACCCAAAAAAGAAACAATGATTGCCACAGTTTTGTAGTTTATAAAGGCTTTGTTCAAATAAAGTGATTTTTATAAACCACAAAAAGTATTTAGACACTTAAAAAACAATTAACATTGAAAGAATACAATTACACTTTTCAAGCAAAACATTTCACAAAATGACGTTTGTTAGGTTTGCAGTTATAAAACAATGAACACATTGTATTAACCTTAAAGGGATACTCCACTTTTTTCGGAAATAAGCTCATTTTACATCTCCCCCAGAGTTAAACAGTTGAGTTTTACCGTTTTAGAATCCATTCAGCCGAACTCCGGGTCTGACGGTACCACTTTTAGCATAGCTTAGCACAGATCATTGATTCTGATGAGTCCAGTAGCATTTCTTTCAAAATGACCAAAGAGTTTCAATATTTTTCCTATTTAAAACTTGACTCTTCTGTAGTTAAACCGTGTACTAAGATCGACGGAAAATGAAAAGTTGCGATTTTCTAAGCCTATATGACTAGGAACTACTCTCATTCCAGCGTAATAATCAAGGAACTGTGCGGCTGTACCATGGGTGCAGCAGGCGTAATGATATGACGCAGCGCCTGAAAATAGTCCCCAGCTCGGTAACTTCTTCCAACGTGACCGGGACTAAGTTTGTCTAACCTATTAGACCTATTTTCAGGCGCTGCGTCATATCATTACGCCTGCTGCACTCATGGTACAGCCGCACAGTTCCTTGATTATTACGCCGGAATGAGAGTAGTTCCTAGTCATATAGGCTTAGAAAATCGCAACTTTTCATTTTCCGTCGATCTTAGTACTCGGTTTAACTACAGAAGAGTCAAGTTTTAAATAGGAAAAATATTTAAACTCTTTGGTCATTGTGAAAGAAATGCTACTGGACTCATCAGAATCAATGATCTGTGCTAAGCTATGCTAAAAGTGGTACCGTCAGACCCGGAGTTCGGCTGAATGGATTCTAAAACGGTAAAACTCATCTGTTTAACTCTGGGGGAGATGTAAAATGAGCTTATTTCCGAAAAAAGTGGAGTATCCCTTTAAGACGGAAAGCATTTGGACACTTTCTGGTTGTCAAACATTAGTGAAACATGTCCATAGTTAATGTGATGAACTACACCTGGCTAATGGCTAATAAACGTGAGATTAGTGAAAACTTTTTGTGAAAAGTTCAAGCATCATTTGCTTGATTTGATATTTTGCATCTAATGCATTAAAATGTGATTTTTGCTGTCACAATTTACTCAACTCACCCTCATGACATTATAAACCTTTCTTTCTCCCGTGGAACAAAAAAGAAGATATTTTGAAGAATATTGGAATATTGCAACAACATTTTATGAACAAAAAGTACACATCCACTTTTCAAAACATCTTCATTTGTGTTTCACATAAGGTCTGGGATGACATGAGGGTGAGTAAATGATGTCCCTTTAAGTGTCCAAATACATTTGGCCCCTGTAAATGAAGTTACTGTCCCCTGCAATAGCGGATTGATTGCATTCTGGGATCCTTCTCCAACTAACAATGTTCAAGGTGTGGTAGGCAATATCGGAGAGGCCACGCCCCCTTCAAAACACATGAACACATGGAAATACAGGTATGGAAATACATATGTTGACAGGCTGGTAGGACAGTGTATCACTGCATTTAGACCAAATGCAATGATTGGATGAAAATTGTTTTGGTCTTGACACTTCCACAGAAGATATATGTAGTTAGACCACTTCTATTATTGATTGCTATCAGGATGTGACGAGAGTTTAAACCAGTATGACAAAAGGTGTGTATAAAACAAATTGCCTACCCTACCTTTCAGCTTGTCATGGTGTTCAGACTCAGTGCAGATATTTCCCTCCCATCGCCTTTCTTATCGGCCTGACGGAAACCAGGAATTAAATGTTGGATGAAGACCAAGTTTCCTTATATTGGGTTGTAAACCCTAATGAGATGCGGTTTTAGGGTTTGCTTAAAATGCTGACTTGTTATTGCAGGCAGGCTGCCAGGAATGCGAGTCATGGCTGGATTCGTGTAACGTACGAAATAAATCACCTCGGCACCAAGTCCCGCCAAAACCGCAATTGACCTTAAGATCTGCTAATCACTAAAATCATATTAGAAATAAAAACGAGAAAATGCTCTGCCTTTAATTAAGGCTTGTTTAGTATGTTTACGATTTCTTTAACGACTCTCTAGGAAAGAAAATGGCCATTTTATGATGGGAAACTGCTTGTGGGAGTGCTCAAGCACACTGACATTTCCTCACATGATCTTTTGCTGTGATTTTCCTCTCCGATATCACATATAAATCAGAATTGGGTTTATTAGAGTAGGGGGTTTTGCCACAAACCCCAAATATAATGATTTCACAATATATAAAAACCCATATTATACTATGGGATAAAAATGTGTGTGTATATATATATATATATTTTTTTTTTATTATTATTTTTTTTACTAAAGGAAAATGTTAAAATATTATATAAATATTTACTTTGTGTTTACTTTTCCCTCATGATTTCTAACCATACAAACTAGAGCCCAGTTGCAGTTCCCAGTTTATCAACCCTAATAAAATAAATGTAAAGGTAATTTCTAGATCACAAGCTGTAATTCAAATGCAAATTGTCATTTGGACTCAATCAACATCAGCTAAACATCAGATTTCTTATATATATAGTACTATGTTTTTGTGATATATTTGAGATATGTAAATATGTAATATAATGATAAATAATCACAGGATTTGTCATGCTTTATCAATGTAGACCTACTACCCAAAACTTGACGCAATGGAAAGCTTGCTAGCAGTGGACTGTTGCTACAGTTACCCCATTTGGCGAGGTAACCATAGCAACCAGGCTTGGAATATATACTGTATACCTGCTAAACTACAGCTGTTTGTAAGGCCCTGTCTATATGAGTAATTCTGACATCTCGTGACACCAAAGGTTTCTATTCAAATACGAGTACAAACCTAGTACATACAGAAGAGCTTGTGAAAGTGTTCGTTGGGTAGCGCACTGCATGCTGGGAAGGTTTTCTGCCGTGTCCACCTACATGAGGCAGACAGGCGTATTTTCCCCTCCCATAGCAGTTCAAAAGCGTCTTTCTGGCTTTGATCATCCGTTCTTTGCTCTTTTCTTCTCTCTTTTTTTAACTCCTCACTTTTGTTCTCCAACTCAAAGGACACATGAAAAAAAAAAAACTTGTTTATATTTGCTCAAACAGAATGTTTGCAGACCTGCCACCCGTGTCCCATGTGTGTAAACAACCATTGCATGATACACCCACTGAAGCGTAGACGCACATTTTTATCCAGTCAACAACACCTGCAAAACAACGTTACCTTTGATCAACTAGACGGCATCCTTATTAAACACGCCAACGGCAGGCACCATCTAGCGCTTTCTGTCGCACTCACTCTGCCAACACAAACTCCATCCACACTGAGTATGTGACCTCTGACCTCTGTCCCCCATGTGACTTCTTGGATCCCCAATCTTATTATCAGACCCTTTATCATCTCATAGTGCACATGAGGTTATTAAAATGGGGTTTTGGAACAGGTGGATGACGGCTATATTTCACTTGGATTAGTTTATTAAAGGTTAACTGGAGTTAGTATTGTCTACTTGCGATTGTCCTGCTGAGGGATCCTGTCACAATTACCGCTTATCAATATTTAAATCTGCTTTGCCAATAAATTGATAAAATCTAAATGGGAAAGCAACATTTGTTGGAGGCACATCAAAGCTCAGCGGCGTTCTTTCCTGCCCTGGCCCTCTCCAGCGTCCACTATCGAGTTTCTGTAGGACAGACCTCAGCTAGCCAAGCAAATTAAGCTTTTGCTCTTTAACCTTCCCTTTCCCTCTCTCCTCACATCTGTCGTTCCTAAACGGCTGAATTTAAGGCAAGCAGTAAAAAGCAGTGGGGAGAGATGCCACGGTGGCCTTGGAGACCCAGACGTGCAGAGAGTGACCCAGCGTTCTGATAAACACGCCGTCCCGGGCACACACTCAACCTGAAAACGCAAAGTGCGGTGACTTTCCTGCCATCTGTTCTTGGACTACGACCAAGCGTGGCGGCAGAGCAAACAAGCTATTAGACATGATACGGTTTGGTGCATTGGGTTTTTGATGCCTGCGAGGGAAAAAGCTTGTCACAGTATAAAGGACTTTTCAAAGTCTGGGCTTTATTTATTTAATCTGCAGTACAACTCGGGAAATTCATTTGTTAGGTTTATTTTATTTTGATTTTCCATGGGTGGGGAAGTCATTGTAGTTCAGTCTTCCAGAACTGTCGCTGAATGTTCCTAGACGCTCTTTCCAATAGAAAATCATTCTGACCACAAAGGTATTTTTTTAAACAGACATAAAAATAAGCTGGCATTACTTTGAGCTGTGAAAATATTGTCGTCATAGCGTTAAGTACTTATGGACCGTCATTTTTTTGTTTGTTTGGTTTATGTTACTTGTTTTTAATCTATCCTTAAAGTTGAATTTATCTAGGAAGTAAAACTGTCGGAAATGTGTTTTAAGAAAATGTATCTCGTGTTTCAAAATGACAAAATTGAATTCAACTCATTTTAGTTTTCCCTAGCCAATGGGAAATAGTTTTTTCAGAAATCGCTGCTTTTTACAGTGTGTGTGTGTGTATGTGTGTGATGACAATCTGATCCTGGTGTGATTGTGATTATGACTCAGACACAGCACACCGCAGGGGGACAGACAGACCTCACTGTTGCCTGGCAACCAGGTGAGACCTGAGGTCAAATGAGCATGTCTACTGTTTCCTCTGGAATGCACCTTGTGGCCACTGAAACCGGGACAAGACCACTTACATGTGCTCTAGAAATATAGACTGCGTAAAGAAGAAAGTTCTTAATTCCTGCACCGCCACTGGCAGCAAATTGGTCTTTTTTTCTTAATTAAAGGGTTAAATTAACTTAAAGGGATACTTCACCTCTGGGAAGATGAATGTGTATTTAAAATAGGTCATTTAAGTAGAAGAAATGTGAAGAAATTTTTGAATTTGGAGCTTTCTAGACTGAGAAAAGCCAGAAAATGTATTTTTGGCTTATGTGGATGAAAGACAACAACTCCCAGAATGCACTTGCTTCGCTGTCTTAGGAGGCCACGCCTACTGGTAAGAGTGCGCAGTTTAACAACAAAGCTAGCCTACGTGATGAGTTTGCGAGGGATTTAGAGATAGCCCAAAATGTCCGGGATTCGGCTTTTGCGTTCTACAGTCGCCATTCATTCATCATGTTTACTGTGGCGAGCAGGACGAGGCTGACGGCCGCGGGAGAACAGCGCGAGGCCGGTGGCATGATTACTGAGACGCGCCGGGTCTCCCATCTCTCACGGAGGAGCGGGAATTTTTCTTAGCAATGGTAAAACGCACATCAACCGATCACTTGTTTAGCGTTCATGTAAACACTACATTCAAATTCACCAATCGGAATGAATTCAGTTAGATTGAAACAAAAGGTGTGCATGTAAACAAGGAATAGCGACCGCAGAAAGCAAAAGCTGAATCCCGGACATTTTGAACGATCTCGCCTGCCGGACAAGTCCGGGAAAAGGAGGATGGTTACTTACTCAGCTTTCTCCTACTATTCAGCTTTCTCCACAGAACAAGAGCCTGCTAGCTTAGCTTCCAAAGAAAGACGGCTGACACTGTGTACATTCTGTGAGTGAGATCCCACCCTGTATGGGCGGGCTGAAAACATGCGGAACAACGCCATCTACTGGTTGTAGTCTTTAGCCTCTGGCCAGAAAATCCTCGATTTTTGCGTCATCGGAGGATTTTTTCCAGACAAAAAATACATAAATCTCTTGTCTCAGGGGGATATGAGGGTGGAAAGCATGGTAATTCTAAAATACTACAGGTTTTCTACTAATACAAAGCTTAATGCTAAATCCTGAAGTAACCCTTTAAAGGATTAGGTAACTTCAGAATTAACATTTTCTGATAATTCAATCAAAGATGTTTATGTTTTTCTCTCTTCGGTCGAAAAAAAAAGGATTTTTCTCTATAGTGGACTCCGATCAGTCATTTTCTAAGAAAATAAAATTGTTTATAATTTTTAACCACAAATGTTGGAAAGGTCACAAGTGATGTATAGGTGGAAGTACCGACCCAGTTTTACAAAGCGAACTTGCAAAGACTAAGTCAAACGCCCAAACAACAATGACGGATGATTTTAAAGTTGGAGTTTACCCTACCCTACCTTTTTGAAACGGAACACGGGTGACCTTTCCAACACGATTACGTAATGTGTGGTGCATCGCAGTGCAGATGAGCATTTGTGGTTAAAAAATATATACATTTTTATTTTATTTTAGAAAATGGCCGATGGTTTCGACAGATAAGATCTTCATTCCTCTGTCTTTTGAAGCTGCACTGAAACTGCAATTTGGACCTTCAACCCGTTGGTTGCCATTGAAGTCCACTATAATATGGAGAAAAATCTTGGAATGTTTTCCTCAAAAACTTAACTTGTTTTTGACTGAAAAAAGACAGACATAAACATCTTGGATGACATGGCGGTGAGTAATGGTGCGTTCAAGTCATCTTGTATAGATCGTATTTACGAGTTGAACGCACTTGAACGCCACCACAATGTCGTAAATACCAGTGGGGAGCTCGGGATTTTCTCTAAGCTCCGATCTTTACGAGTTGGGGGCGTGTCAGTGATTAACATGTCGGAATACACAATACGTAAAGGTATTTAGCTGTGATATTGTCATGCTTTTCTATTAACAGCTCAGTTAGCTAATCGCCAACACAGAATATGATAGTATTATAATATAACAATGCAACATGTAACGATGTGTTGGCAGTGGCTTCATAAATGCATTAAAAACATAAAAATACAAAGTACACCTGATGCACATTTCTTTGTTCTTCATTTTCTAGAACAAGAGTTTAAGAACCTTACTGTATTTTTGTGTAATTAATTAAGAGAAAGTACTCCGCCATTTTGCTCCGACGAAAGTGACTTGAACACACGTGTCGTTATAAGCACGACTTCCCACCTCGTACGTACGAACTTCCCAGGAGGACTTGAACGCACCATAAATTATCAGGAAATTTTAATTCTGAAGTGAACTAATCCTTTAAGTTAATTTAACCCTTTAATTAAGAAAAAAAGACCCATTTGCTGCCAGTGGCGGTGCAGGAATTAACACACTTCTTTATCTTTAAAGCAATAGATTGTTAAAATTACCTTAGCAGAATTGGGTCACATGATGATAGAAAAGCAGCTATTGAGTGCATAGTATACATGTGGCTTTCAATACTGTCTAAAAGCATTTTGGGATGACCTTCATGAAATCGGTTGAGCTTGTGCAGAGCTGTAATTAGGCCAAGGATGGAATAAGCATGCATAAATGCTTATAGTTTTTGTTTAACATTTTTTGGTCAATACATAATTCCCACACTTTAATTTGTGTTATTTGATCGTTTTGATGACTTTATTATTATTCTCAAATGTGGCCCAAATTTTGACTGGTAGTGTAGTAGTTTAGCTCCTCTATCCAGGTCAAGCTCTTTGAACAAAAAGTCCCTGTTCCCCAAAGATAAAAGACCGATATTTTGTGTCATGGTAGGGGTTTGTTGTTGGGGTTTGTGTCACATCGATGTCTGCAGTTTATTTTCTCTTTCGGTTGAAGAAACGAGTATAACGTTTCTTCGCAAGAACAATATTTTGGATCATACCTCTCCATAGAGAATCAATATTTTCGAATGGGACGTCCTACTGAAAGCTGCCAGAGGCTGAGTACCTAATGTGATTAGTGAGAACAGTTGGAACCCCTCCCTCACCCTCTCCCATACTTCCATCACACACTGCTCCACAAAAACACTGACAGGACAAATTGAAAACAGAGTGAGGCTGTTAGTCAAAGCCACACCATTTCTCCCTTTTTCTCCCCATCCCTCATCTATTACTTTTGCCGCCCAAGGACAAGGACTAAGTTTGTTTGATTTATACTTAGCAGAGGCCATTTGAACTTTGCTGACCTCAAGTCGACAATTCCTTTGACCTGTGCATGAAGTTGCTTGACTGTGTGCATATAGAATACATTTTTGAGTGCCGTTGTGTGTAATTTATTTTTTTATTTTTTTTTTGCCAGCATGGTGTGTAGAGAATGTAAGGCAACTTCATCACCTCTCCATATCCATGAGTGTAAATTATACACAAGGCAGTTGAAATAGATAAAATGGCCGATCCCTGTGTCCCTGCTTCTGAAAATTCACCTTTGCCATCACAGGGATACATTTTATGATATAATAAAATAGAAAACAATCATTTTTCAATAGTAATAATATATATATACAATATTAATTTTATGATATGTACTGTAGTAGTTAACAATATTAATATTTTAATGGATTTTTTTTATCAAATCAATACAGCCTTTGTGAGCAATTAAAAATATTACCAACCCCAAACTTTTATATTAACAGTACACACACATCACTACTGCTAACATAAAGCTTTGCTCATAAGTGCTAGAAATCTTTTAATCAGTTCAGAATTGAGGTTTGAACTGACTATGGCACAACACTGTTTCATAGATTCCATATGTGGATAGATCAGTCTTCAAAGAACCTAATGGGTGGTGTTTCTGTTTTTGACACTAACTCCACAGGTTAAAGTGTCAGGGGAAGCGTCTCTGGCTTTTCCATGTTTCTGTTTCCCAGAGAGCAAAAGGGGGGGGGATGTGACTGGGAATGTATGATGTATGCACATGTGTTTTGCTAGATGAGAAACACAGTGTGGCAAAGTAAATTACAGCATTCAGGAATAGCAAATGACAGAGATGTGAACGTTAATCTCTGTAAGAGGATAGCGCACAGACCACAGATATGACACAATATACCACACCGGGAGAGACACATATACCAGCTATAACAGAAACACAGATAGAAGTACAGAGACACTCACAAACATGGTGTATGCACCAAAACTACTGTCACGTATGACTTATATTTGCTCTCGAAGATTACTAAACATCTCTTACAGATTGGGTTTTAAAACCCTGACATACAAACAGAATGCATGGGGCTTATTTGAGGTCTTAGACTAATGCTAGACATAAAACAGATAATAGGCTATATAAATCTCTGAAATCATGTGCACAGGTCTGTCTGTGCGGGTCATAAAAAGTGTTTATGTATATGAAAAGTGAGCTACCCTTAAAAGTAACCCCCTAGTAAAAGAGATTTACCCTTAAAAAAATTAATTGTACTTTTGACAAATCTTTAAAATAATATACAGTACATTCACATGAGACATTCCAGTCAAGTAAAAAGATGTTTTATTCTACTTTAGGTTGGTTACCCCGAGATCACATGCTACTTACTTTATATCCCTTATTATAAGACTAACCAAATAGGGTATTTCTGCAATGAAATCGCTTTCCAAAACATTTTGCTTATGTATGAACCCACATCCATACCAAAAGGTGTCAGTATAAAGTCTAAAGCTGTGTTTGATATCGCCCCCTATACCCTCATTCGCTATTCCCTACATTACTCCACAATATAGTCAATTTGATGGAGTGAATGAAAACGAGTGAGTGAATTCAGACACTGAGTGCGCCGAAAGGGCTGCCGCTTTTATAGTTTGTGCTTTTCAATTTACAAATTTCTATAAAGTATAGATGCTTAACAAGTTTTTTTTTGTTAGTTTTTTTACAAGCATGACATGAACTTGAAGGTTTTGGGAATGCGCACATTTTGTGTTGCTGTCAGCCAATTAGTGTTGTTATTATGTTATTTAACTACAGCTCCAGAGTGTTTAGATGCATGTCATTTACAGCTAAAGTGACTGGTTGAAAAAACGGCCATGAAAAAAAAAAAAGGCAGATTTCAAATTGCATACTTTTTGGCATACATAATGCCAGTGGCTAGCTAGCAGGTATTATAGACCTCCATTAATTGGTAAACAAAACATTTGAAAACTAATAAAACTACTTTGTGCACTGTTAAATTACAGTGTATTGAAAATATAGGTTGCACAATATGGGTTTTGCAGCAGTGCCATAGAAGAATCCTTTTGGGTTCCCCGAATAACTTTTCTGTGAAAATTTCTCAAAAATAACCTTTTTTCTTCTTAGTGTGAAGAACATTTTACCAATCTAAAGATAAACCCTTTTCCATTATAAAGAACCTTTTGTTCAATGGAAGGGTTCCATGGACGTTCAAGATTCTTCATGAAACTGTAGATGCCATAAAAACATTTATTATAAGAGTGTGAAAAAAAAATGTTCTGAGGAAATATTTTGTAAAATTGTTAGTGAATTATTGGGGCAATGACATGGGGGTTTCCTTCATTTTGAATACGCTATCACAATCATCAAAACCAAGAAGAACTTGTGAGAACCAGCATGTAATTTCTGCTTGGTGGGAGAGCAACAGCTTGCGAGATGCAAAACACCCTAATCCACGCACTGGGGAAATGCACGGTGCTATTTAACACAGCAATAGTCTTTAAACATATAAAACTCCCGTGCCGGAACGCACAGCCTTCAATTCCCACAGCTCAACCTACCACATGGCCCACAACAAACACTCGCGAGTCATCTTCAGCGACGTAGCGTTCCAGAGCATGGTGTTTAATCGCGCGGCAGAGCTCTCTTTTATTCCCCAACAGGTGCAGCTAAACCACACCAGTACCACCCAACCATGGGACTGGTGTGTGCCAGCTTAGTGTGAGTGTGTGTGCCAAACGTACAGTGGATGTGCCTGCTGCGGGGACATTGTGGAGCGGTTCCTGACGGCTCGCTGGCTCCTGTGTGCTGCCTGGATTTCAGATCCCTGGAGAATGTGCAATCATCAGTGGTTAGGAAGCTTCCTGTGCAACTAAGCATCTGCTGAAGCCGGCACAGACCTGCCAGGAAAAGATGGTGGGGACTAATGTTAGGGGGGCTTTTTTTGACGAGTCTGGGTCTGTGTGAGAGGAAGTGAGTAATTACGAGTCCCACGCATCATTAGCACCCCCAGTCTGCCTGACAAGGGTGAGTTTCACACTTATTTTGGAACGCCTGAATGTGTGTGTGTGCAAGAATATACAGTAATAATCAAATCCATGTGATGCGGTTAGGGTACACCTTATTAAATTATCTTTTTTAAAACTTAAAATTCTGTCATCATCCCTACTCACCCTCATGCTTTCAAAACCCATGTGACCTTCTCCTTCTGCCAAACACAAAAGGAGAAGTTTTAACAGAATCTCCAAGCTGATCTTTTCCATACAGTGGAAGTAAAAGATGGTCATGACTAACTAGCAAGATTTTTAGGGCAAGGTTTTAAAAGGACAGTGAAATTTTGAAATATTTTACTCACCCTATTCAGTATGGTCCAAACAACATTGGACTCCATTTACTATCATTGTATGGACAAACAAAAAGCCCATAACACACTAACATGAACTAACAATGAACAAAATATTTTACAGCATTTATTAACCTTAGATAGTTCATGAAAATGTGTATATTCATGTTAGTTCACAATGCATTTCAACTTTTGATCTTAAAAAAAATACAAGAAATTAGGGAACTGTTGCCATATGGCCAACTGTGTGTATCACAATGAAAAATAGTCTAAAAAAATTGATAGAAGCCAACAGCTCAGACCTCATACATTTCTCATTAGGTGTTCCATGGAAGAAAGAAAGTAATACAGATTTGGAAAGACAAGATGGTTAGTAAATGATGATTTTTTTTTTTTTTTTTGTGAACTATCCCTTTAATTATAGGACACTAAATGCCCATCATTCAGCAGCCATCATGTATAGGCTGCATGTATATATAACAAAGCATTATGTTCATGATCATCAAAAACCACCTCATTTTCGCACTGATGTGGAGCTCTGCCAGCGGCGACTGGATTGTGAATTTATATTGAAAGAGGCCAAAACTACCTCCCACTGCGTTTACTGATGATGGAGAGAGAGCGAAATGAAGGGGAAACTTAAAAGTGAGATAGTAAATGTAACATTACTTAAATGAGCAATTAGCTATAAACCCAATCGCCAGAGGCAATCATCCAAAAACGCATCTGATGCGTTTTCCATCACGAGTGTGAGTGTATTCGAGTATATTTAAGTGTGTATGTGTGTGTTTGGCTCTATATTCTAAGCACATATCCACATATGCTATTTGGGTGGAGAAACGACAGACTTCCTTAGATTAAAAAGATGATGTTTTTATCTGTCCTCCCTTCAAGTCGTTTTCATTTATCTTCCGCGGATTTCGTAGACGGCTTGGAAAGACTGCGTGGTACATTAGATTGTCGCTGATGTGGGTGGATCATGTTTACCCAATTCACAGTGTCAGATCTTTGCTTTCTCTTTAGGCTCTCCACGCACCAGTAACCCTACAGACCGTGTCGTCATCGCACCAGCCCTGCTATCGGCCCATCGCTGTGATCCTCTGGCTCCAGGGCTACTGTAGCCGCTGACAGTGTGGTTTCTGTCTATGACGTTTTTGCGTATTGAAAAACAGAGGATGTTCAAAAGCCTGTGTTGATTTTCAAAGGCAAAATGCTTGTGATCCTGGAGTGTAATGGTGTGGTTTAGTAGTGCTAAAGGCTGAATAAATTGCGTGCGGAAGTATATTCTGGAAAATCCAGAAATAATTAGTATGATATGCCTTTCATGTACAGTATTTAATTCCATAAACAAAACCGATATGAATTAGCTCATCTGTCTGAGGAGATTTACTGGATTGTTATGAAACAGGATACTGAGCAGCAACAGTCACTGTCAGGGAACGTCATGATGCTAGTTGTTTCCAGGACCAAATGACTTGTTGCCAAATGCCAAATCATGTTAATACGCTTAACAACAACCACGTGTAAAGTCATAAAAACTCATGGGTGTAGGAATGATTTGAAAAGTGGTAGAGACACATTAAAGCGTGGCTATTCATTCTACCCAAACGTTGGGTGGGGAGAACACAGACATCTCTAAATGTTTGGAAGTTGTAATGGTTACTATGCCTGGTAAAACTGGTAAAACAACTCAATAATAATACAGTGTAGGTTTGGAGAGCACAAGTACAATAAAACAATAGGCGCATTCTTCAAATAGGGTATAAGTTGGCGTCATTTCATTTGAAGCACTAATCCTGTGTTTTTTTTTTGTTTCTGAGAATTATTAGCTATTTAACGCATTTAACCCTATCGCATGACTTTCCCCAATTTAAGTCCTTAAAACTGTGACACTCAAAACATCATTTGATTCTACTGCATGGCAGTAGGGCAATAAATAAGTATATATTAATATACTATAATAATATTATATACTGTATATTAACCCCAAAAACAAAACTGTTTAAAACTGGATTTAGACTCAAATATTGGTAACACAAATTAGAAACCTCCATCAAAACGAATGGTTTCAGTTTCATAGTTAATAAATCCTATTCATGGAAAGTGCCAATTGCTGCACACATCTGGATGCTTACTGCTGGAAAAAGAGAGAGAGAGAGAGAGAGAAAAAAGCCATTGAAGTGCTCGACATGGGGGTTACCGACAAAAACAATACCGGTGAGTGATTGCACCATCAAGACTCACAGACATTAAAAGTTCATCTGTCATCGGGCAGGTCTGCGAAAATTATGAAAATCTGGAAGCCATTGACCACACAGCTGTTGAGGAGAGTGAGAATTGGGACTGAGCGCTTGGAGATGACGGGGCCCTGAAGTGGGTCATGAGAGGGCCACCAAAATAAATCAGCAGTCAAAGGGTCATTACCGCACAAATAATCCTATTAAAAGCAAACCACAAGAGTTGGCGCACACGCACCTGGGTTGCTGCGACCGCACGTTTGTTAGAGTTAATGAAGTGACACAGCGACTGACGAGAACATAGCGAATCTCAACATACAGTTAAACACAGACATCTATTCATCTACACATAATACACTTGCTCAGATATACACGAACACGCTCACTTGCACACACACATGGTCTCAGACACTGTGTGCATAGCCCGTATCCTTTTCAAAGAGCAGTTTTAAAGAAAAAACAAATTGGCCAATCAGCTCTTCAGAAGATTGAGTCATTCACATTTCCATGAGCACGGCATACCGTGAGGGAACTCAATCCAACAAAGCAGGGCCCTGGAATATGAAGCATAATCCTTTCTATTGTGATGTCCCCTAGGGGCCGAGGGCTAGATCATTATCTAATCCGAATCGGGGAGGCCAGCAGCATATCAATTTTTTAGGCCTGAAACAGATACGGTCTGTGAATTAATAACCACATATTTTGCAGAGTCAGAGAGAGTTTTGACAATAACCCCATGCTGGAGTTTGCATTTTAATGTCATCGGTGTCTGAAGAGTTTTACAACATTTTGGAAATAAGAGGGAATGAGTTTCAGGCCTCTAATTATTTAAAACTTTGCAGATGGTTTTATGAAGAAAGCTGGGAGGAACTGAGGGAAACAGAACCAAATATTTATAGCATTGGAATTTGCTTTGGGATTTCTGGATTAGCTGTGAGATTTTTTGTTACACTTTGCAATAATAATAAAAAAAACTATTTGTTAACATTAGTAAATGCATTAGGCATCATGAACTAACAAAGGACTTTTTGCAGTATTTCTTAATTTAATTAATTAATAATTTTTTTAACTACAGTAGTATACATTTTAAAAATGCTACTGCTCATTCATATTCTTTCATAATACATTAATTAAAAAAAAATGCATTAGTATGTAGACATTAACAAAGATTAATAAACGGTAAAAGTATTGTTCATTGTTATTTCATGTTTGTCATTGCATTAACATATAGAACCGTATTGTAAAATGTACCAGATCCTATCATACTATTATCTATAAGTCTCATTAGTACTGTAATCCTTTGCATACTTCAAAGTGAATCAGTCTGTTATCAGTTAGCTGACTTAGCCAAGGATAACGTGATGATTTTCGTCACATAAAACATTGTTCTGTCTCTGTTTCTTTCTTAGGCTGACCTTGCTTTGCTGCGGTGGAGAGCTGGAGGAGAACTGATCTGCTGATATTTGAGTGTGAGCGGAGCAGATTGGCAGTGATGTTATCTCCCTCCCCAAGACCAATGAGCTCTTGTAATTTAGATTAATGGTAGGGGGCTTTTCCAGGCTTGGAACCCTGCCCGAAAACTCCCTATAACACAGAGGATGAATTCTCTCTCTTTCTCGTCTGATCTCAATAGCCATATTCCAGGTTTTCATTTCCATCTTTCCCCGCTTGCTCTGTTTAGGTATTCAGAGACCCCAACATCATTTTAATAGACTGGAAAATATACTTAACACTGAACTCTCAGGTTGATATTTTATCCAATCTTATGAGAACTCAGTATAAATAAAGTTTGGCAAAGATTCCCTCCATGGGCAGTATGACAAAGCTTATCATTAGGGTTGGTTACCACAATACCACAATCAAAGGACGTTTGGTTCCTTTTAACTGTTCTCGCAGAACAGTTCTGTTAGATTAATGCACATGCATTATTCGGTGCATTATTCTGTTGATGGCACATTGACAGTTGACTTGTTGCCCTATCAGGCAATGACTTCGCAGGCAGCAACTTCAGACAGGCTTCTGAGGCAACACAATGGTCTAATGATTTACAACAAAATCGAGAAAGCTCTGGTGATAGATTTACATGCAAACTGACCACCAGCCACAAATTTCAGATGACATTTTATTTTGTTAGCTCAACTGTCACTGAATCAGATGCATGGGAGAGTCTTGGGCAGCGAAGGATACACCTATGCTGTCTTCAAAAATCAATCTTATGAAATCAATCACCTTTCAGACGCAGAACTTATTCTGTAGCGACGCACGACTGATACTGGCACACAGCGCAAAAGACACAGCACAAACAGTGCAGCCCGATTTGTGAATGAATGACATTACAGCATGGCAAGTGTAAATCAAAGCTATTTGTTTCCAGCGAATCAAAAACATGGAGTCCGATTCTGAAAGTGAATCCGACACATACAGCTTACAACAAAATTTTGAGAGTGTAGTTTGACTGGTTGTTCATATGACAATTGTGTAATTAAAGATGTAGGCTAAATTATGCATTTTGCCAGTAGTATTGAATGAGATATTTTAATATATATACATTTCTGTATATAATGTTGTTCCATTTTTAGTTAAGGTTATTTATTTAATTTGACTGCATTGAGATCACCTCAAAAAAAAAAAAAAAAAAGATTTTTAAAAGTCATCAAAAAGTTTGCCTAAACAGACCATTAGTCTATTGTAATAATCGAATGATTTGGCAGTGATATTGCATGCATTTATTACCTTAAATTACTAAATGTGACTAAATCATTAATGTGCTATGAACCATAACCATTAGGAGAAATCTAACATTCCAACTTATTATACAAGGAAAAACAAAAACACAGCATAAAACATACATGTAAATGACCATAGAATTGTAGTCTTTTGGTAAACTACCAATGGACAACCTCTCTCTTCCCAGTTCTCTCTCTCTTCCTCTCTAAATTTATTCAGAGTCCACCAGGGTAGCCTGAATGAGCATTTGTTTTAAGCACATTCCTTTATCACGTGAAAAGGACACAAAAAGCCGAACAGCCCACCGGAGAGCAACATATCTAAGCTAACCAGAACAATATGACACATCCAGAAGGATAATCGGCCCTCGGTTTGGAGAGGTCACCTTATGACATTTATGCATCCCATTATCATGCTTATGTGCCCCAAATATCAGTGCTGTCCTTGTGGAGATTATGGTGCTTTATCACACAATGCCCTGCACCCTCACAGGTGCAGCTAATGTTTTATGTGCCATTTTCATAGCCAGATCCACTCACACAAGGAGTAGTGCTTCAAAAAATGAGTGGAAATTCACTGTGACCAGCTTAATGAAGCCACATGGAGTAGAGAGTGAAAAGAGATTGTAACAGAGAGCAGAAAAGGAGCATATTTTCCTGTTCAACATTCCACATTCCACACTGATTGGTGCCTTTGTAAATAATCTGTAGGCGAGAGATCGATGTGTTGGCTCTGCTCCACCCAATGGCCACTGTAAACCAGGAAGGCCCTGAGGGGAAGCTTTTCTCCCATCAGCACAGCGCAGGCCAGGAGAGCATCACCTGAAAAGTACGATTTATTTTCCAGGAGGAAATACAAGGTCTGGGATTGGCTCCAGATCTGGGAGCAGAGCTCAAGGAAGCCACAACGGCTTGTGATAAGATCAGGAATGGGAAAGCGGTTAGGCAAGCGGCCGATGTACCTTCATCTCATGTCCAGCTGAGATCGATCCTGATGCTCCCCAGAGGCTCTTGCCACAACGAAGGTTCAAAGATCATCGCTTTCATTGCTGTGTCCTCTGCAGACAAATGAAGCTAATCAGGCTGGTGTGCGATTATGGCTGTTGGGGTCGCATTGAAGTTCCTGGGGGATGCAGAAAGAAAGAACTGTAAGCTATGTGGCAATTAGCAAGGACACATGATGTATTGTGATCATATTGCACAATATTATTGTTGGTTTGTATATTATAGCTGAAGCACATTTACACTGATGCATTTGCCAGACACTTTATTCAAAGAAATGTACAGTACAGTCAGGGAATTAGCTATAACAGGGAACGTTCTCAGAACTTTGGGTAATGTTCTGGCAAGGTTCTCTTAACCCTTAAACGCATACCTTGAGTCTTTAGTGACCCAGGACGTAATTTACTACTCTCCTTCTCATTATTTTTTTCATGAGTTCACACTTACATATAATTAAATAGAGTAAAGGTAATTCGTATTTGGCGTGCTGTCAGAAGGGAGTTCTCCAAACTGGGAATTTGGCACAAACCCAGAGTACTCCCCCAATCCCAGGTTGGGATAGAAATAGTTAGAAGTGAGGAGATGTGGTTGTGGAGGGATAATGGAAAACTGTCATAGAACAGAGGTAAGTCTGCTGTATATATACCCCCTGATGCTAATTGAATTGATTAACTGAATGTGCTCCTCCGGAGTTAATTAGGTTAATTATCTGAACGTGCTCCTCCCAAACTTTGTTAATAAAACATCATTTAAAACTCAACATCAACCTTCCTTCCTCAATCAATTCATTATAAACAATATAACAAGAAAAAAATAATGAGATTATAAAAGAATGTTTTCCCAGGAATTAAAAAAAAATTGTATAGGGTCCCTAACGACCCAAGGTGTGTAACAGTGTAAGTATATTTTTTCTGCACAACAAAAATTTAATCTTTGATGTCTGAATATGTGCAATTCACCTTTATTTCACAACATGACAATGTCTGATAAACAATGATGAAGTGATGTTTCACTCATAGCTACTGCAGGCAGAAAACAAAGGAAGTATCATCAGAAAAACTTTAAATGGCTCAGAGATTTACTGCAGAGCAAGTAATAGTGTCACTGTCACTTGATGGTGGATCTGATGAAGAAGTGGTCAGGAATCAAAATATTGATTTTGAAGATGTTGAAAATGATAAGTTTTGAGAAGATGTTTAAGATTGTGAATATAAGCCAGATGCTGAATGTACTGAGAAATGAGCTCTGAACAATGCTATTTTTACACTGCACCATGAGAGGTTGTGCCAACCCGATCTCACGGCAATTTGTGCAAATTTTACGATGTGAATTCGTACAATTTTTGCTAAATTGTACATATTTTACGAGTTGCCCAATTCGTATGAATACGTGTGAATGACCTACACCTGACCCCGCCCCTAAACCTACCCATCACTTGGGTTTAGACAAATCGTATGAATTTGTACGAGTGAGGTCATATGAATCCGTACGAATTGGTCTTGAGATAGCGTAGGTTGTGCATTACTGTAATTTTAACAGACATGAACAAGATCTGGGCCACATTATAAATACAGCAGTACATTATTGTTGGGTACACTGATTCAAGTACTGTAGACTAGCAAAATTCTTACAGTTAATCAAATTTGATATAGTGTGGGGATTTTTTCCAATGAAATAATAGGGTTCAAAAGTTTGAGTCAATAAGATGTTTTTGAAAGTAGTCTCTTCTGCTCACCAAGGCTGTATTTATTTGACTAAAAGTTAAGTAAAAACAGTAATACTGTGAAATGTTATTACAATTTAAAATAACTGTTTAAATATATTTTAAAATATAATTTATTCCTGTGATGCAACACTGAATTTTCAGCATCATTTCTCCAGTCTTCAGTGCCACATGATCCTTCAGAAATCATTCTAATATACTCATTTAGTGCTCAATGTTGAAAACAGTTGTGCTGCTTCATATTTTTATGGAAACCATGATAAAAAAAATATATATATACAGTATCATCTGATGAAAAGAAAGTTTGATCAATTTAATGCATCTTTGTAGCCTGGGTTTCCCCATGCTGCCTTGAGCGCAGCGCAATTTTATTGACGCTGCTAGGCAGCCTGGATACCATGGACCAGACCTCAGCTAGGGAACCAATCACAGAACGGGGAGGGAGCAGCAAGACGATGACGACATAACCGCGCGCGCGATCTGCTTGCAGTCGTCGAGATGGATGCTGAGGAGTTGAAGAAAATAATAGCTAGTGGAGATTGTAAAGTTGTCGACAATACGTCATCAAAAATCAAGTCCAGTGTGTGGGAGAAATTTGGAGTTATATGAAGAAAATATTGTGAAAGGCTTTGCTGCAAACATTTTCGTGTTGGATAGCCGCAAATGTGGAACTTCATCCCTGAGGAAGCACGCAGAAACTGTGGTAACAAAGCAGTTCTATCGAACGGTATTTTTCATATTTAACACTGTTAAGTATGTGTGGTGTGCCCAAAATGGTCAGATGTAGGCTAGACGAAATTGCGTGGTATATAGTGTTGTAGCCGCGTCTGTTTGATTGGTAAAATGTTATAAGGCTACTCAGTTTTGTGGTAACGTTAGCCATGTTCTTCATGTACCGGCCTTTTGACAGCTTCGGCTGAAGTTGTCCTTGTGTTAATTGTCGTGTAATAACTTCTGTATGACCTGGCAATAAACATTTTTGTAAGTGTGTCTATAATGTGATAGTCTAAACTGATTTTATTTCGGGTGCGGGTCGGGTGTCGGTTCTATTTTAAGCGGGTCGGGTGCAGATTTTAATTAGTGCTGCTGTTGGGAAACGGGTCGGGTGCTGTTTTAAGCACTGCGGGTACGGGCGGGTGCGGATTTACAAAATCGGACCCATGCAGGACTCTGGTGTACACATAAATCTCTGACCCATCGTCGTCTTCTTCGTTGAATATCTGTCGCTCTACATACATCATCTGGTATAATTGAAACGATTGGCTATGAGCTACGTACAGGCGCATTTGATAGACATTTGTAGCGCCCAATAAACGGCTCTGGGCATTCGTAAACCACGCCTCAAATACGAGAAAATGAACATGTGGTTCCCAGACCATGTCTTAAAGAGAAAGAGGTCTGACGTTAGCCAGACTAGCATCTTTGCTGAATAAAAGTAGAAAAAAAATGACTGACGCCAAACGTTTGAATCGTAGTGTATGCGTGTAGTTGCAATTTTACCAATAACAAATTAATATTTCAAAATATGGTGGTGTTTGGGGGCTTGACTTAAGGCTTGATTGTTTTCATACATGTATTAATGTTTTATCTTTGTGTATATGTGCGTTTTAAAGAACGTGTGTGGAGAAAGATTGTGCTATTGATGTATCCACTTCAGCATAAATCCCTCAGTGCTCGTGAGAACTGCAAAGGAACAGTCTCCTCAGTCTACCTTAGTGTCTGAGGGGGAGGGAGAAGGATTTCAGTTTGTCCCTCCTCTCGACTGTACCGCCAAACACATGAAAGAGATGAGCACCACTTGTCTCTATCTGCCAAAAAGCTTCTTTCTCTTTTCTCACTGTCTCTTTCCAACCCTCTGTCCTTTTTTACTCTCTTCCTCTCACCCTCTCTCTCGAGTGAATGAGTGAGAGGTCGCAATGCTGGAGGTGTATAATGACAGTGTCCTTCAAAAACACAAAGGCCCTTCATGTGAGCTAATGCTCCACCATTTCAGGCAGACAGCTCTGAATAAAGGCCCTGCTCTCCACAGCCCTCGGCTCACTAAACGCAGTGCGGTAAAGCCTTGAATGCAGCTGAAGAACAGACGGGAGAGAGGATGGTGTTAGTGATGAAAAGCTCTGTGTGACTGAACATTCCCCGACCCCAGAGACAACAGCTTTTATATAATGTACTTTAAAAAAAAAGAAAGAAAAAAAAAGTACTTTGAGAGATTTGGGCTGTTTAAGGGAGTGTATTTTTCTCATACATTTGCATAGAGGATTATACATTAGTATAAGTTAATATCTCAGTTGTTCCTAGACAGTGTTTAGATTACATGGAGAACAAAAGCATCTATTCTTTGGATTTTTTTTTCTCTCCTACGAATAATGATCCTAGAAATCTCACATAGGTCTGCTCCAAACATTAGAAAATATCTTTACAGATGTCTCTAACAGTACTCAGATTTCACAAGATACCAGTCTGCAGTCAAACGTCAAAAGATTTCAAAGTAAACTCACGTATTTCCCATCCAATTCTCCCAACACAAATGATCATATTCTCATTTTAAACGTATTAGACAAAAGCAATTCTTAGAAACATAACTGAACACTCATGTAAGTCTGTCTTCTTACTGCGGATACATTTGCTTTCTTAATCAGTGTTGGCCTTGTTTTCTAATAAACATCCTCAAAACTATATAAATTAAAATGAATATTTATTTAAAAAAAATTAAAACTTGATATCAAGACATACTTTCTTTTATTTATCTTGTAATTAATTGTCTTACCCCGACAGACAAGACAAAATACTAATTAAGATTACTAACTGTAAAAGAGCAATGTTTTGCAAAATGTTCTTCTTGGATGTTGTGTGCTCTCATGTCGTGCTTTAATTCAGTCACTTTTTTCAGTCAGCATATCTATGATTTACACACACACACAACAAACTGTCTTGAATTAAATCCAGTAATGTGATATTGAGGATGGAGCTGTATTGGAACAGGAACACACTTTTATGCAAATGCCACACAGAACAGGTGTGAGCACATTTGGCCACCAGACTTCTCCAATGACTGTGACTTTGCAATCGTCTGGAAATGCTCCATGTCACAGTTAAACAAATAGCGTAATTCGGTGGCGAACACAACAGCTCTGTTTCTAACGCAGACATCCACGTGACAAGTCCCAGCCTAATGGTGGTCCACCCCCTAACTCCATATCATGTGTTTAATGCTCCCTATAGCCTAATGGTGACCAGCACAACAGCTAGCCTAGAGGAGATAGAGAGAGGAGAGGAAAGGAGAGAGAGAAAGAGAGAGCGATGATTAAATGCCTATAGTCGAGTGTCCATAGTGGTTTATTAATGGCTTTTGTACTTGCTTGGTGCTCTAAGCAAGCTTGCTTTCTCTGAAGTATGCTTGATCATACAGAAAGAGTTAGAAAAAGGAGAAAAGAAAGAGAGTGAGAGAGAGTCAGAAGAGGTGGACCAAGGGGACCAAGGCTCTTTGATCAACATCCCTCATTAGCGTTCTTGACTGAATGCAAGTGTGGAGCGTCCAGGCTGCCCACACTGGTCTGAATTCTTGGATTGGATCACCGCCACATCAAATGAATTAGACCTAGAGAAAACACGCTGCACCATCCTGCCATCCTCTATGCCAGTTGCCACATCTAGGCTGAATGGACAGCTGATGCTACAATAAAAAAACACCTAACTACATTTACATTTTTCAATTCTCTCTTTATTTTCTCCCTCATTCAGGCAAGTCTGTGCAGTATTATCCTCCAAACTGGCTACAGTAAAAGCACAGTGAGCAAAAATGTGAAAAAGAATGTTCTGGAGAACAGAGCTTCAGCGGACGCGTCTCCAAGGGTGTTTAATCTCTCATGGCTGGTCTCCATTCCTCCCACTAAAGGCCACCCACTGCTGAGCTACTGGACATGACAGTCACACACACACACACACACACACACACACACACACACACACACACACACACACACACACACACACACACACACACACACACACACACATAGAGTTTCTTCCCTCAGGAAAACTAATACT
This sequence comes from Rutilus rutilus, assembly GCF_951802725.1. NCBI lineage: Eukaryota > Metazoa > Chordata > Actinopteri > Cypriniformes > Leuciscidae > Rutilus > Rutilus rutilus. The sequence continues at coordinate 13,035,992 of NC_140214.1, forward strand.
CTTTAATGGCAGCCTGTTTTAGGAGTAATTGGAAAAGGAAGGGGAGCGATTGCTAGTGTGTAGGAGAAGTCCAGCTGGATAAAGAAGAGCTGAGAGTGGGGGGGAATAGGGTACAGATTATTGTCAGAGTTAGGGGGAGGAGGACACACTCCCACAGTCTGACCTCTCACTGTTGTTTTGTCACGTTCAGTCTGATTCCCCCCAGTTTTAGCTTAAAGACTCCAGATAGATAGATAGATAGATAGATAGATAGATAGATAGATAGATAGATAGATAGATAGATAGATAGATAGATAGATAGATAGATAGATAGATAGATAGATAGATAGATAGATAGATAGATAGATAGATAGATAGATAGATAGATAGATAGATAGATAGATAGATAGATAGATAAGTATTGGCAATATTATATTACTTATGCTAAAAAAGGCTATTTGAAACAAAAATAAGAAATAATATATTGGATGAAGGTCCCACTGAGGTCTCATGTGTACTATATGCTAACTGTTCCCTCACAGCTGACATCTCTGTCAATTTACCTGCAGCTGAGAGGAGACATCATGCTCCACTGCTCCTTTCCCACCTCTCTAAGAGAGACAGCTGGAGGGGAAACAGAGAGGAAGAACCACCACACAGACATACACCTATAGACGCGCATATACACACATACATTTACACCCACACTTGCTTCCACAGCTACAAACACAAGCCATTACTGTCCATCTGCCTCACTGACAGGTGAGCTGTGAGGGCAGGCCTGAGTGGGGCTATACTAATGAGTCTCTCTCTCAGCTCTACACAGGGCCGGGGCCACTGGGTTCTGCGCTCTTAATGGTAGAGCTGCCCAATTAGCCACCATCACTGCATACACCACACTCCTGACCTCACATGGCAAGGCAAATGGGAAGACTACAGTTCCCAGCAGCCCCTCTTGATCATCTGAAGCTTGTTCACACAAATATCCTTAAATGGCCAATTTAGCAAATGTTTGCAGATACAGGAGTGTAAAACAAATCACGTTAATAATCGTACGCTTCCTGGACAAATGCTAGGATCATTTATCCTTGGCAATTTGGTTGCTACAGATGTGGCCTTTAAGAATGCACTTTTTTGCATGCAGTATCATGCAATTTGTCACGGTCGACCACACAGATTCCTGCAGACAAGCATCTTAGAACTTAAATAAGTAAAGGGAGAGAGTGTGTAGAGAGTAAGAGGAAAGAGGAGGTGAAGAGAGAGAGCCCCAAGAAAGGGACCCAGAGAATAAGAGAGCCAGAGACCCAAAGAGCCAGAGCAACAGTTTCAATCTTCTTTTACATTTTCCCTGACCATGTGACTAAAACCCCAAATGTGAGACATTCAAACTAACCAATCAGATCATTACAACTTCCCCCACCGTACTAAAGGTGTGACAATTCATCGACCCCCAAAGGCCTGCTCTTGATCTGGAAAACAGTAAAGCAAATGTCTTGGTTCATTTCAAATATCTTAGATTATTTTCAATATTTTCATCAAGTCTTTCCCAGAAATCATTATGAAATGCTGATTTGGTGCTCAAGAAATATTTCTTATTATTATCAATGTTTAGAACATTTGTGCTGCTTAATTATTTTTTTTTTTGTGGAAACCATTTCTAAATGACTAGAAATTTAAAAACAGCATTTATTTGAAATGGAAGTATTTTGTAAAAAAAAAAATATATATATATATATATTTATACTGACTTAAAATATAACGCAGAATGAAAAAAAGTGGGTGAGATATATTCATCCTTTGTGGAGAAATTTTGATAAAATATGGGATTTAAAGGAAAAATGTGGAAGAAATGCATGAATGAAAGAATAAATAAAAGTCTTGATGTTTAATTGATCATTTTAGTGTTGAATGTATGGCTTTGAATTTCTGACTAGCTTTTCAAGTATAAACAACAGGACAGAATTCAAGCATGAAGACTTTCCAAACAGTCTCACAAAGCTCCAACATGTCAGAACAAAAGCAATCAGACGCATCAGACCACCACTGAGGAGAGCGTTTCTGTGTTGGGTCTTTAATGTGATGCATTTCAAAGCCTGACAAGCACAAATGGTGTCTGTCTTTCTCTGACGGCTGTCATCACCTGTCTGCACAGGATGGCCTCATCCAAAGGTCAGAGGTTAGCCATCACTCACGAAACGGTGAGATAGACACTGGAAATTGTCGTTGTGAGAGTGATGCTGTCCGTGGAGAGGGATCCATCACAAAAACGGTATCATCTCTGAGACCGAACACCAACAGCAGCAAGGGAGCGCATTTTTACGTGTGGCATGACGCTAAGTATCCTGGCAAACGCACAGAGGAATACTTTTGCTCATTTTTCACAAGATTCTCATAAATCTGCCACAAAAAAAAAAAAAAAAATGAGAGCGAGAACAAGTTTTTGGGAGAGAGAGACACGCTGCTATAGAAGGTTTAAAGATGTTGTTGAGTGTTGACAGTGCGAATATGTGTGGAAACATGAGACAGGAAGAAGCAGTGACAGATAAGAATACAAAGAGAAGGAGACAGAAAGAGAGAGAGAAGGGGGAAGGGAAAGACATGGAGGGAATGAGAGAGATGAGGGAGAGTGAGGTGGCAGAGGAAAAAAGAGATAAAGGATAAACAGACAGGTAAGAGTAAAGTAGAAACTTTGACCAGCTATAACTTACTTTGCCCGTAGACAAACCCAGATGCTATCAGCAGAGTTTTTTTTGCTACATTTTCTGCACAGAGAAATTATTACAACATTCAAAAATTAGGGATGCAACAATTATGGTCGAAACTGATAAGATGATAATTATATTTCTGTTATGGCAGATAATCAATAAATGGCTGATTAAACACTAAAAACTAAAATCAATCATTTTAAATGCTACAAGTGAATATAGGTGTCACAACATTATAATCTACTATATGGAAAGTGATATTCATTTTGAAATTTAAAAACAATTAAATACTAATTATTCAATGTTTTCGAAGATGAACTTTGAGTAAGTATTAGATAATGGCAGAAGTAATTTAAATATAAAAGTAGATAGATAGATAGATAGATAGATAGATAGATAGATAGATAGATAGATAGATAGATAGATAGATAGATAGATAGATAGATAGATAGATAGATAGATAGATAGATAGATAGATAGATAAAATAAGTGAACTAAGTATGCATAATTAATCTAATACTGACTGATACTGAATGAATAAATAAATAACTAAATAAATCACATCAAGTGAATAAAATGGAATTGCTTTTTTGAACTTTAAACACTTAAATAATTTAAATTCCTTTTATTTGGTGTTTCTATATTTATAAATCTGTATAATTTTCTATATACTGTACACCCTCTAAACTTCAGTTAACAAAAACATAGATAGAGAATATAAAAAAAGAAGAAAGCGGAAAAAGTAAAGGGATGAAGGAAAGAGAAAGTGAGAAAGGCTATAGAGACAGAAGGAGATTGGCCAAAGCAGGGGAATTGGGGCACACTTTGCCTCGGCTTTGATCATCATCAAAGGATCACAGGCTTCCACACTGAGACATGGAGGGATTCAGCAGGACAAATGGAACAGTTTCACTCTTATCTTGTCAGCATGTGTGTGCGCGTTTGTGTATGTATGCACAGGTGAGGCTTCCTCACAACGCATTTCCAGTCAGACTCTCTTCCCAAACGGTTTGGAGAGACACTTGAGATCTTCTGATGGTAGTGGAGATGCTGTAAACCTCCTTCCTCTCACCCAACCCCCTTCCCAAAGACCTAGTGGAGTGTGAAATAGATCCAGGAGCCCTCAGGTGAGTGTTAAACCTGCCGGAAGGGAAAAGTACATAGACAGAGAGGGGTACCAACCATAAACCTGGACAGTTAATAGCCTCTTTATTTATGGACACAAACACTCTGTTACTGGGGAAACGGAATGACCGTATGTGGGGATCCGGAGTGTAAAAGCACCGTAGAGACGTGTGTGAATGTTTGCGAAGACATTAAAGGCAGCCTGTGACTCTTTTAAAGGGGTGCGAGAACATTAGATTGTTTCACAGCCTGTGGACACAAACGTTACTGACGCTCAAAAACAGACTGTTTCCATTCTGGAATGCTTGAGTCGGTTTACAGCGCCACCTTCTTTGGTTACCTCTTTAGAGACCTCACAGATAGACGCTTGTGATTAAAAGCAAAAGTGTTCACAGACCCTTCTCTTAACAGTCATGAGAATTAATCAAGATCTCAAGGAACTTCACTTTATCTCCTTTAAAGGTAAAGTGTGTGTTTTTTTGTGTTTTTTTTTTTAAGAAATAGTTGTGCTGTTATTTTTGTCCTTGAAACCCCAAAGCAGATATTGTTTTTCTTGTTCTTGCTGTAGAAGAACAGTTTATAGTGACCGGGGGGAGCAAACACCATAAATCAGCATAAAAGACAATATACAATGAATGTGATATTAATGTGAAATATTCCACACCTATCCAGCCATTTGTGTATAACATAAAAAGATTGAAAAACATAATCATTATTTATTTTATTTTATTTATATTTTTTCTTTATCTCTTTTACTCCTAATTCTATACATATCTCGTCTGACTCCTATAATGTTTATAATGTATTAATGTATAATTTTTTGTTCAAATTATTTTCAAATAAAATAAAATTTCAGTGTAGTTGATTTAAATATAAATTATATTATTTTATTTTATATTACCGGTATGTATATTTCTGTACTTTTATTATCAGCAAATAAATAAATAAATAGGAAGGGAAAATAAGGGGGGAAAAGGAAATCTGTTATCTTTTACAATTCCACAACACAAGGATTTTTAGCACAGCTATGAAAGGTTAGGAGGTGAGTGGTAGTGAATTAGGTTGGAGCATGGAGCTTTTTTATTATGTAATGTGTGTTTTGCATTCAATATTTTCCTTTCACTCAAGATGGGCCATTTCCTAATTTTCCCAAACTCTACAGCACAATCAAATGAATATCCTTTGAATCGAAACCAATACAATTCAGTCCAGTGCTATATTCAGGTTTTTATAAAAGAGAGAGATGGAGTAAAACAAATTGAGATTATATTTTCAACGACTGCTAAATCAATGTCCGTATGGCAGCAAATAATGAATGCACTGTACTTTAATTGTATCTGCTGATGTACACATTATGAAAATCTGAAAAGGAGTTAGCGAAGCCTATCTGAATCCACTAAAGACCTATGTAAGGAAATGTCAGTGAGGGACAGAACCAGAAATATGGGTCGGATCCGGTCACCGCAGGGCGGAGGCGCCTCTGGCTAGCACATCATGGCGAAACTGCGTTTTACAGCTCTCATTGTTCTCGGTCTGTTTTTCTTTCCTTATTTTTACAACTGAAGCCCACCTCCCAGCCACTAACCAGACCAGGACTCAGATCCAGGCTCGTTCGGGCCAACAACACCCAACGGTCACTTCACTTCAGCTGGGAAGATACGAGTCAAGAGGATGGGAGTGGGTGGGAAGCATGTGGGGCTGAACATGCCATCATCCGGAGGGTCTGGTTCATTAGCGGTCCGGCTCTGAGAGTCCTCCAGTCAGGCAGTCATTGATAAAGATGAAGGAACGCATATGGTCCTTGTGTGCGAGTCTCGTATGGGTAAGACCAACCCGGCTGCTGTTCGGCAAAGAGGAAAACATGTCATTCCATAGGAGGGAAAATAAACATGGTGAGCGTTTGACGACAGACAGGCACACTGAACTGTCGCCAGACAAGTGAGGGGAGCGCAGGCTACAGGAAACCATCTTTAGCCAGACACCCGGCAGCATAATCTACTAGCCACATATGCAGGGACCTGTCATGTGACTCAGGCTATGTAAACACACGCTCTGGTCCTTCACACAGTTGATTATTAGACCATTATTACCTGCTTTTCACTAGTCCCACACGTCTCATCCTCGATGTTACTCACATTAGTGAGCAAAGATAATTGTAAAGTTAATCAAAAAATAGTTGGTTTAATTTTTTTAATTTGCCTGACAACATATTTGACATTGTAGCAGCCATTAGCTGTGTAGGTCAATGTTACATTCATAACAACCATGCTAATGAGGTATGTGATCATTATAACAGTAATAAAAAGCTTTATAATGTGAATTGCGATTTTTTTAAATCTATTAAATATTAATGTTAGTCAACACACAACACATGATCATATTATGAAGCATGGGATTTAATAGCGATTCGATACCAGACTACATGTAAACACATAGCAAGCAAAACACTAAGTGAAATGGAAATTACACAATAAAATAAACTTATTTATTAAATATTCCTTTTAGACAGACACATTAAGGTTAATCTTTAAACTGAATGATTGACACTTGAATGCTAGTCTTTAAACTGATTTACACTTTGAAATGTAAATTAGGCCCAAAAAAGCATGAAGCGTTTGAATGAGAAATAACAACTTTAAATGGTGAACGATTATTGTTATGTTAAAACTAAATATCTGTCAATCATGACTGAAACTGTCTGTTAGTTTGGATATCTGATATGGTCACTGTACATTACAGTTTTTGAGCATTACAATTATCTCTGCTCTCCCCTTGAAATCTGAATGTTATGCTTTTACATTTTTTATAGTGTTGCAGCTTTTTGTTTTAGTGTTTGTGAAGAGCTTAAATGAGAAAAGAGGACCGTTTCTACATGTGTTACCATTGTTCGTTAAATATTTGTTCTTAAAAACAGACTTTTCTGCACTGCATGTGCAGCTAAAATCAGCTGTAAGCCTTGCGGTTCTGTTTTCTCCAGTCACATGAATCTTAGAGAAAGAGAAAAGACCGTTGTCTGTCTGACAGCCAAGAGCCTGCAGTGGTGCTTTATCCTGAGAATAAGCAGGCCTGACCTTAACCATTGGCACAGAATTCCTATATCCTTCCGATTGCTCTGGCAAAAAAAAAGAAAAAAAAAAGGATTATTTTCACCAACCATCCATCCGTCTCGCTCTTTTTTTTTAACCTGGCGTTCTTTCTCCCAAGTCTCGCAATGGAAACAAATCTCTGAGGGTTCTTAGAACAGAATTAGAATAACGAATGACGTATAATTTGCTGGCTTAAAAAAAAAATCCTTGTCACTTGTGCTTTTCTCTAATGTATGATAACCATATACAGAGCTCATAGATCTTTCTCTTCCGCCCCGTAATCTCAAGAACACAATTGTCTGATTGTTTCCCACCCAACTTTCCGCTGGATAAGCGCACTCATTTCTATGAACACGGAGGCTCATGCCAGAAAATGGATAAAGAAAAACAAAAAAAGAAAAGAATGAAACATCCACAGGAAAATAAAGAACACCTTCAGGGAAAGAAACCTGGAAAGAAACAAAAATGTTTATGGCGCCCTCTATAGGACATATTTATGCTCTCTGGAATAGTTCTGAATTCTAATTGGCCAGTTGTGCCATTTAGCAAACAGAAGAACAAGGAACCCTTAAAAGAACCTAAAATGGAGAAAGACATGTTAGTTTGTCGCTAATTCAAGTGACATGGAAAAACTCATTTATGTTGCAGATTAATAATGAACTGAAATATAGCTTCAGTATTTGTCTAGGCCAGCTGTTTTCTACATTGTAATGGAATATTTGGATATTATAAATAATAAAATCATTTATAAGGAATATTTTGGACTCAAAATATTAAAATATTTTAGTACAAGTTAAACTCAATCAACATTGTGACAGTTTCCACACACACACACACACACACACACACAATGAAAATGAATGAATCCATAAGCATTAAAATATTCACTGTTTCAATAGTACTGCCACAAAACGTAAACAATGTGTGTAAACATAGTGTTAAAAAAAATAAATAATTCTGTGTAATAGCATAGCCGTCAAAGCAACACCATTTACAGCTCAAATAATACACACATTTTAAGAATTATTGTAAATGTTTATATACAGTATAAAAGTATAAGCATCATATGTAGGCTTTTAAATACTCCAAATTTGCCCCATTCATTTTCACTTGTAAGTGCTTCACCATACCTTGCATGATTTTTGCTTTTTTAAAGTTTTTTTTTAACATTATGCCACAAATTAGGCGGATTTAGCTTAAGTCTTATTGAACCCAGAACATTCCTTTACAATCAAATCAATATTTCATGTCTATATTTGAAATAACAGTGAAGTCCACACAATATGCAGGTGAAATCAGACTTGTGCCTAAAAGTGTAAATAAGTCTCGTAAGCCTGACAGCTGGGTTTGATCTTCAAGCATGTATTGCTCCAGTGCTGAAGAGCAGACGAGAAATATCTTTATCAGTGACTCCTGAATTCTCATCTTACCCTTCCTACCTTAATGCATTCTCTCTCTCTCTCTAAATGCTTTGATGCTTGCAGAGTCCTTGAAAACATCCCTGCAGACTGTTCATTTGCAGAATTCTAATAGAGTTCTCAAACCCCTGAAACATTCCTTCAGTCCACCACTTCAGAGACTCCCAAATCTTCAAATTAGATATGTGCTGTAAAGGTCTGTGACCTGTCTTAAGTAGAGACACTGAGGGAGAAGGATTACCAAGCTGCCAGACAACTTTTCCATTCATTTTCTTAGCTTTCTCTTGTAAAGCTGAATTCGAATGGCACATCAGTCTGAGAATGACAGGTGGTGTCCTTGAGATGGCGTACTTCTCTTCTCTATAAAAAGTGCATTTCAGAATTACATTTAGATGAATGACCTCATAAACTAGAGCAGGTTCACCAAGACAGATGGTGTAATGAGATGAATATTCTGAACAAGCAAACAGAAGGAAAGTGGAGATGAACTGGAGTGTTTTACAAGTGGATGAAGAGATGAAAAGACATGGAGAGGATGAGACGAGTGGACGAGACGAGATGAGACGAATAAAAACAAATTTAGGTGAGTAGAGGAGAGATGTGGAGAAATGAAAAGAAACAACAGGGGGGAAACAAGGATATGAGTTAGAGAAGAGACAGGAAATGAGATGAGGCAAGAAAAACAAGAAGAGAAGCAAAATGATGTGAGAATAGAAGGCACAACGCAATGAGATGTGGAGAAATGAGAAGAGATTGAAGGAGAGAAGTCATGGAAGAGACTAAATGGAATGAGTCAAGACGAATGAGCACAACTGTTTTAAACACTGATCAGCATATTGGAATGATCTCTGAAGGATCATGTGACACTGAATAAGTATTGTATTTATAATCTTACTATATCAAATAATATTTCACAATATTACAAATAAATCCAGCTTTGGTGAGTGTAACGGAGGCCAGCTAGTAGTCACTGTGTGAGTAAACCTCACTCAATAGGCGCTCTAGCGACAGACGCTAGGGGCTGCAGTCTTTAGCCTCCTTGTTAGAGCGCCTGACTCTCACGCCGGAGACCCGTGTTAGAGGCCTGCACATCGCGGGGCGAGTAGGACCCGGGTGGAGGGGTTACATAAGCATAAACTACATCTTTCAAATGCATTATAAATCTTACAGACCCCAACATTTTGAAGAGGAGAGGAGAGGAGAGGAGAGGAGAGGAGAGGAGAGGAGAGGAGAGGAGAGGAGAGGAGAGGAGAGGAGAGGAGAGGAGAGGAGAGGAGAGGAGAGGAGAGGAGAGGAGAGGAGAGGAGAGGAGAGGAGACGAGAGGAGACGAGACGAGACGAGACGAGAGGAGACGAGACGAGACGAGACGAGACGAGACGAGACGAGTATAAAGAGAAGGGAGGAGAACAACAGTGAGGTATTAGTATCAGCTGTAGCTAGAAACATTCACACATTCAGTCTGTGTATACAGCTCACTGGCAGGTGTGAGGAGGAGTTTCTCTCTGTTTCACACTGGCTCTTCACCACCACTGGTCCCACGATGAGATGGATGACAGTGTCAGCTGTGGTCCAACATCAACCCCTTCTACTTACCAACTGCCAGAGTGAATATTTCTCAATTCATGTGTGGTATGTATATGATTAGGAGTAAACAGTTTTGCTTGAAATGACACGGCTGTGGTTACTTGGGTACATGTAGGCTACTAATGCACTATTGAGTGTTTGGTTTGTCTCTGATCCACTACAGTCTCATCGATGCATACCAGCATCCCACCAAACAGTGACTCTTTCAGCAGAATGAAGCTAAAGAAATCCTGAATATGTGAGCATAGCTCCACCCTCTCTCCATTCATCACAGAGGTAAATAAATACCGGAGCGAATTCCTTTGGGGACCGGATAGGAACAGAGAGAGATAGAGAAAGAAAGTGAAATGGAAAGCGAATAAGTGCTCATGTGGAATGGGATCCAATTTAAGCAGGAGAGGAAAACCTTTTTCGGATCTCCCCAAATCCCTGGCTTTGTTTACTGCCTCTCTGTAGCTCGACTTAAAAAAATATACATCTCTTCCGTCACAGACTCCCCGGTGGGCTTCTATTGCTCCCCGAGAGGAGGTCTTGTTACAGGCATATGCCCACAGATGTGATCTTCACAGAGCCCCAGCACCTGCTCCAAACCTCCACTTCCAGCGTGTTCCCATGTGCACATGCTGCCATGGAAGTCTACGTCGCTTGCGCTGAACCATGCTCGGTTTCTAGGTGTCAGCCATAAAGCACTTAGCACTGAGATTTTACGCCTCAGAGCACAAATGTTGCGGTCTGATGGCGTACGGAGAATAGCGAACGCGTCACTCTAGCGAACTCTAACCCATGTCTGAAAGCATTAGTAAAAAAAAAAAGGAAAGTTTGCATCTCGCTTAAAGGTATAGTTCACACAAAAATAAAAATGTAATCATCATTTGTTGACCCTGATGTCTTTCCATGGAAGAAAGTCGAATGAGTTTGAAGTGACGAAAGAGTAAGTAAACAATGAATTAAATTTTTTGGGTGAACTATCCCTTTAAGCACCAGGAAGTTAATAAAACTTTTTTTTACTTCTAAAAAGTCTGAACTAATGAGAGAGGTAATTAAGACTAAAAACCCTTTCAAAACAGCTTGATGGAAGTTCTCAGGCCATTTACCAGCCAAGCGTTGAGGAATGAAAGCGACATTTCTTTGCTCAGAAACAAATTAATTGAGCATACCTCTGCTTTTCATTCCAGTGTGCACACAGCCTGCGATGGCAATAAAGAACAATGACAATGAAACCCAATCTCCAGGATGCCTGCAGGTCCTAGTGTTGAAACGTGTAGCTAGCCCACTACTTTACCCCACTGATCAAGCAGATGAACAAGTGCTGGCTTTGTTTGAGAAGAAAAGGGGGGCCTGAGATTTCATAGAAAGCCACTGGCACACAGAGGCATGTGGGTAGGTTAGCCAGAGAGGTTTGAGTTTCACTCCTAAGTGCAGTTGTTTTGCCTCAGTTTCACCATGTCTGTCCAAAGCCGCACTACTGTTTTGACAGATCAACACATCATTTTTCTCTTTAATCTGTGGCAAAAGTGTGCTTTTATAGAACTTATGTGCCAGAGAAACAAGTGTGCGGCCATCTTTAGAATTTTGTCTTTAAACTTCCGTTTTTGCTGTATATTCCTATGGCATCGCTTTCAAAGAGTAATTAGCTGGTGAAGTGGATTTACTTATTGTACAGTTAACGAAAGTTATCATGAGCATTGTAATGTTTGAAGCGGATGTCATAACAAATGTCAGTAGACCAAGAAGTTTTTAAAACCAGTAGTAAGATCCGTAAGATCTCACCTTCATGCGGTGGAACTACAAACACAGAACACAACAAGCGTAGAGCTGAAAAGGGGCGGGGCTAAATAAGGTCTGTAACTAGGCTACTAAATTGTTTTGTTGATGGAACTAAAAGATAATGGCTCTTGCAACAGCGTTATGAGGTGTCTACTTTTCTGTGCTTTCCCCCGCTCATATCTGTTTTTATTCCACATTAGAATCATCAGAATGTGATACATTTCAGAATAACACACTGTTAGAAAAATCTGTAGAAATTACAGTATTACTGGCAGCTACTTGCCAGTAACTTACTGTAGATTTAAATTGATGTTATTTACTGGCAACAATTTGTTCAAAATTAAATGAACATTAAACATTAACAAGTCTTTATCTTTACAGAATAAAACTAAAATAACAGCCTCATGCAAAGCATTCTGGGAAACAAAATCTGAAGGAAAAAAAACAGAAAAAGGTTGATGAAGATTCTGGTTCCCAGAATGCTTTGCATTAGATTGTTATTTTATAGTTTTATTCTGTAAAGACAAAGACTTGTTAATGTTTAATGTTCATTTAACTTTGAACAAACTGTTGCCAGTAAATAGCATAAATTTAAATCTACAGTAAGTTACTGGCAAACAGCTGCATAACTACAGCAAATTTTTTACAGTGCAGGATTTGGGGATTTCTGTTAAAGCAGAACATTTGAAAACAACAGCATTCACTGCAGTCTAATCTACACCAGGTAAGGCTGCACAAATGAGACTGGAAAGAATTGTAATTGAGTTAACCTATCCACATAACTTTACAGTAAATCATCCATTACAAAACTTGATTTTAAATAATATTTCGAATGTATGCATATTTACCACCAAAACATTAATAGTCACTGTTCACATTGGACACGTTTTTGTGCGCAATTTTTAATTGCTGGTCCAAGCAAACCTGCTACAATAACGTTTTTTGTGACATGTCTTGCCACTTTCACACATGAAACCTTTTAAATTGCTGTAATACTGATGGGTAACTTTTCCCCTAAATGCACCACATCTGCTATTTTCACATGCAATTGCTTTTCATCTTTTATCCATATTGCTACCATTCACACATCAGCACCAAAACTCCATTAAAACTCTGTGATGTCAATTGCCGGAAATTACCTTTAAACAGCTGCGCTGGAAATATAGTAAAATAGTGAAAGAATCCTTTAGTGCTCCAGTAATCCGTTGACTAATTTCTTCATCTTCTCGGATGGAAAGAAGCTCTTTAATTTCAGAGTCCGAATTGGCAACATTTCTTTCCAAAATGTCATTATCATGATCATCACAGGCTTACAACCCTGCTTACAGCTAAATTAACCTCATATGTATTTAAACCATTAATAACTCATAAGTTTTGTTCACACAAAGCATAATAACAGGACTTCTCTGGCAGTTACAACTTCTTAAGTCAGAAGATTTACTGGAAAGTTGACAATAGGTCCTCTCGACACAAAATGGAAAAGTGCTGTTAAAAGTTAACGAAAAAGGCGGCATGTGTGATAGTGCCTAATATCTTGCTAAATGACTAAATGTTTGTCTCACGCCATGTGTACAATGTTTAAAGGGATAGTTAGCCCAAAAATGATATTTAACCCATGATTTACTCACCCTCAAGCCGTTCGAGATGCATATGTCAATCTTTTTTCAGACGAACACATTTTCAGTTATTTTAGAAAATGTCTTAGATCTTTCAGTGGTTATAATGTGAAGATATGGGGTCCACAACGTTCAAGTCCCAAAATGTGCATGCATCCTTCACAAAAGTAATCCATCCGGCTCCAGGGGGATAAACGAAGGCCTTCTGAGGGTAATCCGTGCAGTTTTGTCGTAAAAATATACATATTTAAAACTTTATAAACGAAAATAACTGGCTTCCGGTAGTGGTCGACGCGCGTTCACGGAGATGGATGCTGGCGTATGACGTAGGACGTAGCGTAGGAAGCGTCGTGACGTAGAACGAACGTAGAGTTACATCTCGACGTATACATCTCGAACGGCTTGAGGGTGAGTAAATCATGGGTTAAATATCATTTTTGGGCGAACTATCCCTTTAAAGCCTATGCACCATATTCAAATTCTGACTGATACAATAAACAGATAATTATTTTCATGTTATAGCCGATTAACAATAAATGGCATATGTTACAATTTTATACCATTATGTTTAAATAAAAAAATATAAAAAATTAAATACTAAAAAATCTATCATTTCAAATGCTAAAAGTGAATTTAGGCATCACAACATTATAGCCTATATACAGAATGAAAGATGGATTCATTTTGAGATTTGCTCAAGAATACATTTAAGTATAATATATATATAATATATAAAACACTAAATGTATTCTTGAGCAAATCCCAAATTGAATATATTTGAATATATTATATATTTTAATCAACTAAGTTACATAATGGAAAGATGTTAACTAAATGCAAAAATGGGGTAAATTAACATAAATAATATTCAATATAAAAACATAACTATAAAAATGCAAAAATTAAAAATACAGTTAAAAACAAACAAGCAAAAAATATATAATAATAATAATAATAATAATAAAAGGCAGATAATCAATGCACCCCTATACTAGAGTGTATCCTGTGTGAAACGCCCCTTACTCAGTAATAATAACTGTACAAACTATGAATTTTAGTGTAAACTGGTGGTCATCACCACAGTAAAGGACTGCTAGTTGTTAGTCTTCACAAGGAAAAAAGAGAAGGGCAGCGGATACTCAGTAGACCGGAGGAATGATAATTCTAGATGATAATGAGAAAAGTTAAATCCGACTGACACACGGCTGCGGTTAGCGGGTGAAGGAGGGGGTCACAGGGGTTCAGGGCAAGTAGACTCCGCAAAAAAAAACCGCAATGAGCTTCAGAGAGCTTTCATTTCGGTTGCTAGGAGGGGGAAGGGTAATTGTGTAGAACAAACACACACATAGGTGAGGGTTTTACATATATATGAGTGCCATAAAGAGCCTGAAATGCTATTTAATGGAAACTGTCCCACAAAAGACTGATTAAGAAATGATTAAATCTGTGTAAATGAGTGTTGAAGAGCTTGAAATATTTCCACTAATGCATACCAGCTTTATAAAATGACTGTGTGCACCGGTTAATGTGCTTACAGCACAGTTTGAAGAGCGTAATTCACACTGGCAGAGAAAAATGCGCAACGCAATGCCATGACAAATGGAAGTGACAAGCAGCAATGGAGGTGAGCATGGGCTGTGATACAGAGATACAGCACAAGAAGACAAGAGCAGATTTACCTTCACTCAAACTCTATCTTTCCCCTTCATCTACTGCTCCATGAAATCTCTCTTTTTCTTCTCGCTCTCTCTCGCAGATCAATAGCAGCCCTTTCCAGTTTGCCACAGTCCATCGTATTCTATCACAGCGAGCTAAAAATGATCTGATCCCTGCCATCGCACACAGATCACTGGGCATTTTTCAGAGACCTGTCATCCAGCCACATCTGTTTGGTGTTTACACGTTTAGCTTGGTGAAAATGGAGCTATAAGGTCTTCCTGAGAGACTCTGAGGTCAAGGTCACACAGTCTGACACACAAACATTTCGTATTTGGCTCGGTGTTTGCAGGGTTACAAGACGTCTTTTGTGAAACGTTCAAACGGCCTTTCATTCATTGACTTACTCCAACGTATTATTTTCAATTATATAAGTTTAAAATTACCTCTGTCGTAGTCATCCATCATTTCTCTCTCTTTTTTCCATTTTTTTTTCATCATTGCCGGTTCTGCCAAAGTTGTGTTTGGATCAATATGAGACTCTGGAGGAATTTTCTTTGCCAGTTTTGGACTAGCGTACAGTACCTTCAAGGTGTATTACAAATTATTGCATAATCTGATTGTGTTTTCTGGATTGTAGACATCAAAAAATGCACCAAAAAAGTTGCTATTTTATTCACCATCATTATATCTGGCATAAAATGCAATATTCCTTTTCAATTCAGACTCCCTCATAACCAACATTTTATGTAAAATGTCTAACATTTCACTGCTCCCAGGCGCCAATATATCTCATACACATGTGCTGGTCACAGTTTCAAACCACAGAGAAAAAAAAAAAAAAAAAAATTGTGTAGAGTTTTAACTTTATCGAGGATAGATGCTCTTAAACCTTTCATAGTTCTGCTTATGTTTTTCCTCTTTAACAATGCTTTAACGAGGTGTAGAGAGTCAGACAAAATTAGTCAAAATGAAAGATCTCTCAGAAAATACGGCAGTAAAGTCTCGGCATGGCAACTTAACGACTGAGCTAGTCCAGACCGCAGATCGTTCATGCACAAGGTCCACCCTGTTAGGTGGAATGTGTCGTTTTTAACACGAAGAGCCTTGGAGTTACATGATTCACAGTGTTTCTTTCCAGTCATGAATAAAGCTTATGTTTGTAAATTGGAAAACAATTTTTTCTCTATATTAAGAAAGAATATTTATTTCATCGAACACCAAGAGGCCAATATTAATATTTCACCAAGGTAAAACACGGAAGCAAAATCCAATGCAATCATTAATTTTGCAGACGCTTTCTGGTACCTGTCCAGGAGCTCCTACTCGACGTTTTTACATCTGGGGGAGGGGATGTAAAACCATGCAGAGGAGCTCTGAGAAATGTTTATTTACACTTATTCAATCAAACGAGCGAGGAGGAGGCTTGTATATCACATTGAGTCGAGAAAGTAGAGAGTTAAACTGAGATATGGCGTGAACATTTGCAGAACATTCCTTAAGGCTCTGCGCCATGTTACGATAACAATCAAAGAGTAGTAACAACTCACTCCCACAATCCGTCTTCACGTCTGCCGCAAGCAAGCTACTCATTACGTCCTGCCCAATGGATGGAGAGAGGGAGACAGACAAAGACAAACAGAGAGAAAAATACATTAGCGGACCACACCGGGCTCTCGTAAGAGTCTGCGGGCGTGATTCTCACATAGATTTTAGCAGGCAGAGAGGGAGAAAAAGGTGAATCTTGTTTTCATTACAGGAGAAAATTGAACTGGCAGCTATTGAGCCCCATCAATCATGAATTCCATCATGGGCTGTCAGGGTTGAGTTATCACCCTGAATGGCATTCCCACACACACAGAGGGCACCGGCTCACACCGGCACCGAAACCTTCATCTGTCTCTTCCTCTTGTTCCCCAGCACCCCTACACCCCCAATCGCTGCTTCTTGCTTTTTATTTTCATTCTATCATAATACCACATAGTTTCTGAAAGTACACAGGCCATTACAAAAAAGTATTATGGTTTTACAATAAAAATCTGCTATTGAAAAACAGTAATTCCATGGATTTTGGACCCTGTAATAATTCGATTAAATCCACAATGTAAAACTAAAATGCAAACTGTTCCAATGCAGGTTTACAATATATGTTGTGTTTTTAGTCTAGATGTAAAACCACAAAATATTAAGCAACTGTTTTCAATATTGATGATAATGAGAAGTGTTTCTTGAGCATCAAATCAAAGTATTAGAAAGATTTCTGAAGGATCATGTGACACTGAAGACTGGAGTAATAAATTACATTTTAAAATATTTTAAAATAGAAAACCGTTATTTTTTTTATCTGTATTTTTGACCAAATAAATACAGCCTTGTTGAGTATAAAAGACTTCCTTCAAAAACATTACCAGACTCTTATCAATTTTAAACTTTTGAATTGTAGTGTATATTAAGGTTAAAAACACATCTCTTCGACCTAGCATAACACATTATGGACTAATGGACTAATTCAATGTTAGGCTGCATAGATTAGGTCAGCCGGAACCGGAAACACTCCCCATAAATGTACTCGTTACATCATAAGAAGAATCTACGGTAAAATTAGTCTCTCTGTTTATCCTGAGGTTTACCGCAGTCCGCCGTATCCAGATCTGATGAAGGACCTGCGCCTGGACACGACGACAACGCAGTCCTGAAGTGTCAACTAGTCTCTCCCCTGTGAAGGCCTCCTTCGCTTCGCAATTTTTAAGGCCAGACAAGTCATTTGTTGAGGTCAATTTGTAAAGAAAGACTATACATGCCTGCGCACATATATTCAAACGCGCATACCTATAGACTAAACACGTAATACGCAAGTGCACGCCGTCAGCGTTTTCACAGATTCGCGTTTTTGAAGTTTACGCGGAGATGATAACGTTTTGAAAACAATTTCAATGCTTTCACCGTGGAACCTATTTTAAAGGTTTGCGTTCTCGAGCCACCAGGCGCTTTTGTTGTGCGGATGAGCGGGCCGGAGCGCATTAAGGGTTTTCTGTTAGAACAGTGTCGTATTAGCGGCCCCTAAGTTAATGATCTTTGCAATGGAAGTGAATCAATCAAAACTAACTTTAGCTGGGCAATAACATTATTCTAGAGCTGTTGTAAAGCCAAAACAATCTCTGTTACTTTAATTTCCTATTATCACTGTAAAGCTGCTTTGAAACAATCTATATTGTTAAAAGGGCTATATAAATTAAGGTGACTTGACTTGACTTTTTTATTCCAAAATACAGCACACTGAAAATCATCAAACCAGCCCAAAAGAAAAGAAGCCCCTTAAGGATATGTAACCGAAACGTTGGACAGTGCCGTTGATTGACAGCTAATTCAGATCCAGTCAAACAGTGGGGGATGAAGTTTTCATTGGAAGGAGGACAATAGCTGGCAGGCAGTTCACAACCCTCGTATTGCTGCATGGAGGTAGAATTTGGCATAAAACACACAACTCAGTCCGATGAGGAGCACATTCCCTCACCCAGATAAATAAACAGCAGCAGTCTATAGAATCTGCACCATCTTTCTCTCTTATTACCAGCTAACATCGATTTTATTTTTCATTACTCTTTTCTTCCCCACCCGCTCAGCAGAGGCAGGTGGGTGAAAAAAGGACACAGTCAAAAATATGAAACGGAAATATGGATGTCTCCCTCTCTCTTTGTCGTATTCTTTCTGCTTTTATCTCTTCCGCCATGTATTCCTATTTTTCCCTCTCCTCTGCATCTCTCTCTAATCCTCGCTTGGTCACCATCCGTTTGTGCATCTGTGTGTGTACGTGAGAGGCCCGACAGCCCTCTGAATTGAGTCGTATTGATTCGAGAGCAGACGTTTTATTTCGGCGATGCATCAGCCAAGATGCACAGCATCAAAAGAGCTGAGGGGATGCTTTCATGTCGATGGAGAGGGTGTGTGTGTATGTGTTACCGCCCGAGATCAAGGGTCCTGTGCGTGTGTGTGTTTGTGTTTGGGCAGAGAAAAAAAAGACAAACCTTGTCATGGAGAGAAGCAGTGGATGGTGAAAAAGAGGGCATGTGCTCCGGTTTCAAGAAACAAATAAAAATGTAGTGTTCATTTCCAAAATGTGAACACGCACCATTATGTCCAATTATTTGGGGTTAGCAGTTAATGTCTGTGGGTGCATCCCTATTTGTAATTCTATATAGTCAGCAAGATGAGGATTAGAGCGTCCCAAATCAGAGTACACTGAAAATATAGTGCATTAAAGCCTGGATGGTACACTCTTAAAAATAAGTTCTTTCTTTGCATCAATGGTTCCATGAAGAACTTTTAACATCCATGGAATTTTTCCAGTGTACAAAAGGTTATTTATAGAGGAAATGGTTGAGTGTATACCAGGGGTGTCCAGTCCTACTCCTGGAGGGCCACTGTCCTGCAGAGTTCAGCTTCAACCTCAATCAAACACACCTGAACCATTTAATATAGCTAGTCTTAAAGAGTTGTTCACGTGAGTTCACGAGAGCGCCACGATGCATGCGTGAGAACTGAGAAGATGATGCAGATGGGTCTCGATGTAGTGTTTAAAATGGTTCTAAAGTGTGCATTTCCTGGATGTCCGAATCGTGAGAAACCGATGATAAAACATAAAAGTGCCTTGCCAATGCCGCAAAATTAATGGTTACCTTTCACACTTTCCCATCAAATGATCGTGAGCGTCATCTTCTCAGTTCTCGCGCATGCGTCGTGGCGCTCTCGTGAACTCACGTCAGAGGCCACACAGAAGAAAATGAATAGTTGAATAAAGTCGTTATTTTTAGGGGGTTTTCAAAAAGTATTATTCTCGTCACTTGATAAACCTAAGGGTTGAGCCACTGTAGTCACTTGGACTATTTTAACGATGTTTTTACAAACTTTCTGGGCCGGCAGAGGCAATTACCTAGCAGCCTATGAAGGAGTGAGCCAGCTCTCAGATTTCATAAAAAATATCTTAACTTGTGTTCCGAAGATGAATGAAAGTCTTACGGGGTTGGAACAACATGAGCATGAGTGATTACTGACAGAATTTTCATTTTGGGTGAACTAACCCTTTAATAGGCATACTAAACTTCCGGGGCAGGTGTGTTGAGGCAAGAGGGAGCTAAACTCTGCAGGACAGTGGCCATCCAGGTTTGAGTTTGGACACCCCTGTGGACTGTTGCATGAAGCTAGATGAGCAGACTCTGAGTTTCAAGTATAGGTTTAGAGTTGACAAATCCATATAAATCCAACTCAAGGCTCACAACACTCGGTATAAACATGATCTGTCAAGTCAGGTTTAATCCAGAGTTTGCAATAAACTCTGAAGCGCGTGCACCTGAAAGTGTGACGTGCGTCAAACAGCCAATCACACGGAAAATGCATGGAGAGCGTCAGTTTCTCGTTCTTACAATTCACTTCTCTGTTGAAGGTTTAGAGATCATTATGAAAAAAATAGCATGAAATTAAATGCATTTACAAGGCTGGAATAAACACTGCTGCAGCTGGCAGCTGAAAGAAAATGAAAGCTCTAGCGTAAAGTTCTGCCAGGAAGACTCAATGTTACGTCACTCATTACTTTCTGGTCTATCCAGTCACTATCTAATACTTGGAGTATAAAAGATCGTTACACACACATGTTTGAGTTCGCAGATGATGACGCAAACATTCACCTCCATCCTCCCCACCACCACCAGGATGGTCCCTCTCCATACCTCCCCGGGGGTCGGCTACGCCCCTGCCTCCATCTTCAGGCAGGATATGCAGAGTCCGTTACCCTCCGAATGTAAACTACGGACGGGTCCTGTGCCAAAGAACTTTACATCCAATATCGTTGTCTTTATTTTCTGGTCTAGTCATTGTGATATCATCTCGCCTTCCGAGTCCTTCTGGTAGAAATGATTATATCAATACAAGTGAATCAAACAAATAATCCTTATAATTTACATATTTCACAAAGAGCTCAAAAGAATACACCTAAGCTTAGTCAGTTTAAAAGCTTATATATATATTTATAATATATAAACATTTAAAAGTTTAAATTTGTAAATTGGCAATACAATTATATGAATATATGGTAACACTTTATTTTACAGTGTCCTTGTTACATGTTACATGTACTTTTGCATAATTACATGCAACTAACCCTCAACCAAATCCTAATCCTACCCTAACCCTATAGTACATGTAGTTGCTTAATATTACTCAGTACTTAAATATATAATTACACTTTAACAATGACACCTTAAAATAAAGTGTAACCGAATATATTATATGAATTATACATAAGATGAGGAATTTTGTCTCTGCTTTAATCTGGAGCAGATACAGAGATACAGGGGAAGTGGCTTTATTGCATCAGATACATGTCACTTTACTCACAGCTGGGTAGCTAATGAAACCCGCTTCATGCAACAGGCCACTGGTGTATACAGTTTTGTAATATGCTTCTTTTTTTTTTCTTTTTTTTCTTTTTTTGGGGTAATATTTCCCACAATCAGCACTTGCACAAAATAAATATTTGTGACATTTCTTATTCAGGTGTACAAAACAGTTGTTTTAAAGTCAAATAGTAGAGAAGGACTTTTATCTGTAAAACCACATCACAAAATGCTTCTCTTATAGTGCAAGAGCTAATTCTGGATAATATTAGCCCATAAATCATGTGTGTATTCCTGGGTCAATATTGTTGATCCTGGAACAACATTCCAGTCAACCAATCAGATTTGAGGGACAAGTTTACAGTTTATGTCAAGTTTAGGCTTACTACCAGGGTTAGGTGCTTTAGTGTGTTATTCATCATTTCCCTCTGATTTTAGGGACAAGTTATGGTAGGAGGTAGGGAAAGGGTTAAGATTACATTTTTGGACAGGAATGTTGTTCCAGGATCAACAAATATCCAGGATATTGTCACATACTTTGCAAAAACACGGTGACCGTCTTTTAAGTCAGTGTACTATGATTTTATCAGTTAAATCAAATATTGATTGTGTCTCTTTTTGACAAGTGTCTGGTAACAAGGAAGTGAAAAGAGCGCTTGGTGATATCAAGTGAATTTGTTTCAGACTCAGAGAAAGTGATGACATTTTGATAGGACAATCCTCTTGTAGTATAAGCGGCAATAGTAAGATTCCAATAGTGATGTACTGGCTTGCTACAATTACACACTCACTCACTTACTTTCTTAATGCCAGCTATAGCTAACTGCATTTTTAGTGTGCAGAGGTCGTATGTGAACTGAAATATACAAACTGTGCCTCAAAGATGTTGCAGTCACAACAGATCAAAGTTCTGCAGTATGTATCAAGAGTGTATCAGCATATAATCAATTATACACGAAGAATTTGGGAGGGGGAAAAATTTAATATAAACATTAAAGGAATTTTGGCTTAAGAAGGGCTGCTGTGATCTTCAAGTATCCTCATGTAAAATTCTGATTTTAATTTCCAAAAATCCCTGTCTCACCCGCGGTTCTGCCTGCACAGCGCTTACACAAGACTTGTGCATGCACCCTCACGCACACGTGCAAACACATATTCTGCATGGCGCCAACGAGGAAGAAACGTCAGAAGCCTATTAGAAAAAGCCAACTAAAGCAGCGCACCAAACACTGAGGTCAGGAAGTATTTGACAAAGAGGGGAAGTTTTGCTCTTTTACTTCATGCAGGCAAATATCACACCCTGTGGACTCAAAAAAAACAACCAGGCACATTTCAAAAGACTTTCTGAAAGACTTTGACTCCTGAAGGGAGATAGGCTGATCTCTTGACAAGCATTTGTATTTTTTTTATTTTGGTCCTATGGTGACATATTTCTGACTGAAATTTTAGGCAGGGGACATCGATGTAGTCACAATAGCAGGCTAGCATTACTTTGCTAACCAGTTTCAGGGGGAGGGATCTCATTTTAGGGGGCATTTGATTGGGCAAAAATCTGTGAAGTTCAGGATGAGTCATCAATTTTTTGGGTCCATTTACGTGCAAAGGAAAGGCTAAATTTTATATCTGTTAAAAGTTAGGTTTGGTAACAGACATGGACAAAAACAATACAAAACACATCTCATCTGATTTCATTGGATCTTTAAATGTAAGATGTAACCGTCCTTGAGCAATTATTTTATTTATTTTTTAAATAAAATATTGTTTTAATATTATCAGAGTGCATATCTAAAGAGCTAAAGAAGCAGAAAAGTACCATCAACACGCATGAAAAACATCTGAAAATCACTACAAATAAAAATGATCCACTTAACATACAGGCCATCTTCCACTTAAAGATGGCTAGCAGGCAGTTCATCAGCTAGAATGCTTGTCTCACTGAAGATGCACAGAACGGTGAGAAAACCAGAGAGGTGGGAGTGCTTCAGTGAGTGTGGACTCTCCTCTCCTCTTCCTTCAGAAACCCCTCTCTCCTGCGGTTATGACATTCTCTGCAGCAGAGGGGGATGTGGGAGTACGGTGCTTCCTAAGACACTTAGATCTGAGAGAACCGAGTCTGACCCAGTTTACAGAGGACAGAGAAAGAGAGAATGAGGGAGAGGTGGATGAAAAAAAGAGAATGAGATGAGGGATACAGGCAAAAAAGAGGAAAAGAAGACCAAACCAATTGTCATAATTTCACATAAACACTCTTTTTATATAATTAAATCACAAACGCACACGGTCAGTTGAAATATTAGTTAACATGCAAAAAAAATCAATCAATTAATCAATACATCAATCAATCAATCAATCACTCAATCACTATGTCCTGACTTGATTTTGCATGTATTTCATGTGGATTTTGCTATTGTAAACCTGCTTTACTCCCAAATTACCCTCATCATCATTCTTTGGGTCCAAATATTTTATGTTCTTTTTTTTTTTTTTTTTGCCACCAAGGGTAGATGTAAGTGTTTGCCCAACAGAAGCAAAGCACGTTAAATCGACGATCAGGTGGCGACATCTGGTGGCCAGAGGGAATATTACAAAATAAAATTTGGATATTATTTATTTATCCGTATAATTATTTTAAAAATCATTCTTTTAAAATAATGACTTTAACCACGTCAGCAATATCCCATTTTGAAAGCATGATACAGCCCAATTTCTGTGGGAACTAAAAATGTTATGCTTAATGCTTTAATATAACAGCTTAATTTTAAATAAAAAATAGCCTAAATAAATATAAAAAATATAGATCCTTGTTTTTTTGTAAATTGCCAGTTGTCTTTTGTTACTTCACAGCCATGAATCATGATTTGCTACTTTATAGTCGGTTGTAATTTGCATTCAGGAGAGAGCATCTGAATGGACAAAAATCTGCATAGTGCAATAGATGTCCATTTTGAATAAATAGCCTATATCTGCAAAAAGCAAGTTCTTCCATTTAGGCGCACAATAGCAAATAGATATAACAGACATGGAAAACTGTAATTTCGAAAATTCTAATTTACTTTCATGACGTCTTTAAGACTAAACTGTGTTCTATCACACTGTTAAACCGTCTTTATCCCAGTGAGGAAAATGAAGTTCTGAATGTGCAGTGCTTGCTGAAAGATCCTGTGGAAGTCCCAAGCTGTAATGATCTCTCTGTAACGTAATGAGTTATTATGCACAGCTTCAGGCACACTGCAACATGAAATATGAAGAAATGTTACAGGAAAAAAAAAAGAAAAGAAAAAAGGGGCTGGTGAAAACAGTGACTCTGTGGAGTAGACTACTTCATATACTATCATTACATTTTAGAGAAAAAAATAAAACTTTCATATTGATGGGAATCAAACAAAACACAACAGCCTATATTCTAGTGACTACAACACTGCCGTCCCATAGGAAGAAAAACGCTCCATAAAGGAAATGGAGCTTATAATATTACTACTACTACTAATAATAATAATAATAATAACAAGACTAATAATAATATAATCTTTATACAGTGGGGAGAACAAGTATTTGATACACTGCCGATTGCAGGTTTTCCCACTTACAAAGCATGTAGAAGTGTGTAATTTTTATCATAGGTACACTTCAACTGTGAGTGACGGAATCTAAACAAAAATCCAGAAAATCACATTGTGTGATTTTTAAGTAATTAATTAGCATTTTATTGCATGACATAAATATTTGATACATCAGAAAGGCAGAACTTAATATTTGGTACAGAAACCTTTGTTTGCAATTACAGAGATCATACGTTTCCTGTAGTTCTTGACCAGGTTTGCACACACTGCAGGGATTTTGGCCCACTCCTCCATACAGACCTTCTCTAGATCCTTCAGGTTTCGGGACTGTTGCTGGGCAATACGGACTTTCAGCTCCCTCCAAAGATTCTCTATTGGGTTCAGGTCTGGAGACTGGCTAGGCCACTCCAGGACCTTGAGATGCTTCTTACGGAGCCATTCCTCTGTTGCCCTGGCTGTGTGTTTCGGGTCGTTGTCATGCTGGAAGACCCAGCCACGACCCATCTTCAATGCTCTTACTGAGGGAAGGAGGTTGTTGGCCAAGATCTCGCGATACATGGCCCCATCCATCCTCCCCTCAATACGATGCAGTCGTCCTGTCCCCTTTGCAGAAAAGCATCCCCAAAGAATGATGTTTCCACCTCCATGCTTCACGGTTGGGATGGTGTTCTTGGGGTTGTACTCATCCTTCTTCCTCCTCCAAACACGGCGAGTGGAGTTTAAACCAAAAAGCTCTATTTTTGTCTCATCAGACCACATGACCTTCTCCCATTCCTCCTCTGGATCATCCAGATGGTCATTGGCAAACTTCAGACGGGCCTGGACATGCGCTGGCTTGAGCAGGGGGACTTTGCGTGCGCTGCAGGATTTTAATCCATGACGTCGTAGTGTGTAATGGTTTTCCTTTGAGACTGTGGTCCCAGCTCTCTTCAGGTCATTGACCAGGTCCTGCCGTGTAGTTCTGGGCTGATCCCTCACCTTCCTCATGATCATTGATGCCCCACGAGGTGAGATATTGCATGGTGCCCCAGACCGAGGGAGATTGACAGTCATCTTGAACTTCCATTTTCTAATAATTGCGCCAACAGTTGTTGCCTTCTCACCAAGCTGCTTGCCTAATTGTCCTGTAGCCCATTCCAGCCTTATGCAGGTCTACAATTTTATCCCTGATGTCCTTACACAGCTCTCTGGTCTTGGCCATTGTGGAGAGGTTGGAGTCTGTTTAATTGAGTGTGTGGACAGATGTCTTTTATACAGGTAACGAGTTCAAACTGGTGCAGTTAATACAGGTTATGAGTGGAGAACAGGGGGGCTTCTTAAAGAAAAACTAACAGGTCTGTGAGAACCGGAATTCTTACGGGTTGGTAGGTGATCAAATACTTATGTCATGCAATAAAATGCAAATTAATTATTTAAAAATCATACAATGTGATTTTCTGGATTTCTGTATTATCCGTCTCTCACAGTTGAAGTGTACCTATGATAAAAATGACAGACCTCTACATGCTTTAGGAAAACCTGCAAAATTGGCAGTGTATCAAATACTTGTTCTCCCCACTGTATAAATGTGTGTGTGTGTGTGTGTGTGTGTGTGTGTGTGTGTGTGTGTGTGTGTGTGTGTGTGTGTGTGTGTGTGTGTGTGTGTGTGTGTGTGTGTGTGTGTGTGTGTGTGTGTGTTGTCTATGACCAGTAAAAAAGCATTCATTGAAAAATGTCTCCATGCAGTCTGTCATTTCATTACCCCAATTGATTTAGAGAGTGTGACTGACATTAAGACCATTGGCCTGAAAATTATATCAAACATAATAAATATTTTTTTATAAACAGCAACTCAAAGGTTTTTGCACATTCATATAGTCCAGATTCTCCAGAATCTTCTCCAACCTTACAGATAGATGAGCAGCAATAGTTTTTCAGCGAGACTTCACAATCTCCAGCAGAGGTCGCCACATCTCATCAAAGACGACAGGTGGAGCTTTTAGGACAATAACAATGTGAATACAAATTTATTTGCGTCTTTCTCAAAAAAATACTCTTGTGAATAAAAACCTTAATATTTTGTAGCCTATAAGTCCGTGCGGATCAGTTTTGTTCCATAAAAGCTGACGGCAAATATAAATAGCCTACTAACACTAGCCTACGTATTACTTTACTTTGTTACCATTAGCATTATTAATATTTTATTTTTCAAATTAACTAGGATTGTAACAAAAGTTCCCTTAAATTTTTTTTTTTTTTAAATACATTTTCTAAGGTGGCATCAATTGTCCTATAAAAACACACCACTGAACAGACAATATCATGCCATTAAATGATCATCATTAAAATCTTTCAAGCAAACAATGTAGCGGTTATGAGCCATAGCATAACCAAGTAAAAAAAAAAATTCATGAGCATTTTTTAATGTGTTCGTAAACTCACCAAGGGCACTTCGAAAAGTTTATTCTTCCTGTAAACTTTGACCTGGCTTGGAATCACTTTGCCACAACTGTTTGTATTTTCAATATACTAGTTTTTAACATCAAGAACTTTAAATACATGAAATAAAGGGACATGTGGTTTTTTTTGTGTGTGTGTTTTCTTTTCACACATGTAAGACCTTGAACTAATATGTGGAAACAAAACAAATAAGGTCACTGGCTTTTTTTAAAGTCTGTTTTATAAAATCAATAAAATATTTTTTGCATATAAGACAATTGTGATTCATCAAGTCAAAAGTTGTTTCTCATTTGATGTTGAAATGTGTAAATAAGCCAAAATCAAATCACATCCTCATTTCTGATGTCAACCTTTCACTTTGTCTAAAATTTAACCAAAGATCTGGAAACTTTGGTAGACTAACATGCTAATGGACTGTGCATATTTGAACTTAATTTGACTCTGACCTTTGCTTCACTTCATGTTCTGTCCTCACATCATGTCAAAGTCTAAAACAGGCAAACAAACATACAACACCAAAAAATGTGACATCCAAAAAAAACTATACCAAAATTTAAAAGACATTTATTTCATACTAAGTATTCTACAAACCATTAACATAATTACTGACATATCACTTGAGACCTACTGATGGAGTACTTATTTATTGTACAATGCATATTTCTCAATATTAAGTCTAAAATGTGCCACTATTATTAAGGATATGATGACTGTATAATATTTGTCTTTAAATGCAAGATAAAATACACCTGCAGTAGTTCCATTTTAGCACAATCAAATACACTTATGTATCTTTAGTTGGACCTCAGCACTATTTCTGAATACCTAAAGTGCATTAAGTACAAAATTAGTTGTTCCAATTTAGCAGACTTTAAGTATAACAATTTAGAATACCAAAAGTACAATTGCAGGGTATTTAAGTACATACATATGTAAATGTATTTGTAGCATACTTAGCATAAAATAAATGTATTTTAAATGTAGGTATACCCTAGTGAAAAAAGTATACTTTATTGTAGTTGAAATATATTCCCTTTTTCAATAGTACATTGCAAATATACTAACAAAAAGTTACTAACTTTTACTAAAGTTACTAAAAAACTTTACTAACTTAAAGTTAGTAAAAAGTTACTAACTAGTAACTAAAGTTACTAAAAAAACTTTACTAACAAAAGGTGTAGGGATCTTTAAATATATACAAATTTGCATCATGCTTTTACCTATTTTCACAATACAACTTTTAACACACTTTAAAATAATTGTACTTAAGTATATTTTAGGACAATGTATTTTAGAAAAATATACTTGAAGTGAAAATTTAAAAGTGTATATTTGTTTGCACTTTATTTAAAAAATATTTTAGGTATATTTTAAATGTGTGCTGGAAATAACCATTGTAACAATGCATTGAAAGTATACTTTCAAAACACATTATAGTATACAATAGTATTTTGTACTAAGTATAGCTAAGTATTATTTGTCTATTAATGTGCATTTGTTATTGAAGACAAAATGTGCAATTTGTAGTATGCACTTATAGTCTGCGCCGATATCCTCGTGGGCCGACATAGCGCCGTTGTGCTTCGGGAGACCCGAGTTCGAGTTAAGGTCCATGAGCCAGAACTCGAACTCGGGTCTCCCGAAGCACAACGGCTATATATATATATAGCGTATAGTACAGGTCAAAAGTTTGGAAACATTACGTTTTTTTATATTTTTGAAAGAAGTCTCTAATGCTTATCAAGGCTGCGTTTATTTGATCAAATATACAGAAAAAAAAAAACAGTAATATTGTGAAATATTATTACACCTTAAAATAATAGTTTTTTAGTTAGTAAAAAAATAATTTATTCCTGTGATGCAAAGCTGAATTTTCAGCATCATTACTCCAGTCTTCAGTGTCACATGTGACATCCAGTCTATCACATGATTCTTTAGAAATCATTCTAATATTCTGATTTATTATGAGTGTTGGAAACAGTTCTGCTGCCTAATATATTTGATGAATAAAAGGTTAAAAAGAACTGCATTTATTCAAAATAAAAAAATATTTTCTAATAATATAAAGCTTCTTTACTATCACTTTTTATCAATTTAACACATCCTTGCTGAATAAAAGTATTAAAAAATAAAATTACTGACCCCAAATTACTGACCAGTATTGCATATTTTTGTTACAAAAGATTTCTATTTTTAAAAAATTTGCTTTTTTTTTTTTTTATTATTATTTTTATTCATCAAAGTATCCTAAAATAGTATCACAGGTTATGAAAAAATATTAAACAGCAGACCTGTTTCCAACTTTGATAATGAATCATCATATTAGAATGATTTCTAAAGCATCATGCGATAGACTGGAGTAATGATCCTGAAAATTCAGCTTTGCATCACAGAAATAAATGATAATTTAAAGTATAATACATTGAAAACCAATTATTTTAAATTGTAATAATATATCACAATATTAGATTTTTTTTCTGTATTTTTGATCAAATGAATGCAGGCTTGATGAGCAGAAGAAACTTCTTTCAAAAACATTAAAAATAGTAATGTTTCCAAACTTTTTACCTGTACTGTATATATATAGACACTTATGGTATATTGCTTATATGTTTCAAAGACACTCGTAATGAATTTGTAATGTACTTGTAACACAAATAAAGTATACTTTAATATCACTAATCAAGCATGTAAGTCCCTACACAGGCATACACTTAATACTTAATATACTTATACTTAAAGTATACTAAGTATACTTGAAGTTTTCCAATTTAGTACACAAAAGTACACTAAATACACTTAAAGTTATGCTTTACTACAATTTAATTACAACTAAAATATACTTAGTACAAAATTAGTTGTTTCAAAATAGCACACTTCAAGTTAACAAATCATTAACACACTTGAAGTATACTAAATTAGTCTGGCTGCAAGTATACTTAGCATATATATATATATATATATATATATATATATATATATATATATATATATATATATATATATATATATATATATGCTTATATATATATATATAGGCTTATTTTTATTTTTTATTTTTTTATTTTTTTACCAGGGTAGTCATTGAAAAATCTTGAACATTCATTTTTTCAGTAACACTTTAAAACCTCAACAAATCTGGCTTCACTATAATTTGAACTGTAAGTACACAAGCATTCACAGAATATTTTTGGTAATAAAAATAAAATTATTGAAAGATATTGTTATGAACATATATAACTTTAGCACATAAAACTAAAGTTCACATAAGTTTTTTTTTAAACTATTTTACTTATACAATGTAAAAAAAGATTACACAACATTGTCAAATTACATAACCAATCAACTTATTCTACAGCACACAGACTGGCAACATGTAAGGCTTTAACTGACCTCCTCTGCTTTGGTCCAGGTTTAATGTCTGTTGATGTCTGTCATGTGAGCCACAGAATGACATATTAGTGTAGTTGATCAGATACTGTAACTGAACATCGAAGGGCTTCACTCAGGACTCATGTGAGTCATATGAACTGAAAAACGTGCACTCTATTAGAAGACAACTCGCACCAGACCCAGCCTTAACATCATGAGACCTGCAGGACTCTCATTATCTCTGTGGGAAACACGGGATGCGTATTATGGGCATTATTAATGTTGCACATCGTGTGTCTTTATTTGGGTCTGGTAACAAAAGCCCGGTTTCTGAAACTACTCAATGTAACATTGTTGAAGCAATTTACAGGTTTTTTTTAATTATTTTTTTATTGCTTTGGCGCGATTTTCACAAGAAAGTGTTATATTTTCAAAACTCTTAGTACTAATATCACAAACAGATTATCAAAAGTGCACTTTTTCCCCCAGACATTTCAGCATATATTCAATTGTGTTAAAACAATACACAAAATCACAAAGTATCCTTTTCACAACACAAAATAAGTGTTATATCTATATAAACATTTCATTCACAACTGCCTTTCATAATGCTATTACAGTCAAACTTTTCATTTGCATCTCTTTTTATTCAGTTTAATACATTTGTTGTAATATTATTTAATCCGGTAATCAATTAATCATTTGGTACATTTATATTCTAGATATAGTTTCTTGTTTGCCATTTCTGCAGAAAACCAAATGTAATTAATTATTTTTACATTATAATTATCATATATCTATCTTAGATGATAAACACTATGACCAGTGTGTGTGTGTGTGTGTGTGTGTGTGTGTGTGTGTGTGTGTGTGTGTGTGTGTGTGTGTGTGTGTGTGTGTGTGTGTGTGTGTGTGTGTGTGTGTGTGTGTGTGTGTGTGTGTGTGTGTGTGTTTGACAGACATATTTGTGAACATAGAAGAGTACAATCAATGACAGTACAACATCAGACTGATCAGAGATGCATCAGAAGGGAGACAGATGGCATTAAATATAGAGTTTTACATTCCAGTGTGTACTTACTGTTTTTCCTAACACTTTTGATAACACACTGAATAGATACTAAACATTATGTATTTATGTTACGTAAGTTAGGTAATGTATAAGTGTATTTTCTAATGTGGCATCTGTAGCCTTTACTGTATTTTAGCAACAGTGATTTGAAACATATATATTGCATTGTTTGCTATTAAATCAACTGATTGTTAAAAGTACTAAATTGAAAGAAGATCATACTGTTGTGTTTCAGTGATTAACCAAATGTTCTCATTACATTTTAATCTTGTGTTTTGAAACAATGATTATGTGGACTGGAAATTTATATGGGATTAGGATTTGAAAAAATGAAGTGTGATCAGTTTGGATTTTTGAACAGTTTTGAAAATGTACACCTTGTGAATAGTAGTGAATAAAAAAAACTGTAGTTGTGTGAAATGTAACCTCAGGTGGCATCACCTTATCAGTTCTTTGTCTCAGTACTTTTAACAATCAGTTGATTGAGCTCAGTATCATGAGCTTGGAATGTGCACAACTGCCAATTTCCATATTTTTCCATGTATACCTTTATCCATTACTGTAATTATTTAGCATATTCTGGTCATCTTATAAATCTATTTCCATTCTTGTAGTGGCCCACACATTTTGACTTCAGAATTATAATAGGTTTTTATTGACCATGTAAGATTGCTCATAATGAATTTTATTTTCCATTTGTTGGTATCAGCATTAAATAAGAAAAATATATATAAATAATAATAATACAGACATTTAGAGCACACATGGAAAAATCAACATTTAATTGTGAAATTATGTGTTATTTATTTGCTGTATTATTGTTGTAATACAAAACAAAAGTTAAATATTGTTAAAAAGAATAGTTATTTAAAAAAAAACAATTAAAGAAACTAGGTCAAGCAAGTTTTCTTCTTGTGATGTTTGGAGTGACAATCTATGCAGATCAATCTAATTTTAGAATCCTTATCTATGTTAAACAAAGTTCTTCTGCTGACCATAGCAAGATGTTTATGCATGGTTTAATATTAAGTCGATTTAAGTCATGACTTAGTTAAATACATTAGAGATTCTGACACTGCATTTCAAAACAATTTCAGCAATAGCTAGAAAGAGAATGGAAATGAACTGCATGTTCGATGGTGAACTTTGTTCCCTTTGGCAATATGGGTTGGAATAATGTGCTGCACAGTTAATCATGGACCTATTTTTTCCAGCACCAGATTAGGCCCATTGCTAAATGAGAGTATGTACGATCTAATGGATTCCAAGGTGCTGCGCATCAAACTTTTATTGCAGTTTTCTTGTGACCGTTCTCATGGCATGACACGGAAATGACACTAAGCTGATAATATATTTATTTGACTTATTTAGAACAATTTTGCCAGTTGGTGTGACAGACAGCTTGTTCCATTTACTGGTGCCTTCCTCCTCATATTTTCTCTATCATCATCATCTCTCCACTGTGATTTTAGCTAAAAAAAAAAAAACCTGTTCAAATGCACAATTAAACTTTGCTGAAATCACAGTTGCTGATTCTGGTATGAGGTCCTTGATTGATGACCTTATCAGGTCATCCTAATTTAAGGTCATTGTTCTTGCAGTTACATTTGGTCTTGTGAATGGCATGCCTTATCTATAAAAGAGAAAAGCGGTCATAAGTCAGCCATCTAAACAATTTTAACTCTATAAAGGGGGAAGACCCTGTCTGAACCACTTTTTTTATTGTATTTCATTAGGTTGGCATGCCAAAAGAAATTAGATTTTCCATGCACATGATCTGGAGCTTGTACAATTGTAGCTCTAATCTTGAAACCAAGAGGCGTGTGCATTTTATTCAGCTATTTAGTAAGGAAACCAAATTTTCTTATAAGGGATGCTGTAACTCTTGTCAGCAGACAGACACGGGTCTTCATTCATTTACATAATACAGTGTTCCCATTCCTTTTGACAAATGCATTCCAGAACTTTTTCATGCATTTGTGATTCCTAGATAAGGATTTTTATTTTATAAAAATAATTTTATAGAGATTGCACTCACATAGAGACATTTGTAGAACTGAGCATAACTAGGAAACAAAATCACAGTAGCCTATTATGCAATTTAAATAACATGAACTTGTAGATTTCCCTGATTTGAATCACATTTTAACAATTCCCTGGTATGTTCTCCAAAACCAACTCAGATCTGATATTAATAGGCCTACTCAAATAAAAAAAGAAAGGAAGAAGTAGGTTTTTTGTCAAACAGATTTTTAAAAATGGATATAAATATCACGCTGTAGTAGGCCTGTTAAACTAATCTTAGTTAACGTTTCAGGGGAACTGTAATAGCAGTATAGTTGTATTCTCCATATAAACAAATGTGGAAATATTTGTCTTCTAAACCTCTAAAAGCGGGATAAATCAATATTTATCAATTGCAAGATCATGTGAAAGGAGCATGATAGGGCGGGGCAAATAGCGTCACGAAGCAAACCGACCAATCGCGGACTCTGTTTTGCGGTTTCTGATTGGCTCGTAAATAGCGACTCTTGTGTCCATCTCAGTCAGCTCTCCAGCCTCTGAATCACTGGCACTACCGATTCTACACGGATTTAGCTCCACAAAAACCGCGTCCCCTGCAACCACAACCTAGAAATCAGATAGCTGTCTGTGTTGTTTATAAGAAAAGAACGAGATAAATTAAAAGCGAACCCGTCAGAGGCAAAAAAGAGGTATCTGCGCACATTGGCAGCCGTTAGCAGGCTGAGCTAGCCGCATCGCGCGACGCATTTCGCCCGCGAGACATCGGGCTTAATAACTGTGTGCATTATAACCCTCATCCACATCAATTATACGGAGACTGTCCAGCAGAATCGCAGCGGGGTTCGGCGGAGCTGTCCGGCTCTTGCTCGCACTGCAGGCCTGGTTGTGGGTGCGGAGAATGCTAAAGGATGAGTCAGAGGGACACACTGGTTCATCTCTTTGCTGGAGGGTGAGTAGCGAGCCTGAGACAGACTGATCTATCACTGCTGTCATCCCGTCTCTTTGACATTTATCCGTTATAGTTGGGCTTGATTGTTCTTAAAATGTAGCATAAGATACATGCCATCGCAAAAGAACAGGTCGACCATTATAAAATGTCAGATAGATGCTCATTCAGCATTGCTGTAAATAATCTAGCTGCCTGTCAGCATGTCTTCATGCTAGATGATCGGATGCTTTATTTGTGAATGCAAGGTCATGCAACAGATGCATAATCTCTTCTGGTTTTGTCACAGAATCCTCTGGAACCCTCCAGACATGGCCGTTTCATGTTTTGCAGGAAGTGCTGTTTCTTTGATGCTTTTCACTCATGTTTTTTTGCTATGCAGAATGAGATCTGAGATCAGAGACAGGAAAAACTCGAGGATGCTCGTTGAATGAATGTGAACCTGTAGCATATTTCTGTTTCCTGTAGCAAATCAGAGGCTTTGTCGTAGGCCTGTGGTTTCAACTGTCAGCTTGATGCTGGATGTGTGACACGGATCTATCTAGTATAGTACGGCTATTTTTGACTCCATTCTCATTCCTGCATGTCCCTGGCTCCTCTTTTGCACTCCGTGAGGCCCATAGAAACATAATTTTCTAGTCTTAAAATCAAAGGTTGCTGCCTCACCAATTTTCATAATCAGAAATGAGGGGAGTGTATCGCTCTTTAACAAGCTCATATCTATGAAGGTCACTTGAGGACTCCGACCCATGAGGGCGATAAGAGGTCTAACAAGTAGCTTCTAATAACATGTGCTGATCATATTCCTACAATGAGTTTAAAGAATTTTGTTTCATATGGTGTTGGTGGGAATGTTTTCAGAATAGCTCATTCATACATTTTCTGTGACATGTCAATATAACTAGTGATGAGTTGTATCTAGAAGTATAATTGTGAGCAGTGAATAGATCACCTGCCACTGGAAATACCTGTGAGAAACAAATCGATGGTTCTGTGAAACAGATAATTACTCAGCAGTGCAAAGGAGAATACCTTTTGTGCATAGCAATAACAGTTTTTATAAAGCTTTGAGGTTAAAATAACCCTCCAGCTATGCAATTGTTCCTTTAAATGGGTTGTTGACCAATAACATTTACTTTAATGGTAAAAAAAAATATATATATATAATTTGGTGCTGTAATTTTATACCATATTTTTTGTGTTATCAGTCGATATTGGTTATTTGTAGTCAAAAAAATTGTAATCCTTTTTTTTTTTCTATTTTAAAATTAATTCAGCACTAACTTGGCAGTGATAGATTATGACCGATTTAACCCTTAAAGGGCACTATCTCTAATTTCAACAGAAATGTATAATCTCACCAGAGAAACCTTTTCATAACTAATGGTGGAAGAATCCACTTTTTGGCGTGTTTTTACTGCAGGACCTGAAAACAATTTTAGTTCTAGGAATGCCTTTTAGGGGAACTAAATTAGCTCCTACTTAAGAGTAGGGTCTAACCCATCACAAACTGAATTACAAGCGACACAAGTGTACGTTGATTGGCCGAAAACATGTGGAACACTGGATCCCGGCATTTTTAATATGGCCTAGCCCTATATATTTAGGCATACTCTACGAACATGGAAAACAGCGATAAATGGATCAACTCAACCTTTACGCTAAGAAGGAAATCCAACGTGACGACAGGGACCAAGCGAAGCATGATCATGTATTTCTGCTACTTAACATTGGGCATCAACCACACTGCAAACGCTACAATAATCATTTACTTTATTTGTTTAACAGTTCTATCTAATAATGTATCAGATAGGACTGTTTAACAGATTGTAAACTAATGAAGACGTAGAATGTGAGCTCTGTGTGCTCAGGCTCTGACTAAGTCGTTCTCAGCGCCGTCAAAATAAAAGTCCTGTACAACAACCAGAGCGGCAGGCCAAACAATGTAAGTGATGGCTTGAGCCACTTCAAAGTTCCAACTGGTGGTGCGAATGCAACCAGGAAAATGGTCCTAGGGGAACATTTAGTTACTGTACACATTTAAAAAAAATTTTACATTTACAATACAAAAGTAAATGTACACATTCCGTCCACGAGTAACATCCCAAGTGGTTCTTGTGTGGGACTCGTTAGGCTAGTTTGCTCAGATGAGTCAGTATCTGGGATCTTTTGAATGGACTTGAGTTTCAATTTGGATCAGGTCCTGTTTATGTGGGGCTGGTTACTTTAGCAAAGACTTTTGTTAGTTTACACCTGGGAGTTTCAGCCCTTTGAACACTGTTGTGTAAATCTAAAGTGCAAACTGTTTTTTTTTTTTTTTGCTTCAAAACTAAACTAATCATTGACCAGGGGACTTCACTTTTGTGGTCATCTTCACATTTGCCTATTTGGTCTTGCATTTCAGAAGAAATTAAATGCAGTTCCTTTCCTCTTTTCCCAGACTACTTCCCTTTTTTCAAAAACAAATCTCTTTATGTAATGTTTTTTTTTTAAAGTGTTGAATTCCATAAGTAACTGTGAGTAATAAAAAAAATCTAGTGGAATTTTTCTAATAGGCCTCTGCAGAGCAGTGGCAAATGGGTTTTGCTCGTGAAGTCGGCATGATCGTTCTGTTCATCGGCCAACTAGAGAGAGAATGAGTGAGAGAGTCAGTGTGTAAACCTTAGCAGCAACAAACCAGAGAGCTGCATATCTGGGGCAAAGTTCGCAGCTGCTCACTGTATGTGTCTTTTGAAAGGTGGCACAAAAAATAGACCTTCAGAGGTTTAGAACACAATAATTCAATTCTGAGGTCAGCAGGTTTAGCTTGTCAACATTGAGTGCTTCCTTGTCAACTTTATGCACACGTAATAAAAGAAGAACAATGTGTTTGAGGTTTGTTTTATTAGTTTGATTGACTGGTCTTGTCAGACCTTTGACATTTAGTGACATAATTAAAGGTATCTTGTTGGTAGTCAGTTTTGATTCTTTTAAAAGTCAATTAGCGGAAACTCATCAACTGAGAAGTGTCTGGTTTGTATGCTATTGCATGCCAAGTTGTTTTTTGGTTTTGTTCGTGGGTCTTGACCAGGCCTAACCTCCTGATTATTTGCATGTGGGGCTAACCTTTTTCTGCTCCCCCTAGTGCACAGAAGCCAATACATGTTAAACTTGACCCACATACAGACAAGTCTAATCATTATGCATGTCAGCGGAAGGAAAAATGCTCTGGCATTTAAAATGCAACACACTTTTTTGCCAGCAGCTTATTTTTCATTCGTCCTAGAGGATTTTGCCTTTTTTGGATCTAGTAGTTTTTTCTTGACAAAAGCAAAATCGCTGTATACATACTATGTAGGCCTAAAACACAGCCTTGGTGAGCATGAAAGGTGTCTTTCAAAAACATTTTTTTTTTTTATTAACTTTTGAACAGCAGTATATGTAGATTAATGTTACTGTTTATTGATGTGTATTGTTAAATTGTGTACAAATTAAAATGGTTAAATATCATTCTTGCTTATGCACATTTATTTAAAAAAAAAAAAACAGTGTGGATTGTACTATATTTTACTTCTTGCTCTAAACATTTCAAAATAGTTTAAAAAAGGTGATTTCTTTTATTCCTCAGTGGCAATTAACTAGTTATTCAGTACAAATTATGTTGCGTGAATAAAAGTGAATAATAAATAATTTTTCTCTCTCTTTCTCTCTCTCTCTAGCTGTGGTGGCACTGTAGGTGCAATATTGACATGTCCATTGGAGGTGGTGAAGACGAGGCTGCAATCTTCTTCGGTGACTCTTTACATCTCTGAGGTTCAGCTCAGCACTGTGAATGGGGCCAGTGTGGCCCGTGTGGCCCCGCCTGGGCCTCTGCACTGTCTCAAGTGAGTACTTCAAAACCCAACCTGGCAAAACCTGGTTTATCATGCTCTAGAGCATTTAAACCAGTGTTGTGATCGTTTCAAAAACAACACGTGAAAACTGGCAAAAACACTGCAGTATGTTTCTATAGAACATAACACTTATTGGTACCATAAACACTACCAAAGCTTTTGTTTAAAGGAGCTTGACCATCAACAGTTCTAGACTTTGAGCTTGCAATCAAAGCTGTTCTCTGTTCAGTTTCTCTGTGGATCTGCAAATTACAACCATCTGTATTAGAGGTCGACCGATATTGGATTTTACTGATGCTGATAACTAAGTTGGGCAGTACCTGCCGATAACCAATTAATTAACCAGTAGTTTAAAAAAAAGAAACTGAATCAAAACAATTGGAAATGTGAATATTTTTCTGTTAGTCTGCGTTTACATTACTTATGCAGTAAAATCTTAATGCATGCCAAATCTATTGCAATTTCGAGAGTGAATCATTTATATTTGGATGTCACTTCCAATGGCTGTTGCTCTTAGCAGCATGAAATATAAAACTTTTATTCAAATTCTGAATGGGTTATAAAGCACACAAAGAGTGCTCCCTTTTTTAATAACTAAAAAGCTGTCACTCATCTCAGTTCATCACGATCTTACAAAGTTCCGTCATAATCAAGCAGTTTACACCGACTGCACAATAACTCTCTTATTTGCATCATGTCTACACTTTGTTTGTTATAATAAGAGGATTCAAGACCATGCATAACTCAGCACCGTACAAAAACTATGGCGTTTTGAGCGGTAAGTGGATTCTGACCAACTTAAATACCTCTGATTGGCCATTGCATTCAAGAGATCAACATATATGTCTCTGTGATAGGCTACATTGCTCAGCGCTGCAAAATACATTGTAAATAGACACCTTTGACGCTCTCCATAGCATAAACACAAATACGCACTGGAGCATTTGCCAAATATGTTTCGCCAATATGACATTTAGTTTTCACTGAGGGTGCTCTTGCTTTCAATTGAGGATGCTCTGAACCAGCAGCCATTAAATATGCAACTTAGCTGGCTAACGAATCCATAGGCCTGCCCAGCTAGATATATAAACAAATACAAATAGATCATAACACTCATGTCATTTAAACATTAGTTCAGATTGTGTGTGTATTTTTGTCATATTGTTCCAATCATTTGAAGTACTACTAATGTTCACGTCCTCTTCAGCCATGTCGGCAAATTTTATTCACTGTTCTCTGCTAATGAAGCATCTAGTCAACAAATTAA
Organism: Rutilus rutilus; assembly: GCF_951802725.1. NCBI lineage: Eukaryota > Metazoa > Chordata > Actinopteri > Cypriniformes > Leuciscidae > Rutilus > Rutilus rutilus. Next base: position 13,075,868 of record NC_140214.1, read on the forward strand.
TCAATTTAAAATATGACAACATGTTCTGTAGTGTAGTGTATACATACCTTTTCATTGTCAAAGTTTAAATTCGCATATGACATATTCTGCTGTCAAAACAAACACCACCAAGGTAGAAGGCACCTTTCTCAGCTGAATATGCAAAGGCGATATATCGTTGACATCTAATCTGTAGTGACCTTAGAGGCAAGAAAGTCAATGAAGAAAGAAAGATGGATAATGTTTCTTAATGCCAGCAACATAACGTCATCTGCCTTTGTTCTGCTAACATGGTTGCTGGCCTACCACGAAGGGCAATTAAATTGCTTTCATAACTGTTATTGGCTATTATGTTGCAAATCATTTTACAAAAGGCTTTGTACAGTCACATTGACATGGCTATTAAAAAATATTTTAGAGACTTCATACATTCTGTTTCTATTATGTGGCTCTTTGAGAGTAGTCTTAGTAGTCTTTTTGAGTGCTCTATGAGCCACATTTGCTAGTATTTTGCTAGTCTGACAAAATGTTGCAATGCTATGGTTTCTGGGTGTAGCCTTGCTGTCTTTTCCAGAATTAGAATCACTTTTTTTGGCCTCTGGCAAGCAGTGGTATACAGGCCTATTGTATTACTCCAGAATCAGAGGGAAAAAAGATTGAAAAGTAGGTCAGAAGAAAATGAGTCGCAGATGCTGTTAAAAAAAAAAAAAAAAAAAACATTTGAAAGAAGAATTCTAGAAAAGTCTGAACATGTCTTGTCCAATTCCAAGCAAAACATTGACTTTCCACCTAGCCTGTATAATGCTGGTCAGCACGACCCCATCTCTGGATTTGTTGAATGCTCTTAACCTCTTTTTAGTTGACTGCTGTCTGTATAGCTAAAACAGTCACGCAATTAAGCACAGCAGACAGCACTGATTAAGGTACAGCTTGGCATTGGTTCTCCCAATTACTTACTTCGTCTCAAACCCTTTAGTTGGTCTGGATAACTTATTAAACATGGTGCAGCAAGTGTTGAATGTTATGGCAACAACATGTTACATTGTTAAATCTTCCATTATTAACGATCACCATAATGCCAAGCTTGCAACACGGTTACATATACTGTTCTAACTTTCTCTATTTTTCTCAGGTTAATACTGGAGAAAGAAGGTCCTCGCTCACTCTTTAGGGGCCTGGGGCCCAACTTGGTGGGAGTGGCTCCATCCAGGTATGACCCGTATGCAAAAACACAAATGCTATAGAGTGCAACAGTGGCCGCCCACTTTTTCAGCGGCCCTGATTCTGGAAGTGTTTATCCCATTCATTCTTCCCATTTAAAAAAAGAAAAGAAAAAAGTCTCTGTTAAAGAGTTTTAAACCATGAACAAAACCGACTAGCTACAAGGTGAATCAAAACATTACTGATGCAGTGTGTAGCTTTTTATTTAAACACCCATGTCGGAAGACGTATTCAATAGCCAAGATTCATCGGGCTCAAATTTAGCAAGAGTGGTTCAGGGAGACTCTAATAGACTCTAAAGAGTGGCTCCACTCTCCCTTTGTCAAATAAAGATCTCTGACAAAAATGAATGCGACGCTTGGTGAAAATAAATGTTGTGATTAGGCATGTGACGGTATAAAATGTTCATGTTGCTATAATTGCTGAAGCTTTTAAAAAAAAGTGTTGTCACTATAACAGGTTTAATAACTTTTTTTCTTGTAACAAAAAGAACTGAACATTTAAATACAATAAACCAATACACAAAAATTCATAAAGTAAACAAATGTTTCAAACAGATTAAAGTGCAAAAGAATTCTAAAGAACAATAGTTAACACCTTACAATAAGGTCTCATTAGTTAACGTTAATGCAATAACACAAGTTATTATTCTTTGTTAAAGTTAGTTAAAAAATACAACTGTTAGTTCCTGTTAGCTCAGATCAATTAAATAATACAGTTACAACTTTTGATTTTAAAAAAGTGTTATTAAATGTTGAAATTAACATTAACTAAGATTAATAAATGCTTTAGAAGTATTTTTAGAATTAACAATATCGTGCATGTTCATTATCGTGATATACCGTATTACTGTATACCGGCACATGTCTAGTTGTGATGTTGCATAATGTTGTTGAAACAATGCCATGACGAATGCGCACGAAAGCCTGGAACACACCAAGCCGACACTTGACGAACTAGCGCTGATGAAAGCCGACTGTGTTGTCGCCTCGCGTCGGGGTAAAAACCTGCACTTGAACACACCGAGAGAACTACCGCCGACTGTTAGCTAGAATGCGCGTTCTGCGCCTGCGTGTAAAAGAGACAACTGTCTATTTCTGCAGATATATTAGTCTATATTTGTCATTCAAAAAGGGAAACCGACGCTGCCGGCTGCAGATACACAAACCATAAACAAAGCAGTGCGTGCTTACCGTTTTGAATATCAATCCTGCTAAACACTTTCTTTATTCCACTCCTCTCGTGTTAATATTGAAATATTCGCCAAGGAACACTCAGGTAAGATGACGTAACATTAGAACAGCCTTCTATCTGTACCGTTTTGACTTTGCTCGCTGTTTTGCTATTATTCTCGTGCACTGACTCGTTCACTAAGCTGAACAGCCAATCAGAGTTCCCTCTTTCACCGACGGCTGCTGCGTCATATCATTACGCCTGCTGGACTCATGGTACGGCAACAAAGTTTCTTGATTATTACGCAGGAATGAGAGTATAGTTCCTAGCCATATCAGCCTAGAAAATCGCAACTTTTCATTTTCCGTCGGTCTTAGTACACAATGTAAGAGTCAAGTTTTAAATAGGAAAAATATCGAAACTCTTTGTTCATTTTTTTGAGAGAGATGCTAATGGTCTTGTCCGGTTCAATTCATTATGCTAAGCTATGCTAAAAGTGGGACCCCCAGACCCGGAGATCGGCTGAATGGATTCGAAAACGGTAAAACTCAACTGTTTAACTCTGGGGGAGTTGTAAAATGAGCCTATTTCCAAAAAAAGTGGAGTATCCCTTTAAAGGTAAAGCTAATTTAAGAAGTTTGAGGGTGTAGGGAGATGAACTCTACTTCATGAGAGTTCATTTGGTGTGATTTGCTTATTGTGATTCTCTGGTGGAGATTTCTTTGCAGAATCACGGTAAACGTAGCTTTTCACCTGGAATTCCACATGAATATTTAAAAAATAAGTTTAAATAATGTGGTCTGATGGCTTAAACAAAAGCATATAACAACCTCGTAGCTCACAGTAAGTCTGTCTTTATAAGTTATCGTTCAAAATCAATTTCCCTATAGGGAAAATGAATGGGATTTTTACTTTTGAAACTCAACTGGTTTGTTTTGTGTGTGTGAATTTTGCATCTGCCTATTAGTCTTGATATGCTTAAAAGGATCTTTTTGTAAGAAACCTTAATATTAAAGTGTGATACTATAGAAATCTGAGTTTGCAAGCAAGCATGCCCTTCAGAAAATATTAGCTGTAACTCATTTTCTGTCACAAACGTATATGTTTAATTTGAAGTAATAAGTAATAATAATTAACACAAATTATTAATAATAATAATTTTAATAATAAGTGTTTGTTTTTGGATTTGTGTTCCTCACTTTTTCCTGTTGGGGTTGCTTTATTTCCTCATTGTGGTCAAGAAATTTTCCCCCTCAAACTGTTACATAAGGGCCTGATGGTCATGTCTCATTGCTCTAATCTTAGTGTATCATCATCATCAGGGGAGCATGTCACTGTCTTATTACGGACTAAACTGGCTATGGGTCCTCTGTTGTTTCACCGCTTACTTCTGAATCGTTTCCACCGACCGTACCAGCACTGTACAGTTCAGTACAGTTCGATTCGGAACGGTAAACCCTGATCCGGCTTGCGTTTCCACCGCCAGCAGTACCCTGACTTGATAGGCATGGCGTATGCCGGAAAGTAGCGATCAACGTCATTCTCGCGCGAAGAAGAAAGAGACACAGTAAACAACAATCATACTCAGGGTATCCACCTCCTGGGTTGGCCATGGTACATTGCTGCCCGCCAACATTTGGTTGCAACCGTACTGTGTTTCAACTGTATATGAAAAAAATGGCATTCCCCTTGTAGCATGCGCAAGTGACGATTCTCATATATTTAGTATTGTTTATGAAAGTGATTGCATTCTCTGCTCTGTATGAGTGTATCGACTCATTACCTCCAGTGAATATTCCCTCTCTCCTATATGAATCAGTTTGTTCATTGACTGCAGTGTGTCATCATTATGCTACAGACTAGCTGCTCTCATGCCCTTATTCACTTGAGCTTTATGTGCATGTCTGTGCAGTTTAATCTCATTTATATTGGTATGTGGGAGATGGTGTTGCAGCTAAACCACTTAAAATATCTGTATTGCAGTTTCATGCTGTAGGAGATGTGTGTGTATGAGCGTGTTTCTCCCCATCTGTGCGTGTGTTTCTCAGCATTCCTGTCCTGTGTGTCCTCTGCCATCACAGCTGGAATGGCTACCTCGTGACCATTCGCATTACATAAAGATTAAATGCACACGTAGGTAGAAATAACTTGGTTGGCTTGGTATGTGCTTATATTCACATACTGACATTAACTATACACTTTAAGATTGTAAACCATAATTCATTTCAGCTTTTTGATCCGAGATCCAGTTTGAAGTTATGTAACATCCTCCTGTGAAGGTCACGTTATTTCATTCAGATGGCCAAATTAAGCCATGCACCGAACTACAGCATCATTACTCGCACAGGATTGGCGGATGCTTAGACTGGGATCTGATTGGCTGTCATTCAAACGGAAAAGAGCAGTGATTGGCTGTCTTTTTGAAGAGGCGGGAAGAAGCATGTTATAAGCATTTCATCGGGAAACAAATGGCTGCTTAGCTTGTTGGCAGGTCACTCAGTGATGCCTTAAAATTTACTGTTGTGTGTGTGTGTGTGAGAGAATTATGTAACCTAGATTAAAGCAAAGGAAAAAACCTTCCCACTGTGGAAGGCTTTAATCCTACACCGGATATTTTCATTTGAATAATCCTGTTTTTTTTTTTTTTCAGCATTTGCCCTGTCTAAGAAAATAATTCTGGTAGCTATGGACATGTGATCTGATGAGCATGGCATACCTCTGTCATATCAGTCATCATATGCAGATTAGAGCACATCAGTCATTTTGTTTTGTTTTGTTTGAAGCTGTATAGACATAATGACATTGTCACCCTAAAGGCACGGGTTTGCAAAATTTTCCATGTTCCACTCCGTCTCGAACGGAATGAGGTTGACACATGCGCAGTACAAGTGCTTTTTTAGACGTCAGAGGGCAGCACTGAGTCGTGTCATTTACAAGACATTCGCTCTGAAGGATAGAAGAAGAAAAGTAGCAGAACCGCCACTGCATGCAAGAACCAAAACAAACGCGATGGAGAAGGAAATGCTACCCTGTTTTACTGTTTTGTATCACTCTTTCCCCACTCTTCTTTGACTACTGCACAGTACATCACAACTGTGCGTATTGCCACCTAGTGGACTCTTCCGTCTCAACATTCACCTTGCGAATGCGCTGTTGTACGCGCACCGTCTGCGGACCCTCCCGATGATGAAAATTACGTCACATGGACAGTGTGCAGACAACACTTCCCCAAAATATTCATGTGAAAAACATAACTAAAAATATTTCTTCTTTAAATAAATAAGAAAGAAAGATTTTGTCCCTTCCACTTCTAATAAACACTGAAATATTGAAATACTCAAAAGCAATTTATGTTGTTCATTTCTGTTTTGTCCACAGAGCAATATATTTTGCTGCCTACTCCACAGCCAAAGAGAAGCTGAACAATGTGTTTGATCCTGACTCCACACAGGTGCACATGCTGTCCGCTGGTTTAGCAGGTAAGAGTCCCAGCAACATCTTTCACGTAGATGCATTTTTTGACTTAAGTTTGCATTGGCTCTTTTTTGTTTGTATTTCACACACTGAACTAAACTAATACTCACCTTTTAGTGTGCACAAACAAGAGAATGCATCATTTGGGTTTTTATAACCGATGTTTGTCAGTCGTTTTTTGATTTTAGCAATTACAGCCTTATTACGATAAAATGTTTTATCCTAGTTGACCATCTAGTACAAATGGGGAAATTTAGACATGGTATTTGCCTCGTGTTTTGGGTTACCTTTTTCAAGGTATGACAGCATCTAGACCGAAACCACAATTAAAGACTTTCAGGATCAAAATACTCACTTTAAAGCAGACATATTTTAAGCTAAAAAATATTCAAACAAATCATTTTGAAAATTCTCGTTTTCTCTTTGTCTACTCTTAGGGTGCTTTCACACTGGCAGTTTAGTTCGGAACGGGGGGCATGGTTCGCATGAAAAATCGCTAATGTGAACGCTGTCATGCGGACCTGGGTGCGCACTGGGGTACCGAATAGGGATGGCGAAAACTAAAAAATTTCTTGACCGACCACCGAGCCTCATTAGCCAGTTGAAACCGGTTAACCGATTCGTTTAAAATATGCTACACTATTTGAAATAACAGCCATTTCGAGCCGCGCTTGCAATTTCGCAACTCTTATCGCATCTCTCTGCCGCTCTGCCTCCCGCTCACACACACACACTGCCGCCCTTCCACTCACGTCACTTTTTTAAAATCCCCTGCAGCGTGAAACATGAGTCCCGCAAACGCGGCGCCGAGGAGCTTGTATGTAATCGGAGGACAAATGGCTCCTTAGTTGCGAAATGGTTTGGGTACAAGGTGATCACGTTGAAAATAAAGGCGTTTGTCTAGCGTTAGAAGCTCACTTGAAACATTGCCGCGGCTCATTTAAAGGGGTCATATAATGCCATTTTTGTACAAGCTAATATGATTCTTTAGGGTCTAAATTAAAAGTTTGTAATATACTTTAATTAAAAATTCTCATTAGTATTGTAAGAAAACACTAATTTTACCTGCTCAAAAACAGCTCTGTTTTCATCACGCCGTTTCAGTGCATGTGTCTTTAAATGATAATGAGCTTTGCTCACCCCGCCCCTCTGTTCTGTAGGTACACCGTATTAGACATTCTCTGACCGTATCTAACACAATAACCACGTGTTATTCGTTATAAACGTGGGATTATGAATTATATTGAGAACGTCGTACATAGAAAACATGCCGTAATGTACCCTGAGTGTAAACCTTAGACGCATTCATCGTGAAGCCTGCAGCAAGGTTTGCAAATTTCGCAAAGATTAATATAAATACTAATATAAAGGTTAATAAAACATTACACTCACATCTTCTGGAGGTTCAGCAGGAACACGTTGGTACCGATCCGTTTTTTCTCGTTTGTGAAGCTGTCTGGTGTGAAATGATTCCCGCAAACATGAAAGCACAGACGATCGTGGGGAATCCCCGTGAGGGAATCCCCGCGTCAATCCTTTGGGCATATTGCTTCAAAAACAAAACTCAGCCACTGCTTCTTCAACGGCTCGGATTTAGGAACATCCAAATGACTGCTGTGTTCCTTATTACATCTAAGAACAGAACACCACAATCGCTTAGACGCCATTCTACTCCAGCATATCAACAATGGCGGACTACTATGACGACGGCTGTCACAGCTTGCTCAGGGCGGGTCTTGTGTTGAAACACGGCTGTCAATCACAATAGCGGGAGGGGCGTACGATCTTATGACGTCACAATATCGAACGGCTTGATTTCAGAGATGGTCAAACATATAAGGAGATTAAAACAAAACCACTGGATGGATTTTTATCATGATAGGATGGTTGTGTACAGGCACTGCCAACAGACATTTCAGTGCAATCAACTTGTAAAAGTGCATGTACCATTATATGACCCCTTTAAGAAAACGACTGCTCCGAAGAGACGCCGCTGTCCCACACACTACTTTTCTTTGCACGGTTCATCCTGTCGTCTGCCCTGGCTCTAACCGAGTGTTTTAGCCTGTAGTAGCCTTTACTTTTCGCAAACCTTGTGAGCGCGCGAACCCAAACGCTGTGACCTCGCGCCAAATGTTTTTATTGGTTTATTAAGTACAAACAGGCGAGTTATGAAAAATTGAGTGTGAGGGATTTGTTCACTTCACACAAAAAGATCTTGGAATGAGATGGCTAACTGTAGTAGCGTTTAGTCCACTGTCTATAATAGCCTAATTTAGAGATCACTTTTTTTTTTTTTTTTTGCCGACTACCGACAACTTTGATCGGTTAACGTTGATACGGTCAACCATCGGTCAAATGGTCATCGGTTAACATCCCTAGTACCGAACCCGAGACTACCTGGAGGAGGTGGTCTGAGTTCGGTTGCTCCCGAACCGTGCCGCGGTTTGAGTGAAATTGAAAGCAACAGGGACTCGGGTGCGCACTTGTTACTGCGCACTAGTAACCTGCGAATGCGTTTTTAGCTGATTATGATGTATTTAGTTAAATAAAACACATGTAAGGGATGAGTGTTGATGATTTACCTTGGATACAAGCAAGAGTGAGCCTGTAGTGTATACGCGCAAAGCGTAGCAACAAATGTCTCCTCAAAAGAGTCTGTTTGCAAGCAGCAGAAAACCAACTTATGCGACACACACACACACACACACAGTAAACCTGTGTTGTTCACTCAGCTGCGCATAATAGCTCCAAATTAATAAAAAACACAATATATTTACCCGCAATCTGTTTTCTATCATGCGCCGTGTGCGTTTGCGATGACGTAAGATTCACGCAAACGCACCAGGGTTCGATAGAATCAATTCGAGTGTGAAACCAGACCAACGCTGCGGGGGGGCGCCGGGACGCCAACGAACCCAGTGTGAAAGCACCCTTTCTTAGTTTCAGTTTGATAAATTAATATATTATTTTACAGGATGTAAGCAACACAGAAAGAAAATAGTACATCTAGAATTGAAAATTTGATGTGAAAAAATAATAAAAAGTATTTTTAAAGCATTTCTAAAACACATAAGCTAGCCTACCTTTCAAGCATGTTATATCTACTTGAAAGCTTGTTAGCAATATTGCAAAAAAGATCCTCAAAGTTTGGATTGTGCTTTCCTTTCCCAGTTTCTTTTTTTTTCCTTTTTTTTTTTTTTTCTTCTACCTTTTGAGGGCTGGAGGACATAAGTCATTACATGCCAGTGTGCTACTAAAAAGTCTGGCTTCACACGCTCTCTGTGCTGTGTGTAGTAGCGGCCGCTAGCAGGGCGCTACGCTAACATGTAGAGTGCCATGCGCGGTGGGCAGCGGTCCTCGCGACTGACACGGGCGGGATCGGGACGCCTCAGGTAGTCACGTCTCTACTCACCGGTATGATCATGATTCTCCTAATGATAATGATGATTAATAAATGATAATGATGGTTATTTAATTTAATGTAGCCACTGTAGCTGGCTTGTAGTTCTTTTCTTTTCTTTTTTTTTTTTAACTTCCTTGTGATTATACAGTTTTGACACATGGCCCCCTTGCCAGCCTGTAACCCCCTAAAAAGGTAAATTCAGTGAAAAACTACTTGCACTTCTTTTCTTTTCTTTTTTGTCATTTAATTTCAATACTGAATGCTAACCTTGTCATTCGATTGCAGTATGTAGGCTATGCATTATTTTACAAGACAGTGTCACAACGTAAACATTCCTAGCATGTTCTGTCTTTTCGTTGTTGATAAGAGGGGCCACACGGCCTGACAAACTCCACGGATAGCCTTTGCATTACAAAAGTGGTTAAATATAGATCCCCGAAGGCCTGCGATGGAAAATTGGCATCCGATAAGGGACCAGCCAATGAAATATTCATTACATGTGCCGCTCTCTTCTCAAAAGCATAGGTGACTGTTTTTTTCCTTTCTTAATTGCTCTTTGTATCGGCATCAGTTCACAGTTGCCTCCAGCTCAGTTCTTGCAACCTGATCCGTGTCATGTATGGCCCACACATTGTTCATCATTGTGGTTAGGTTATGACTGAGTCATATAGAGCCAGACAAAGTCATGGTGTGATTAGAAATCTTTAAAAGTCACAGCAAGGCCTCTAAAATCAACAGCTTCAGACTGTTAAAAAAGTTAAATGGTGCCCTCATACAGAGGATTCCAAACTCTGCATTGAAAGTGAATCTAGTTTGAACCTGAACTTTAAAATTTAGAAAACATGTTAAACCAGTATATTACAAATACACTTATCGTTTAATTTTTTTTTTTTTTGTATATTAATACTGCTAATATTAAGGATGCATTGATCAAAAGTGACAGGATAGTAAAGATATTTTTAATGTTACAAAATATTTATCCAAGAATCCTGAATTTTTTTTTTTTATCATGGTTTCCAAACAAATATGAAGAACATTTGAGCTATATCATTAGTTATATCAGATATTTTGACCGTATTATATTAACATATTTTTATTGTTTAAAAAAAAAAAATTCCACTCTATATGAACCAACATATGAATTTCTTGCGAAAGTAGTATTTTCCAAATAGCAGAGCCACAATTTAATCTTTCAGAAATTGCGTTCGGCAATGATTTTGCCAGCAGGAATGACAAGGTTAGCATTGGACTTTGACATGCACTGCCTCTGACCCTCCTTAAAGTTATTGTTTATATAAACTTTGATCCTAGTTTGATTTTGTAGCTGTTTATATGACCCAGCATTGATAAAGCTCATTTATGGTCAAGATAAATAGTGTTACTGCAGCAGGATCAACTCTGTTGTATACCTTTACATTTAAAATGAACAACACTGGTATAATGATGTCCTTTAAAACTCAAAAATTCTCTCTCTCTCTCTCTCTCTCTCTCTCTCTCTCTCTCTCTCTCTCTCTCTCTCTCTCTCTCTCTCTCTCTCTCTCTCTCTCTCTCTCTCTCTCTCTCTCTCTATACCCCTCTCTCTCTCTCTACCTCTCTTTCTCCCTCTCTCTACCTTTCTCCCCCTCTTTCTACCTCTAATCATATTTCTCTGTCTCTCTATCCATAAAAAAGGAAAGGGAAAAAATAAAAGCACTCTCTTAATTGTTTAAATGGGTGGTGGGCGGGATGGAATGGTCATTGTTTGATGTAATTGGTGTGCGGGGCTGGGATGGGGAGGTGGGCAGGGTTTATTTTGATGGTTCCACTCCCTCATGGGTTTGACTTGGCTCTGAGGGGCATGTGGACTGCTGCTTGTGACTGTGGTACAGAAAAGCCTGTGTCTATTTTAGGCCTTTACTGTAGCTTTCACCCTGCGTGAGGGTCTGTGAGCCAGCCTGCTCTGCCCCCCATATCTGCAGGCTTCGTCCTGCAGCTGTGAGGAGAGGAGCTTTGCCCCTCCCCTGTGAGTACTCGTCAGAGACACACTCTCTCTCTCTTACTCTCTTGTACCGATCTGTCATCCCCCCCCCCCCCCCCCCTCCCCTTCACCAGTCAGTTGCCTTAGGCCTCTTACCCTCTCTAGAGCTTCTTCTCTAGCTCAATAGACTTCTTTTGGTTTGTTTAGCCAAACACTGATGTTTTACACTGTACTGTTAGAAATGCACATGAATACCTTCATCTTCAATTGCCATTGTCTTATGCTCTCTTTCGTTTTTTTTTTGTTCGGGGATATTTTGTGTACCCACAACACCAAGCACAGGCTTTGTGCTTCATTTTGCTGCAGTTGAACAGATAAACTAATTGTTCCCACAAACATCAGACAGAATATTTTGCTGTTGCTTTAAATGCTGATAACACAATGCAAGCACACTTAAATCTTTTAAGATGCACGTAGCCTTAATTTGCAAACACATACCTTAACAGCAAACAGGAATACATTTGGACATTGACTACGTTTACATGCACCCTCATAAATGTGATTATAATTAGATTTTGGCAGTTTTGCGAATAAACTTCACCTCATGTAAACACAATACTCATAATCGTGGTAACCATAATTGCTTTAAACTATGTGGCGTACGCCAATGTTAATCGCAATAAGCAGGCATTTAAACACCTTAATTGCATTATCACCGCTCTGACCAAAGTGTGCATGTGCTCGGAAGTACACAGATAACGCGTGTTGTTCACACAACTTTATGAATGAACTCCGTGAAATTATTCTGAAGTTTTTCCTCCACTGACTCTGAATCGAATCGATGCAGAGAACGCGATGGCAACGTAGGCAACCCCAGTTACAGCAGCATTGCTATGTTCATCACGGCCCCTAATAATATACAATACGTCCATAGAAATGTGTTTTACATTTGACACAAGTGGATTAAAACAGTGGCTAGTAACACACCTACTGTACGTGAGTTCATAATTTGTGCAATGCATTGGGGTATGTGAAGAATGGCAGTAAAAATAACCACACTTCTTGGCAAATAATCAAAATAATGAGAATTGCATGTAAATTTGCTCATTTGCTCATGTCATGTAAACATCTAACTGCGATTAAGTTCTTAATCTGATTATTGTATTTAAAAAAAATCGCATTATTGGTGCACATGTAAACGTAGTCACTGTTGTGCTAATCTCATTTACTAAGATTTAATCATATCACACAATCTTGCCGGCATAGTACTCGCATGGCATGCCTTTCAACTACATCACAGCGGTGGCATAATTCACTGCCCATGCTGTGAAAAACAGTCATTTACCTAACGAAAATAACAGTTTTTATCATTTGGCTGCAGTTATGTAACTGGATAGTGGTTCTTTTTAACTTAAGACTCTTTTCTCAAGATGTTTATCTCATTTAACTTAACCACTCGATCCATAAAATACTGTTTAATTCTGTGAGGATAGGGCTAAATATTCAAGAAGTAAAGCTACATTAGTTTTAGAGTCCTGTTATAGATGAAAAATTGCTTAATGCTTTAGCTAAAAGGCCTTATTTATTGCTGTGGCCACTTTAAGATGTGCTTATGGCTCTTTTACCTAAATCATTAAATAAGTGCCTAGTGGATCTGCTATGGTTTTCCTAATCGCTGTTAATGATGCTGGGCATTGCTGAGGGGGAACTTGTAGTCCATGTCACGATGCTGTTGTATGAGATTGGTGTGACATGTCCTGATATGCTGAAACAAGATTAATATTCTACATTTTAAACCGAAACAATCAGGCCATAAGCATATTTTACAGAGGTCCACAGCACTTCTCTGAAGTGTGGAGTTTCTTAAGGGAAAGTTTGTTGTTCTAGAGTCATTAGACCTGCTGAAAGTGCTCTGAGTTGCTTTGACAATATCACTTCCAAGCCTAATCTGGAACACGTCTTTTTCCCAGGGTTCACTGCCATCACAGTAACCAACCCGATCTGGCTTATAAAGACTCGATTGCAGCTTGATGCCAGGCAAGTAATACTATTCGTTTAAAAGTTTGGAGTTGGTTTGAAGTTTTTGAAAGAAGTCTCTTATGCTCACCAAGGCTGCATTCTTTGATCAAAAATACAGAAAACTGTAATATTTTGCAATATTGTTACAATTTAAAACAAAATCTTTTGTAAGATTATAAATCTTTCACTTTTACTTTTGATCAATTTAATGCATCCTTGCTGAATAGAAGTATTAATGTTTTTGGGAGGGGATTGTTATCCTTTGAATGGTACTCTGTTTACTCTTCAATGAGAATTTGTAGCTAGCATGCTTGTTTTCTTGCATTTTTGCATTTCAGAACGTCACCCATTGAAACAGATATTTAAGGGGACATTAAAGGAAGAGATATTATAACCAGATTTCTGACATTTCTCAAATGTTTTTCTTTCTTTAGGAACCGCGGAGAACGGCGCATGAGTGCATTTGAGTGCGTCCGGCGTGTGTATCGGTCAGATGGGTTACGGGGATTCTACAGGGGCATGTCCGCTTCTTATGCTGGCATATCAGAGACTGTCATCCACTTTGTCATCTATGAAAGCATTAAACGCAAACTAATTGAGTCCAAGGCCAACGCTAACATGGATGACGAAGATGAATCTGTAAAAGACGCTTCAGACTTTGTTGGAATGATGCTGGCTGCTGCCACATCCAAGACCTGTGCCACGTCAATTGCATATCCTCATGGTGAGTGCTGATTTATTTACTTTTCGTTCTTGATGGTTATGTTAATATTTGTTACATTTATGGGTTTGGAGTTGGCATGTTAAGTTAGGGGCCGTTACATGACAACGTTTTCAACTAAAAGCGGAAGACTTTTTATGCGTTTTTGCTGAAATTGGCATTACAGTGAATATTTCTGGCTTTGTGAAGATGGAATTTACCCAGACGACAAAGTAATAATACAGTATTATCAAGATTAACATCCTTAGAATGAAAATCGGTCAAAAAGAATTATAGATTATGTAATTAGTGTCTATAGGCATGTGTGTTCGGCTCGAGTGCACTGATGTTAAAGAATGCATTTGCGCATCACAAAGTGACATCGCCAGCTACCTGTCTGGCATGCATAATACAGCGTTATTAGTCGTTTTCATGGATCCATCGATTTGATAACGTTGTCATCTGTACAAAGAAAAAAAAGTTTCCGTTTTTAGCACATCGTTGTCGTGTAAACGTACCCTTAGTTTGTTGGAATTTGGTTAATTCTTTATTTTATTTATTAGTTTATTTAATAGGGACCATGCATATTCATGTACATTGTTGTATAAAAATACACCATGTAAATATGCCAGAATTAGTAAAAAGATACTATTTTTCATCTGCCATTAAATTTGACATTTAACAGTCATGTTGACCCTCAATCCATTAAATCCTTGAAATCCTGACTTGCGACTTATTTTCAAAGATAAGCCTACCTTCAATCTCCATCAGTCCATTTTTTTCTCGTTTATTTTCTTTTTTAGATTTAAAATGTAACAATTAAAAGGCACTGGAAAATGTTGTCATGTAATGGAAAAAAAATACAGGGTCCAATAATTTAAGACCAGGGACTTTCCCCCCATTTGAACAAACCGAAAAAAAGATAAAATAAGTTATTTTGTTAAATGAAGAAATATTATTCTGTAAGAATACTATTCTGTATAGCTGACCAATTTTTTTTACAATTTTCTTAATGTATACATTTTTAAGTTAGATTTTTCACCTAATTTATTTGTATAATATAACTTGATATATTTTTATGATGTCATTTAGATTGAAAGAGTTTGTTTATTAAATATAAACGCAGAAATAAAAGCACTTTTTTGTAGTATCAGACTTTTGAACTCCACTGTATGTCATCTTTCTTTTCTTTTTTTTTTCTCTGACAAGTAACTGTTTGGTTTTTCTCTTTCTCCCATGACAGAGGTTATTCGTACCAGACTACGTGAGGAGGGCAGCAAGTATCGTTCGTTCTTCCAAACTCTAAATGTGGTTGTCCGGGAGGAGGG
This sequence comes from Rutilus rutilus, assembly GCF_951802725.1. Lineage (NCBI taxonomy): Eukaryota > Metazoa > Chordata > Actinopteri > Cypriniformes > Leuciscidae > Rutilus > Rutilus rutilus. The sequence goes on from NC_140214.1 coordinate 13,091,125, forward strand.
TTACAGAGCACTGTACCGAGGCCTCACCACTCATCTGGTCCGACAGATCCCTAACACTGCTATTATGATGTGCACCTATGAGCTGGTGGTCTACCTGCTCAATGGTTAACAGGTGGAGAGAGACCAGGAAAGAGAGGGAGAGAGAGAGAGAGAGACGAACAGGGTGAGAAAGCGAAAGCTAGATGGAGACCAAGAGAGTGATTGTCCCTGGCTTTTACACCAAAGGAAGCAGAACAAATCCTAGAAACGCATTGTTAACCCGGACCCCCAAGGGGGGCTGTAGTCTCCGAGAACAAGAAGGTTTTGAGCCTGTCAGACTGGAGGGCGTTTCAACACGCTAAAGCAGTCTGTCCATTTGAAATGTTTTAAGAGAAGTCCGTTTTGAAAGGACAATCAGAGAGGGGAATGCTTGAAGAAAATGCAAAAGCCTGAATTGGTAGAATTCCTTCACATTCAAGGGAAAAAAAAATCATCCTTTCACAGCCATTTCGTTTCAAAAATCATTTTATCTGAGCCATTTCTTTATAAAAAAGAAAAACAAGCCTGTCAAGATCTGAAGTAACTGAAGGTCTTTGAAGGAAAGTTAAAAAAAAAAGCACAAGAAAGAGTTTTCAGATGCGGCACAATAGCACTACTGTAAAGGATGTTTTTCTTTTTTAGTTCACCATTTCGTAAAGATGATGCTTCGCCTTTCAAGCATTCTCCTCTAGATGTCACCTTCCACTCTTTCCAAACTTGCCAGGCAGATGGTTGTCCACGCACAAGAGTCCATTTGCTGTTGTTAAATTGACGGTCACGTGATACGTGGCCCCTCATGTGCTTCAAACTGAAGTGTTTCTTCGTTAGGTTCATATTAAGTTTAACCGTACTTACTTTGTGTGTGTTTTCAATGATCATACCGTTGTCCTAATATCAGTATAGTATATGCTCTGGGTGGTATTTTTGAATTGGGAGATGTTGTCCTGCTTGCATCACTGGGCCTTTCTCAAATTTATCACCTCGGTTCACTGCTGCAAAGCCTCTACTTGAATCCCAGTTGTCGGCGAGAGCCAGAGATAAATTTGCCGAAGGCTAAATGGTAAGTGGCTAATGCTAACCCTGAGCATGTTGCCTACAAACAACATGCCACGTTGTGACGAAAAGGCAATAGTCATTTTTCCACTTCTGAGTGGGAATACAAGCTGCAGAATTGTGTCCCACCCTCTGGATTCCTCTAACAGTGGCTTCTAACTGAGCGTATAATATATGCACTTTGTGGCCTGTCTGGGCTTGCGCAAAAATCTTCTTTTTTTTTTTTGTTTGGGACAATTTTATTCTTGTATTGTAAAACATAGTATTACTATGTAAGCAAGACCGAGTTTTGCTGAACAATTCCCTTTGGAAGTTATTGTACAGTTCAGTGTACTAAACTTTAGTGAAGGATATTCTTGTATGTGTATATACTGTATGTATGCATATCAAATATCCAGTGTTCATAACTTAAGTCCTCTGATTATGCAGTAGTATTATTTGAATGACTGCATTTGTTTGATAGATCTATCACAAAATGATATTGTGAAACTCGTTTTGTTGAATGTTTTTACATTTTATATATATAATTTTTTTTTTTTTTTTTTTTATCACTCCTCATTCTGGCCCTGCACTCGTTGCTTGAAATGGAGGCACAATTTTTTTTTTTTTTTTAAGTGTTTTCATCTCGCTTGTTTGTTTACATAACTGTTGTATGTACTTTCACACCCTCATGATATGAAGGAACTTAAACTGTCCATGTTATTCATTTCCAGACAGTTCTTTACCAGTACATGGGCTTAAAATGATAGTTTATGGTAATTATATTAAGCCTCATGTTGGTAGATCCTTTAAAGAGCCTCTAGGGTTTCTGTAAGTATCTTAATAACAGTAGCATCTTAGTAACAGTATTTGTTTTTCTAACAGCAAAAACATGGTTTTGGTTCCATCATTCATAATCAGAAGTGAAGTGTGTTTTCACATTCAAGTGTTTTCATGCATTTCAGTGTCTTCTCTGTCCAGTTCAAGTCCATTTTCAAGTCATCAATACGTGTAATGCTGCTGATGAAGCTCTGGAGTTCTGTAATGATCATCACCACGCATTTATTATACACGCAACATCATCCAATATTATGCAGTTAGCGCTGGACTCTCGTCACAGCTAATAATCTCGCCGATGATCTCAGCGATTGCGCTAATTGGTTAACAAAAAGCATTTGTTTTCGGGAAAACAAACGTTTTTTCAGGCGTGATGTTTTAGTGTAATTAGAATAGTTAGACTATCGTTGATGGATTAGTAAAATAGTTGTGTTGTATCTAAAGATGTAATGCCCTTGTGTTAGAAACTGATCAAACATCCATGTGTGATGGTTTAAGTTTGCATTCAACAAATGCTATACTTCACAGTCTCGTAGAGACTTAAATGGCATTACAAAGAGATTTTTAAAAAGTGATGTCGGAATATTCAGTTGTCAGGTTTGGACTGAATGGACAGATGTGAACATCCTATTAACTGAGCCTAACCGATTGAAAGAAATATTGAACATGACACTCTAGATTAATCATTTCAATCTTCATTTCACATTTAATAGCATATTCGGCAATTTTGTGTATGGTGTCTGTATTGCGCAGTCTAACATGACCAACACTAACAAATTGTATGTCAACGCCTGTTGTTTCATTTCGGTTTTCTTTTTCCTTTCCTTTCCTTTTTTTTTTTTTTTTTTTTAAGTCTAGTTTTTATGGTAAAGGTGGCCTATTCTTTGCTGGTTATGTGATTTATCATACCTCTTTTTTTGTACAAACAGTCAATAAAAACAATGCAAAACCCATGTTGTCTTTAGTCTCTTTTTAAAGGCTGAGTTTTAATAAGACCAAAATAAAAATTAAGATAATTAGGACTGATTTTTTTTTCTTTCTCTTTTTTTTGTCTAACCTGTTAAATTGATGACTTCAAAGGACATAAAAAACACAATTTTTATGTAAATGTCTATCTAGAATTTAAAGAAGTCATGACATGGATTTTAATACGTTCCTTATGGAACGCACGCCAGTGGGCGGGGCCTGTGGTGCGATGGTGTCATCCAGACATATGCAAATGTATTTACCCGCGTGAAGCCACAAATCCCACAGTATCCAAACGAGCCGTTTTGGAGCCTTAAATGCTTTGTTTATAGTGAGGAGGGTGTTTTAAGCTATGAAACTGTCAGGATGTTTTAATGGTACAAAGACCTCTTGTATGTCAAAAGATCATTAGTCATTCTTAAGTGTCACATGATCCTTTAGAAATCATTCTAATATGTTGATTTGGTGCTTAAGAAACATTTCTTATTATCAATGTTGCAAACAGCTGAGCTGCTTAATTTTTTTTGAAATCGTGATACATTTCTTTCATGATCCTTCGATGAATAGAAAATTCTAAATAAATGTGTTTATTGTATTTTCTATCACTTTTGATCAATTTATTGTATCCTTAATGAATGAAAATATTAATTTCCTTAAAAATAATTACTGACCCAAACTTTAGAATGGTAGTGTATATGTAAAAATTGAAATGTTATTCAGTTGTCTTTGGTGCTTCTGGGTGCTGCCAGAGGATGGCAGCAAAGCCTAAATATAAAATAAGTTGACCTAACCATAACCACATCACCATGGTCAAAGCTGCTACAAATTAGTTCACAGCACAGTTAAAAACGCCCTTGTTGACTCTTCTCAGAGTCAACTGAAATGAGATGTACATGGGAGAAAACATTCCAATATCCTACAAATAAAAACCTTGAGTTGCCACAGCAGACTGGCAAACAGCTATGCAAACATGATTGTGTGTGTGTGAGTGTACAGACTTATACATTGTGAGGAAAACTGAGGGATGGAAAAACAGTTTGCACAGTATTAAAATCATTATGTCTATGGAAAGTCCCCATAAAACATGAAAACCGAACTGTGTGTTGAGTGGAACAGAGTGAGGGAGAGGAAGTGCATGTGGGATTAGCTGCTGCTTCAGACCATTTGAGTGTGTGTGTGTGTGTGTGTGTGTGTGTGTGAGAGTGTGTAGGCTTTAAATACACAGACAATGGCACTGTAAAATAATGTGCAAAAAGACAAGTATGAAATAAATAGGCCTATGTCATTTATGATCAGTCCACTTATGAGAACATTCAGATAGTCAGCTCTTCAATTCTTATATCAATACACTGAAAATCATCCATTTAGTTAATAACTTTTTGATTTCAACTTTCTTTCTTTTTTTCACAGAAAGGTGTATTTTAAGTTAATTTTCATGGTCGGACACCAGAACAGTAACTAAAGGTGGCGGTCACTCAAAGCCAGACTACTTTAAAAGTCTGCCCTCAGTTCACACTTCACCATCTAAAAGTAAAATGGCATGCTGTGGGTGTGTAGTAATAATAATAATAATAATAATAATAATAATAATAATAATTGCAGCAGACATGTATATTATTCAACTGTCCAGTTTATATATATTCATGCAAAATAACTATTAATTAATTATTTGTTACATTATTTATATAGATACAAAATATAGGCCTATATTAGTAACTAAGAAGGTCAGTAAAGTAAGTCACTCGAGTTCGCTCGTGCACGTGGTTTGTGTAGCCTACTGGACGCCGTTTGTGCACGTGATTTCTCATTAACAAAATAAATAGACATGGACTACTTTCTTATGTGTTGTGTTTGCGTTAAGTATTATTCTCATCGTCGTTGTGAAATACTATCTCACGTATTATTTTGAACCACTGTTGTTATTTTAGACGGAAATTGCTGGAATTTACTCCAGTTCGTGCACGTGCACAGAATCACGATTTTGCCTTATCACGCATACAGTCCCTCTGCGTAAGTGTATGTAGAGTTCGAACAGATCCATTCCTTCCCTCATGTTATCTATTTCGCTTCTCCATTCCCTCTGCATATAATTGTCGGTTTGGATGAGTTCTTATGAAAATGCAAATGTATTTCCCTCCAGGAGATGACGCTGGTGGGATTTCACTGGGATTGAGAGGGATTCCTCGCGTTAATTTTTTACTTTGTTAAAAGTCTTAATTGGCATTTCAAGACTCCATTATGTTGGGAGCCAGCTGCTTCAGAGTGAGGTAAGAGCCTTTACTACTTTCTTTCTGAGAAAAGACTTTCTTTATTTCTAATATTAAAGACTTAATATTATAATATTCAATATTATTAAACTCAAATTATATCCATCCATCCACCTGTCTGTCTCGCATCATTGTTCTATCTATCTATCTAGACCAGGGGTGGGCAATTAATTTTTACAAGGGGCCACATGAGAAACCTGAATCGTGTCAGAGGGCCACACCAACAATAACACTTAATTCTGCTCAGCTTTCTTCCATTGTACAATTCCCTAAATTATATATTATGAATAGCCGGTACTGGTAATCAGTAGAATAAAACTAAAATAAAATTCTGTTTATATTAGGTGTGAAATTGAAAATTTGTGAAAAGTGAAATTGTGGTGTGTAGGTCTAATAAAACAAAAACAATCACTGAATCAGTGCAATTTAATTTGAACTTGTTAATCTTCAAAAACAAAGAATAGCCTAACAAAAGGTTTATAGAAATGTAACAACAGTGCGCCTTATAATCCGGAGCGCCTTATATAAAAAGTAACAACCGCTGACTTAAACCTTGTTTATACTGTCGCCTGGCAACAGAGCGCGAGCCTCCACTGAGTGCGCGCGCAACTCCCCAAACAGACGAGGCATTTATACTTGACACAGCTGTTTTGTTTTAGACTGAACACCAGACCATACAACTGATTTAGACGCGCAAACTGGGTGCTGGTGTGATGAACTAATATCCGTCTGCTCGGGCAGATTCAAACTCAAAGTCGTGCATCTTCGGATGCGGAGGCGCGCGCGCTGTTAAGCCGAATCTGCCCGAGCAGACGGATATTAGTTTTTTTTATTACCTTCGCGCTCATGCGGACGCGTCGAGTTTGACTGCAGTATCTTCTATTCTATGCGCCTTATAATCCGGTGCGCCTGAAAACAGTTCTAAAATAGGCCATTCATTGAATGTGCGCCTTATAATCCGGTGCGCCTTATAGTGCGGAAAATACGGTAGATATTTTTATAATCTATGTTGGGCCGGACAGGGACACACAAAGGGCCGGATGTGGCCCGCGGGCCGTAATATGCCCAGGTCTGATCTAGACCTTCTTTGAAAAGGGGTCAGCTGATGTTCTGTGAAATGGCTCCCCAAATACAGCCCATTGTTATGATGATAATTGTTGTCACTTTAGTACAAATACTTAAGTGGGTAGTGTCAGACTTTCCGGGAATGAAAGTGAGCACAAATAGGCTTGTTATGTTTTCAGAGCTGACGTATCCCATCTCCCTTAACTTTAAGTGTAACAAAAGCTTTTCCTGCACATAGGTTTATCTTGGACCAGATACACCTCTCAAAGCCCTGATATAGACCATCATAAGATATACAAACTGATCTGAATGAGCCATGTGAACTAAGTTGACTTTTGACCTGTAACCCTGATTGATGTATAATGTGATGTGGTCATAGCTTTAGGAGGGGGACATGGTGTCTTTTTGAAGGTCTGCTTTGAGCTCAGCTGCTCTGGGGTCCTTTGGGATGAGGCCAGATGCCACGCTAAGCCCGTTTTAATTTGGATAATTTGATGTGGGTCTCTGTGAGACTGACGGATGCGCTGTCAGAAGGGGTGGGGGGGAAGCTGCACCATTGTGACAGTGCCCATTTGTCTGTCTGCCTGAACAGACAGAGTAGTCACTACTAGAGTCCGGCTATATTAGGACAGCTGCAGTGTGTTTCTCTTATCTTTCATTTGCTTTTTTACATTTCTCATCATCTTCTCATATTCAGATAGAGAAGGATAGTGCAGAGAGGACAGGAAATGATGGAGATGAATGGAAATGTTATGAGCCAGGTTTGAACTTGCGCCACTTACATGAGCACCAGGGCTCAACATGTCAGAGCTTGTGCCAGGGTTATTAGTTTTTAATTGTTAATTTAGATAATACAATTCATAATAATTTTATAATGATATACATTTTCATGAAACAAAAATTTCAACAAAATAAATGTAAAAAATGTATAAACAAATATTACATTATTATATTATAATTATACATAATTACATTTATTTTGTTGGAATTTTAGTTTTATGAAAATTAATGTTAATTTCAGGTATCAAAAATATGTTCATCTAATTTTAGTTTCTTGAACAATGATATGCGCTAACAGCTATGGGCCATGAATCCAAAGATCATTTTCAGTTCTGCTAGACAAAACCTGTTCCTTTTAATCTACGTCTATACATTGTTCCTGTCTTTCTTTTCTCGGTTATCCAAGTACATATTAGCGAACATTCCTCTTTTTGTCTCATACTTTCTTTAAGGTTTCACACTCGCTCCTATTTCCTTTCAGTCCTTTATCCTTCACGCTTGCACTCTTTTTTCTTTCATCCTTTTCTCCCTTTGGGAGTAATAAAATTATATGGACATTCAGAAAAGAGACTGACAGATGGGCTCTCAATATAAAGTCTCTCTCTCTCTCTCTCTCTCTCTCTCTCTCTCTCTCTCTCTCTCTCTCACACTCTCTCTCTCTCTCTCTCTCTCTCTCTCTCTCTCTCTCTCTCTCACACTCTCTCTCTCTCTCTCTCTCTCTCTCTCTCTCTCTCTCTCTCTCTCCAGTAAAGCAAAGCAGAATGCATAAAAGGGTCTCTGAATTACACACTGGTTGGAAAATGATACTGCTGGCTCTTCTTTCCTTCCGGCAGTGCTAAATATGTTTGAGGCGTAACGGCAGAGCTGGATGGATGAGAGGATGGCTAGTCTTTGTGATGAAAACAAAGCGATCGCTTGTCTGTCCTGCGCTTCTCAGATCGTATGTTACGGCATTGTTGCACATGTGTTTTACATAGGTGCTTATGTAGTACCTAACAATGCAGCTAAATGCCATGCCATAAGGGCTGGATATTTTTAATTTGCTTCACTCTTTCTCTCTCTGGTTTTAGCTCTCTGTGCTTTTTTCAGCTCTCTGTTTTCCCTCATCAAACAGGCATGGTTTGAGCTACCGCTGTCAGGCACAGTGGGGGATGCAGACTCAGCAAGAGTCCACGGCACCACACAGCCCCCAGCACACGCACATTTGCCTTCCAATCCCACCCATCCAGTCTCACAAACAACACCATTCAGCACTCTGCTGGCTCACCCTCTGGGAGCCGAATGCTGACATACATTGTGGTTCCTGACACTTGAAAAGTGCCAAGCACAGAACAGATCACGTCTGACAGAGCCACCGCGACATGGCACAGACTCATCTGAACAATATTTAAATCACTGCGTCATACCCCAAAGGTAGCAGGTCACCTTGGCAATAGATCTGATTTGTTCTGTTGTTTATTTTACATTGGTGAGCTTATTTATCTTCGTAATCATTAGCGCACTGTAACATTTGATCTACATACTACCTGAGTCAATGTTCCAAATAATTGTGTAATTACTAACTTTCTTAATTTTTAAGTGGTTATATATTATTATTTTTTTACCCCCGAAGTCCACTTGTGAAGTTAGTCAAGGTTTCTCGCACCAAAAATAGTTTTTGGTTTCGTTTTATAGTACTTCCACCATGCAAGGGCCTTATTGGACTCAGGATGTGCTGGATGGACAAGGTGGTCCAAGCTCATAATTTCCATCCTCTAATTAATGTGCCATTTTTTTCTACTGTACTTTTTTGAGATGCATGCACAATATATTGGGTATGGGTTATCTGCTGTTATTTTTTATTTAGAATTTATTGGTATCTATTACCATATTACCACTATTAATATGTATATTTATATATTAAATTATAAATATATATACAGTATATACATGCAAATAATCTTTTAACAAATCAAAAAAAAAAAAAATTAGGGCTGGGCAACAATTAATCGCATCCAAAATAAAAGTTTGTGTTTACATAATATATGTGTGTGTGTACAAGTATTTTTATATATATAGATAGATAGATATAAATACACACACGTGCATTTAAGAAAAATGTGTTATAGCTATAATATGTATATTTATATATAAAATTATAAATATATATATATACAGTATATACATGCAAATATTTGACAAATATATACATATAAGGATTATTAGGAACACCTGTTCAATTTCTCATTAATGCAATTATCTAATCAACCAATCACATGGCAGTTGCTTCAATGCATTTAGGGGTGTGGTCCTGGTCAAGACAATGGCTGCGTCCGAAATCGAATACTTCCCTACTATATAGTATGCGAAAAACAGTACGCGAGCAGAGTAGTATGTCTGAAATCATAGAATTCGAAAAACAGTAGGCGAAAAGTACCCGGATGACCTACTACATCCGGCGAGATTCTGAAGTGCGCATACGATGGACACTTTACTATCCCATGATGCCACGGGAGAGGAGTTGTCGTCGTTATATTTGAAAATGGTGGAAAACGGAGACGCGGCTGTTTTCAAGTGTAAGTACTTTACAAAACACTTTTTGTTTATTTGTGGTTAAATTGTATTCGTTTAACATCATATAAGTAAACGATTTACTTGTTAAAAGTTTAAATAATGTAAATCGAGGGTACAAGTTTGTGAATTGGCTGCAAAATGACCATTTTATCATTATTATTATTACCGAACAGAACGAGCTAATGCCTGTCAGCTAAGTTAGTTAACACTGTAAACAACGACGTTGTTTCTCAGTTAAATGAGAGAGTTATAAAACATTTATTTTTTTATTTTACAACGATTTTATTTCTCCTTTACCAGTGTTGATATGTAATAAGTGTTGGCTACGTAGCAAGCTAACGTTACTGTTTAAAGTTTAACGTACCTCAGCTTGTCCATGTAACATAATATTAATATAATAATATAGATTGACCATGGTTCATCACTAATGTTAAATTCTGTGTTGATTTTGCAGGGGGCTGATGAACACACCTGTGTTCTTATAGAGTGGAGAGTGGCTAATGAAAGGGAGGAAAGAAAAGAAAGAGCGACAAGAGAGAGGAAAGATTCCTTCAGCTTTTAGAAATAATTGCTAAAAAAAAATGTTTTAAGAAAACAAATGTTACACACTCTCTTTCCATTTATTTGTTTCATTTTGTAATGCTGTTTTAGCAAGTTTTATTACAAAACACTTCATTCCCAGGGATTTACAGTAGTTAAGATTGTTAGTTGTAAAGTGTTTAATATGTGGCATTGAGTAATTAATATTTTTAAAGGGTGTTGTGTGTGCACTTCTTTTGTGGCAGATTCCAGGTGTTTTTTGAAACAAGCAAATTGCAGGTATATCTGAAAAATATGAGTGCCACACTGAAGAGAAATACCCACACACTCCAGACACCTTTAAAATGTATTTGCTTTATTTTTGTATATTATTTAACTTTTAAATGGATACAGAATACAAAGCTTAAAACAAAATCACATAACTTTGGCATAAAGTAGTATAATAGAGCTTAAAGCACCACCAAAAGCAAAAGTTTAAAAACTTTTTTTTTATTAAAGTGTCATCTTGAGGGAAGAAAATGAACTTCAGCAGCTTCAGTAAGGTAACCTTCTAAAAGATCTAAAGGGACTTTCTTACTAACAATCTCATTTGTTGGGCATCACTTTAAAATAATTTCTTTAAAAGCATGTGTACAAGATGAGGACTTTACACCCTGGGTAATTTTTGGATTTCCACTTGAATTTTTCCTACCCAAATTTAAAGTAAATAATTTGTAAAAAAAATTAAGCTCGAATATGTGATATGTAGCTAGAACACCAGCACCTCGATGTCCTTTTTTTCCACCCATGGTCGCAATCATTGACTGAATGGACTACCGTGAAAGTCGGAGGTCGGCATGGAGGTCAGCTCCATCTTTAAAATGTAGATGAAGAATTGGCGCAGTAGGTTGTAGGGCTCACAATCTGTAAACGTGTTTATAGTTTATTTTAGAATACAATTTGAATCGACAAGACACTTGTTTTCTGTGTTGGATTATTTATAAATATAATATGTATGTATGTATTATATGTATATGATCCATTTCTTATGTGTGTGTGTGTGTGTGTGTATATATATATATACACACACACACATAATCATAATTTTATATATATATATATATATATAATTTTTTTTTTTTTTTTCATGATATTACCCCTTAAGTGTTGTTCATTTATTAATTCAATGAGGGCAGATGTTCGACGATGTGGTCTTATTTACATTTAGATGACAGTGGGGGGGAGGTTTTACTGTTGGTGTCCAGATAAATATTGTTTAGTGTGAAATACTGCATGTTGTAAAATAGTGAGTCAGTGTGTTGGTGAAGGAGAGGCTAATTTAAGATCTGTTTGTGTGATAGCATGTTGAATGAGATGTTTGTGTGTGTAGACCTGTATCAATCTTCTATTTTTAGAGTATGTGATACCCTTGCGATTCCTGAGCTTTCTTTCTGTCAAATAAAGAGAGCTAAGCAATTTGCTACAAGGTCACAAGTGATCGCTTGTCTTGTCGATGGCTTACTTTTCAGATATGTCTTTATACGTGCGTTTTTGTCTGTTTGTGTTATTGACTGCTCCAATTTATTGAATTGTTGGCGGGTCTTGATTTTATTTCATTAAATGTGTGTCTTGTGTGCGTTTGAGAGTTTGTTGTTCTGTGTAATTGAGCTGCACTTACGTCACTTGTGTACACAGCATCAGAGTGATATCACGCACAGGAAGCCGCTACACTAAGAGAAGGCATTAATCATTAACAATGCTGTGAGCAGAGTTCACCAAACACAGCACAGCCCCCTTCCTCTTTTTTATTTATTCATTCATTTTTCTTCACAATTGGCGAAACAAAACTGGGTCAAAACCCCTCGTGCCTATATGCCAAGACCGACTGATTTGTTGTGCAGATCTTTTTGCAGTTACTCAAATTAGAAATCTCAAGGTAATGTCTTGTTTTGTGTCACTATAAACTGGGTCTACTTCAGATATTTGCCACCGAGGCTCTTATCAGACTCTTATTATGTATTTACTGACTGACTAAGGTGAATTTGACTCCTAAATGTTTCACTTTTTATGTGAGGGTAAGAAGGATTACAACCTCTACCCATCATTTTAGCTAAATAAATAAATAAATAAATGAAGTGGTACAAGAGGTACAGAAGGTAGTATCCTATCACGTAATCTGAAATGAATCAGTCTCTTCAAAACAATGTACAAGTGTCTACCTCTCATCGCTGCAGCCTGTTGTGTGTGTGTGTGTGTGTGTGTGTGTGTGTGTGTGTGTGTGTGTTCATTCAAATGCACCTGCAAACAGCAGCAGATCATTTGTGGTGGTAAATATGCTGTTGTGATTCAGATTCAAGCTATTTTCATAATAGCCTAAATCATATGCTAAATTAAACCTGGAATAATAGGAACAAGTTCAATGGAAGTCACTGCACATATACAAAGATTAGCCTATATACACACACTAATGGTTGTCAGGGATGTGCAGGAGTATTTGGATGTGACAGTGATTATCAATCATGAAAAGGTTGATCGCCTCTGATCCATCCATCCATCCATCCATCCCATCCCTCAACTTTTTGATGCCATCATTCAGTGATTTCCCGAACACAGAAAATGAGAGAATGATCACGGCATTTGTTTGTGCAGATAGCTTTGCTGAATCTTGCCTTACAGTACGCAGCAACTCATATGTCTCTGATTAATTCAGGCAGCACCTATTGATTTCAGGCTGGGTCACCTTTAGCAACATGCTAATGTGCTTCAGGGAAGTAAGAGAGAAGATAGATGTCAGTTTGTGTGAATATCAAGCAAGTAAAAGAGATTGAGAGGAGAGCTTGACATAAAGATATGGAGAAAGAATATCAAAGCTATTGAAAGAAAGGAAAGAGCAGGATTTCATGCTCCGTTCCCCTCACGTGCAAACATTTCCTGTTACTTTCAGTCACTGAATAAATTTTTATGAAGTATTCATGCCCCTATGAGTAAAATATATTACATAGTGCTCATTAAAAAAACACAAAGTAGAGTCAGTTCAGTCAGTGGTGTTCAAGTCAAGGCTAGGCTATATGCTATGTAGTAGTAACATTATTATTCACCATCTTAAAAGAAATTCTTTCCATCGCTGAACAACCCTCATCAAGTCCTTCTACCCTGCAGAAGATGTGGAAAATGACCTGGAAAATTACAATTGTAATGGTTATCTCCTAGCCACCTTGCTAGTTCATGTCTAAAATGGTATCTTAGATATTGCCTAATGCATTTACAGTACAGTTCTCAAGGTGGTATTTGATACAATCAGCAATGTGATGAACCCAGACTTAGGAAGGAACAGGATACTTGAAATTACGTAATGTAATTTAAAAAGGTTACTGTATTCTGTTACAGTCAGATAAAAAAAAAAAATGTGACATGGGAAACTGCATAGGCAGCACTTTTGTCAGTTGTTCTTTTTGTTCACTTTTCTGTCAATGGGCATGGATTTACACACTCTCTGTCTGTAATAACACTCTTTGAAAATGAGCTGTGACTTTGTAGGGATTGTTTCGGAGCATTTATACTTTCTCCTGTCCAAGTTTAATGAATAACTTCAAGAAAGCCATTCATTTGATATTTTTCCAGAAAAGTATACAACCTGGATCTGTGTCGCTCTGTTTGTTTGAGCGGCAACACTGAGAGTGTTTACATGCGCCGTACACCGGTTATGCTTAATAGGCCAACAATGTGTCATGTAAACGTCTTGTTGACGCCAAAACCAAGAAAACCTCAGATGTAAATTGTTGTCTGGATTTGTCTGAGCTGGGTTTCTTTTCTTTTCTTGTTTTTTTTTTCATTGTACTCATTAAGCCAATAACATTTGTTTAGCGGCAGGATGAATGGAGTATTTGAGAATACGTAATTTCGTTTGATGCCTCTAGTGAGGCAGATTTCCTCAAGACAAGATGACCTTTACTTAAATTAAAGTAATGAAATTATATTAATTTCATATTTGAAAATGGGTTCTGACATATTTCCTGAGTGATTGGGAATTCTGTAATGTGCTACTGTTCAAAAGTTTGGGTCAGTAAGATTTTTTTTTAAATGTTAAAAGAAGTAAAGTGTAAAAAAAAAAACTGTAAAAACTCTAATATTGTGACATATTGTTGCAATTTAAATTATATAATATACTTTTAATATATTTTAAAATGTAATTTATTCCTGTGATGCAACACTGAATTTTCAGCATCATTACTCCAGTCTTCAGTGTCACATGATCCTTCATATTTGGATCAATTTAATGCGTCTTTAATGCTGCATGAAAAATCTTACTGACCACAAACATCTGACCGGTAGTGTTCATTTTTAAAGAAGCCCTCCCTCATGATTAAACTTAAAAAATCTTGTCCAAGTGTCCTTTTGTGCTAAATTTTCATTGCTTTTTACAAGTTTTGTGGCTCTTTGACAGAGATTACTTACATTTCAGCATTATATTGGTTTTGACACCTCTTGAGTATACAGCAAAAATAGGAAACTCTGACAATGGGGCGACAAGAGGTTAGAAACAGCTATAAAGCTGCCAATTTATACCAGTCTTACTATCAGGGGAGTCATCTGCGCTCCTATGCCATTGACCATACCCAGTGACCTAGTTTGCACAGTGCTCGTCATTGGTAAATTCAGGTAGAGCAGACGACGCACGAACCCCCAGCGCTCCACACACCAGGGGCCTGGAAGTGCCGAGCGCTGTTGCAAAGCCCCTTGGGAAATTTAGCAGTGAATTGACAGACCTGTTTGGCGGGGAGTGCTGCCATTTTGGGGCGACATGAGACGTCTGTAGCGCATTTATTATACCTAGCTCTTTATTTGCCCTACTTTTCTGCCTCTGGTTTTCATACTTCTCTCTCTCTCTCTCTCTCTCTCTCTCTCTCTCTCTCTGCTGTCTCGTTGTCTCTCCACCACACTATATCATGGAAGCCATTCTCGCTGTGCATGGTGCCACTATCTATCCATGCCATCATTTCACAGTTGTCATGGAAACATAAAAATTGTTTATTTCCCTTTCTTTCTCTTCAGTGTGAAATTTCGAATGATGTTTGAACATATTGATCAGCCCTTACTGATGAGCCTAATGCTTTTGTTTTGTTTACCTGCACACATATTTCCTTGCAAATGCCTTTCCTGTTTACAAAACAAATTATAGATGAATAGCTCAATACCATTTAGTTTGCTATCAAGGTAGATTACATTTAAATGTAAAAAAATCTGTGGAGCCATTTCATATCAACTCTTTTTCCTTCAAATAATTTTACAATACACTCTTGGTGCTTTTCTATAGTGCATCACCTAGTGATGGTTGTCGTAAGATTACTACTATTTAAATTCTCCCATTACCATTGCTAAAAAAAGATTTAAACTCCCAAAAATTCTATATTATCTTTCCATCTAGTCTGTGGCAATGTTTGGCCCCTTAATGAAATGGCAAAATAAAACCCACCCAAATACAGCACCGTTATCGATCATTATATATGACAAACAGATACAATTTTATTTTAAAATGATACTCCAATTGGCACAGTATTATTTTACTATGTCTTAGTATTATAGTATAAATAGTTACATTAGCTGTTATGTTTAATTTTTCCACCTAATATTTATATTTTATTTTATCTTTATTAATGAAGATTATTTTTAATAGTTTTAGTTACCGATAACAACACTGATTTGACAACATAAAACTCGCATACTCCCATAAGGCAATAAATATTTCTCTGATACCCCTTTTACACCAAGGCAGTGCTGGTGCCGGTTCGGAGCCGGTGCCTACTCGCGAACCAGTTCTTTGTGTTTCGACAGCCAAAGAACCGGTTCTCGGCCAGGAAAATTGGTTCCAAAGCGGCACCAACTCTTTGCTGGACTAGAACCGTTTTTTTACCACGTCATGCTTACGTCGGGGGCTGGGGGCGGGGTTATTGTCGAACTTCCTCTCGAACGTAACCTCCGTCTATAGTAATCCAGACGTGCAGCACAAATGTGTTCTAAATGTCTTCTTCTGACCCCAATATAGGATCGCAAAGCCAGGAGAAACATTTGCAGAAAGCAATAATGTAATTGTTATGCTTGAAGTTGGCGCAAGCGTTTCTGGGAAAGCTAAGACGTATGGCAACGTACACAGTGACGTAACGACGTTGTTCGCTGGGCTCTCTAGTCAGTGGAAAAACAAAGAGGTTCTGAGAAGGTTCGCAAGTTGAACCAACTTTGAACCAGCACCAGTTCCGAACCAGTTCTTTTTTGGTGGAAAAGGGGTATGAGACACTCAGACACATTGGAATCACCCAAATCCTAGAATCGCCCCGTGTCAAATGCCAACATTTCCACATAAATGTTTTCTCTCCATTTTAGACAGGACATGCATGAAGAAGGCATGTGACCTCTGATCTGTGTTTGGTTGTTTACGTGTGCATTCCTTTCGCCATGATGGAGTATGTGCCTGGCTCAGACACGGCAGACGTTCCAGTCACTGCTCTCATCCATTCCCAGGTGAACACGCATTCGTTCAATCAATGAAAGAGACATTCATTATTGAAAGTAAAGGTTGACAATGATGAGCTCAGTCTACATCAGGCCTTTTATGCTTCATTGTGTCCAATAAGCAGGTGTGTATTCAATGTTCAAACAATATTTGTGCATCATTAATATTTTAACCTTTTTCCCTGTATCAGAATCTTTTTGAATAGCATTTGATCTCCATGGTGGCTGTTCATGTTTCCAGCGTTTTCTGAAGGTATAGTATGATTCAGCTGTTCTGAACGAATTAGATCATTCCACCTCATTTATGTTTTGGTACCACGTGGTTGACAGTTTTCTGTAGGGAATGTAGATTTCAGAAGTTCTTTTAAACTTTTATTTCTTTATTTTCTTATCAGAATGAGGTGAAGATGGCTGAGGTAAAATGGCTGAGGCTGTGGATCACATAAGAGCATGGCTTTGTTTTATTCATTTATAATTAATGAAATGCAGCTGGGCAGAACTATTTAGGTAGCTGATCAGAATTGAATACTTAAGTTATTCTTCACCCTCTACTTCTGTCTGTCAACTCTGTCTGAGTTTATTTATCTTGTGTCTAGAGTAATATTTGGAGTCAGGTTGGGTGTGGAGACCGTTCAGTACTGTATGTCCCTTTGTTCCCTCTGATGAGTGTTGCCTTATAAAAGCCAGATGAGACCAAATGAGGCCACGTGTCCTTCAAAATGGTTGCTTATCGTCTAAGCTGAACATATCTGGCGCCTTTTGATTATACGGACCTGGAACAGCGCAATAAATAATGCAAAGGGCTCCGAGAATGTCCGGCAGTTACCACACACACACTCGATCGTAAAAGTGGGAGAGGAAACTACACCTTCTGCATATGCATATACCGTTGCTAACAAATGTGAGCTCTCTCTTACATGTGGAGACACACTCCGTACTTGTTGCCCTTGGAGATGCTGTGGTCGGAAAGTGGATCCGCTGGCCCACGTCTGCTGGCCAGGCAGGTAACAGGAGCCTGTGTGTCTCTGAATATTTCAGAGAAAGACAGCGAGAGAGAAGTAGCAGCAGATAGAATTAGCAAATCAGCCATCCCATCCGCTACTCTCTGTATGTCAGGGCCCAGGTTTGAATTACAAGGGGCCGGCACTCACAACACATTGCTGCCATTTGGCTTAAACAGAACAGAGCCTTTGTGGTGATAACACTAAAAGAAAGGAGAGTGGAATAACACGAACACACACATTCACCTAATTAGCCAGGTTCTGTTCTGCGGTCTGATAAGCCCTTAACAATGCCTGACTGGAACAGAAGGTTTGTTTCTGTTCTTAAGTTGAAGTAATGTTATTGCAAGGTTACGAAGGGGGCACAGAGTTGCTTTGTTCCAAAACGTAGCGAGCTGCCTATTTAGGTTGCCGTTTAATGGATTGTAGGCGCACTCCCGACACAAAACGTATTCCAAAAGGTCATCATCGTAAGTAAACTGTCTTCTAATGCATATAAAATGCAGTAAAACAGTAATGTTGTGAAATATTATTCATTTAAAAGTTTTCTATTTTAATATATTTTAAAAAGTAATTTATTCCTATGATGGCAAGCCATTATTCCAGTCTTTAGTGTCACATGATCCTTCAGAAATCATTCTAATATGCTGATTTGATTCTCAGGAATCATTTCTTCTTATTATCAAATACAGTTGTACTGCATTTTGTGTACTCCCATTAGTTTCTATGAAGCAGGTTCCTAACCAGCCAGTTATGAGATTTTATAGCCATTAGGGTGCTACTTATGCAACTAGGTTGAGGAACATAGCTTGCTTGAGGTGGGGTTTTTTTATTCAGAAAAAGACTTGCGCATATAAACTACAGTGAAAACCCATTTACTGACAAAATTCTTAGATCAAAAATGTCATCAATCACAGAGATTGGCTACTGTTGACTGGCCAAAATGATTGCTAATCATGGCTAATATCACCTCCCAGGACTGTCTTGACAAGTTGAATTGTTTTTTTTTTTTTTCTCTGCATGCTCTTACAGGTGTCTAAAGTTATTTATTACATTTATAAATACAATAGCCACAGTGTTTTTCACTAGTGGCTACTACTACCGTTTCTAGTTTGCATTAGTTTTCCCTGAAAGTGGTCAGTTGTTGTTTTTTTTTTTTATATATGAGATGGAACATCATGGTAGCGCTGATTTATTTGCAAATCTTTTTTTTGTGATATTCAGTTAATTCGCATAAATCAAATTGGATGGAAACATAGTTACTGTATGCCAATCTCATCAATTCCACATGAGTGTCTGTGGAGCTTTGTAAGCATTATTCTCATACAGTAATTAATACAAATGTGTGTCTGTTGAGGTATTGGGGCCAGTGAAGGTGGCAATAGGATGATGCGGCTAATCTTATTGTGGGTGGTTTTAGGGTCACACACAGATCAACAGCTGCCATGGGGGTCACAGTGGTCAGGGTTTGGGGTCATCGGGAGAATAGAGATGAATGAGGAGGCATTAGGCTGATTAAACCCTGACCCCTTAGCCCTCCCCTGACCTCACAAACAGTCATGGAGACAGAGACCCCACTGCTTCTGTGGGCTGTCACTGTTGTGCTAAAAGCCTGGACCTCAATATAAGAACAAGGACATTATGACACACAAAGATACTTAGATTAGATAGGACATGACCTCAAATGAAAGGGCATGGAGGGAACACTGGAACACTGTACTGTCTATGTGTGTGTGTACAGAAATAAACCAAACCACAGACCTGTGGCAGGAAGTGAAGAGTTAAAGAGCTAAATGTAACACACATTAAAAGCCAAATGCTGCCTACAGTTTGGAAATTGCAGTATGTGATGATAAAATTGGGAATACAATTTTTATTTGGCATTATCGTAATTCTTTCTCTATGTTTGACTTCCTAACAAACATTTTTACAGTTAAATATTGCTTTCATTTTCAAGCCCTGTTAATTTTGCTACATCTAAACAGTTCTAAGAATCTTTTGTAAGGGGTGCTTGCCCTATTGTGTATTTAAAATTAAGAAACCCAAGCTACAAAAGCAGCCTTGGTTTAACCAGGATGGAGACTTCCATTCTTCCAGACTTCCAGATTGGCTTAGCCAGACAGGAATGGAGGAATGCTGAAAGACAGTGGAAGAAAGATAAGCTCCAAGTATCCTATGAAATCATGAGAGACTGCATGGTGAGCTACCAGCACTCTGTTAAGGGTACATATAAATATAAAAATATATTTAAAAAAATAGAATAGATAGAAAAGCATGCCCATAGTCCAACGACTCTGTTTAGTACAATACATAATGTACTAAATCCCACTATGCTTTCTTTTACTGATGCTACACCTACAATCTGTGAACTTTTTGAAGGTCAATCTGTTATTGACCCATGTTAAGCCTGTTTAACTGAGTTTGAGCCTATTTTTGCTTACATTTTAGCTTTCCTTGTGCTCCGTGGATGTGGTGCCTTCTCGTCTCTTTATGGAAGTGCTGGCGTCGTTAAACCTTTTGTTTTAACAATAATAAATAGTAGATTATCTCAAGGCACTGAAAAAAATCTGTTTAGTTCCTTATATTGTCTCAGAAATCACCAATTTTATCCAATATTGGAAAAGGTTGTCTTCCATTAATTGTCTGTATTTTTAAGTGCAAATAACTTATTAGACTAGTTTCAGTCTGGTTTTAGACAACATCACAGTACAGACTCAGCTTTGCTGAAGGTGTTGAATGAACTTTTGTTAGCTGTGATTTCAGGTAACTGCAATTCTAGTCCTCCTGGACCTCAGTGCGGCCTTTGACACCTCTGACCATGGTATCTTGCTTGAACGGTTGAGTAAGTGTCTAGGAATTCATGATACCGCATTGAATTAGTTTAAATCTTATCTCTCTGAACATTTTCGGTAGAGGTTGGGAATTTTTCTTCTTCTACGGTACCATTAACTTGGGGTGTGCCTCAGGGATCGATTTTGGGCCCGCTCTTGTTTTTGTTAAATTTTGCTCCCTTTAGGCTTTTATCATCTCAGATTCATTGTGAAACTGAAAGTTTCAGTAAAGAATTTAGAGACAGCGATTCATGCTTTAATTTCCTCTAAGGCTGGATTACTGTAACTCACTGTACCTTGGTGCGGCTCAGTCCTCAGTCAAAAAATACTGCTGCCAGGCTTCTTAGTGGAACTAGAAAGAGGAAAAACATTTTGCCTGTATGACTTTACTTCACTGGTTGCCGGTCCATGTTACATTTCAGGTTCTATTGTATGTGAATAAGTGGTTAAATGGCCAGGCTCCACAATACATTACATATCTTTTCAACCGGAAATGTTCGAGGCCCTGAAGGTCTTCAAACAGGTTGATGTTGACTGTGCCTAGGTCTCATTTAAAGTTAAAAGATGATCGTACCTTTACTGTTGCTGCTCCACGTCTGTGGAATTATTTGCCGATACACATTAGGCTGTCTTCTGATGTTGATAGTTTTAAAACCTCACTGAAGACATATCTTTTTAAATGGCGTTTGGATCAATGTAGTTTTATTAATTTGTGTTTTCTTGTCAGTTTATGTATTTTATTGTATTTTATGCTCTTGCCAGTTATGTATTTTGTTGTCTAATTTTGTTAGATTGTACAACACTTTGTTCAGCAGTGGCTGATTTAAACATGCTTTAGAAATAAAAGTGATCATCTAAAATCTGTCTGTGACTGAAACTAGTCTTTGTTAAAAAATGTGTGTCTTCAAATCTACTAATGCACTTCTGTAATTTCTTCCCTCCATTAACTGCTGGGCATGCCATTTATCAAGCTATATATAAAAAAAAACAATATTATATTAGCTTAAATGTTTCAATTATGTCCTCGCGTCATTTCAATTGTATACTGTAGGTCATTAGTGGTTTTTATATTGGCCTATTCATAATTCTTCTGCCCCCTTTCTCTCCTTGTTGTGAACAAGATTGACTCACATAGCGAACTGAATGATCAACCTACCCCCTCTTGTTCAGTCTGTCAGTGAGTCTTTGTTCATTAAATGGATGACTGATTCATGGAGTTTGTTCACAAATAAAATGTCATAGTTATTTAGTGTGTTCACGAGCCCGTTCAATGTCTCTCCTAGTGCTGTTTGGACGTTGAACAGTGACTTCCTGAATAGAAGTATTATAAAAAATAACAGTGTACCTCAACTAGTAAATATACCAGTGAGTGAGGTGTTCATTTGTGCTTGTCTCATCATTCTAACATAATTTGAAGGCTGTATAAGATCTCAGGTGGCAGAGGTGGGAAATTTAAATTGAATCCCCTCATGTAGGAAAGAAGCTTAACCTGAAATGGAAGATTAAAGTGAGACTGAAATATAAGGAACAGATGAAAGAGATGGAAAGATTTTGGCAGGGCGGAAGGCTGTCTTGCCAAATGTATCATTTATTTTACCCCCATCCTTCCATCTGAGCTCTTCGCCACTTCTCCACCACTTAGAGCATTGATTCTGTGCGCTTCCCAAATTTATAGCCTGACGCTGTACTCTGCGCATTCAGACGTCATTGATGAGAAGCTGCAGAATCATCACGCTCGGATCGAAACTAAGAGAGACATCAGATGGAACATTGATGATCAGATGGAACAACGCCTGTTGCCAGATCTTTTCAACCAATGTTTGTATGAGCAGTGTTTAAGTCAGCTTGTTTCTCGCAATTGAAAGGTGACATCATGTGTTTAAGTGCCGTCTGTGGTTTGAGTGTGTCTGTCGTATTGGTTTCTGTGATTGTGTACTGAAAAGTTTTATTTGGAATGTCCTCTGTTTGTTGTCTGGAGTGTGTGTTTTGAAGTCTGTTTTTAGGTACATGTTTTGTATGGTGGTTGGCTTGTTGGCTGCCAATGTTGTGCATGTGTATCCTGTCAGATTTTTTTTGCTTTGCCCACTTTTTGTCAACAGACACAACAGAAATCTTTATCCTTGTATCTCTGGGATTTCTGGGAAAAAGAGAAATCAACCTCTACACAGACGCTCAGGGTGGTTATCCAGTGCAATATACAAGCTTTAAATGGGAACTTTCACTTTAGAACATTGTGCAATCATGCTTTGTTGTAGATAAAATGGAATAAAACAAGATACTGTTACTTTGCTGGGGGAAATGCAGTTTTTAAATATTATAAGACTTGTTTTGGTCATGAATAGCTTGTTTTTCAAATGGTTCAATGAATGATTCAGTGACTCATAATGCACAAAAAGATACTTAACTACACGGAAAAGGGTCAATCTGTTAAAATTGAACTGATTCAAATGATTTGAATCAAAATCTGCTTCACTACGAAAGTTGACTTTCCAAACCCAAGTGTATATTACGGTACAAGTCTGCATAAAAGAGGGAGCAGGAGGGAGGGGGTGGAAGGGTATTTGATGTGTAAGCCATCTGGTTCGGAGGTGAACCCATTTAGATTTTTAAGTGAACTACTATTGATTATACTGAATATATTTTGTAGGGTCAGCGGACATTTATCATTTCTAAATGAGTGGCAATGGATTGCTTTTGTCAACGGGAAATACACTATGTTCAATAGAAGTATGACTGATGAAAACAGTAAGGTACAGTCATCAATTTTTAATTGTTTTGTCTGCAGCATAAATAGAAAGGAATTTAAGCTAGTTGGTAACAGTTACAATAAGGTTCAATTTGTTAACATTAGTTGTGTTAGGCATCATGAACTAACAATGAACAGCAAAGTTTTTTCAGCATTTATTAATCTAATAAATGTTAATGTTCATTTATAAATATACTGTTTTTCATTGTTAATTCAAGTTTTTTCATTTATACAATGAAATCTTTGTTTTCTTATATTATTTACATATATTCAAAAATGTGTTAAAAAGCAAATATTGAAAGCAACATTTTTAATCTGGAAAAGTGTGTTTGTGTGTGTGTTCTGAGTAAAATATCTGTGTGTGTGTTTTTGTGTGTGTGTGTTTTTTTTTTTGCGGTGAATGATATCAGTGTGGATCCAGCTGGTCTGTTTGCACCAGGTGCCCGAATAGAGGGGGGGTTGCAGAGTTTTCCATGTGCCGCCACACACTGATGTAAGCGGCTATTGTGTCATACACAAAGAGCAGGGCGAAACAGTTGCTTCCTCTTGGATCCATCCATCTGTGTGCGTGTGTGCTATACCTGTGATCTATAATTGTAATCAGAAGCTTGTGTGCATGTTAATGTCTGCTTTATGAATATGTGTCATCATATCTGTCACCACATGACCCACACTCTTTCTTTCGTTCTCATTCACTCATTCTCTTCGCTTGTGTGTTTGCCATCTGTCCATGGGCAGTTTTGTAACTGCCAGATGAGCATGCTTTTTAACTCCCCTCTCGTCTCTTCCTCTCCACCCCTCACCTTTCCGTCCTTCAGTACTGGTGCTCGGACAATTGCAGAGCTTTGTTTGTGACGCGTGTGTCGCCTGGAGGTGTGCCTGGCCCCCCTCCCACTCCAAAACCCCTCTATTATACGAAGACCACTCAGATGGATCCCCCCTCCTGGTCCACTGGGCCATTATCTCTTTGTGGAAGGGGGTCTCCCCTATTGTCCAGTAGATTAACAAGTCCCTCCCATCTCTCCTTTTCCCCCACCACATGCTGACCCAAAAGTGTTAAAATGCCTTGAAGCAGAAAACGAGGAGGCAATTTACACAGCTGGCATCAACGCTGGGTCAAAGTAGAGAGAGGAGAAAAGACAATGAAAGATAAAGCTGGGATAATGGGTAGGAGTTTGGTTGGAAACTGCAATTTGAAGTGACACTTTGCTTCACAAATAAAAAAAAACCTTTGCTAGATCAGTGCAATTCAATGGCAAGGCCAGAAATTTTAAAGTAAGTGGACCTTGGTGAAATAGGGTGGACTTCAACGCCTACATTACATCATTTTACAATACGTGGGATAAAAATAATTGGGCAATTAAGATTAGTTAAATGTGATTTATTGTCAGCCGACAGTTTCATGAAAACAAAATCCATAACCAATAAACAGAACAATAAACAAAAGTAAATAATCATAGACGGAATGTGTGTAAGGCTGGGCAAGGCTCCACTCACACTAGAATCTAAGCTGGAGTTTGTCCAGTGCCGAGTTCTGCATGCTCGCAGATCCTCTCATTATAACGAAGTGTAGGCATTGTGTAAATGAGATTAATTGTGCAGTGTAGACAGGCATCACTTGTGATTATAACGGAACTTAGTTAGATTGTGTCTAACTAACTAAAATGGACAGCTTTTGAGTGATTATAAATGGACTGCTCTTTGCACGCTTTTTAGGCGATATATAAGGGTGGGATCTTTTATCTTGGGCCAGTAACCACCCAAAACACCTTAGCAACCGCATAGCAAAAGTCCTTAGAAAATGTAATTGCAATTTTTGCAATTGTCATTAATTTTTATGTATGTTCTTACAAAATCCAGCACTGTGCTTCATCCAGAAGTCTGGCATTCTAGTCAAATTTGCAAAGATTTTCATTCACATTTTAATTTTCACCCACTATCGTTCTTAGTGGACAAGCACTAGTTCTTTTCCAGTTGGCAGAGATTTTTTTTTTTTTTTTTTTTGGCTTGTATATGTCTGGTACAGTTGATCCTACACGACTGTGTATGTTTTCACGGCCACTCGTGCTTCCTTCAGACTGAGCTTCCTCAGAGAGGGGTTCAGCACATTTGAAAAGGCTAATTGAGTTTTCAGCTAGAAGGCCAGAGGGGGTAGCGCAAGGCGACTCGCTCTCTCTTTACTGCCGCAGACCTTTCGTTTTTTTTTGTGTGTGGCCTTTTAGGAAATGGTCAGGAAACTCGCGTCACCCTGAAAGACTGAGTACATTCAGGGTGTCTCAGAGGGATTTGAGTGCATTTCGGGTTTGACAGGGGCTTGCAGGACGGAGGGAGAGGGTGTTTATTCAAGATCTGGAGCTTGACTGAGAAGTGTGCCTGTTAAATGTTTTGACCTAAAAGATGTGGGGTTAGTGTAGCACAGTGGGGAAAGATCAAGTCTGGATACCAAAATGTTGACTAGAAGAGTTATTCAGATCTAAGCAGTTTTCTTCAGACGTGCATATGGGAGAGGGTATTTATTCAAGATCTGGAGCTTGACTGAGAAGTGTGCCTGTTAAATGTTTTGACCTAAAAGATGTGGGGTTAGTGTAGCACAGTGGGGAAGGATCAAGTCTGGATACCAAAATGTTGACTAGAAGAGTTATTCAGATCTAAGCAGTTTTCTTCAGACGTGCATATCCAGTTATAGCTGTCAGGTTTAAAGTGCTTTGGAAAAAAGCATCTGCTAAATTAATACATGTAAATGTATGCTAAATAACTGTTTATGTGAGGTTGTGTTATCATTTTGATAAATTTGTGGGGTAGTCAAAAAGCACAAAAGAAAGGCAATTATATATTTTTTTTAGGTATTTACAGTGAGGAAAAAGTCATGTGTCCTGATGTGTACATCCTGAAATACATTGAAATATCAAAAGCCCATTTGATATACATCATGGTTGAAATATGTGATTTAAAAAAGTTCCTTATTTATTCTCACTGATTTAATTAATTAAATTTTCATTTAATTTTATGTTATATTGCATGCCAGCAGTATAGGACCATTTTTAACAAGTTTTACTCAGGAATTATGGCAGGCAATCATAATCGCAGACATTCCTATCTAGACAGGATTAGATTTCCCTGAGTTAGCCATACAATATTATATAATTATATAACAGGCAATCCATTTTTTTATTTGAACGGGATTAAAATCACAAAGTACATCTGTGAAACACGAACTGTCCTGACCTCTTTTGGGAAAACTTGTCCTGAATAGGGCCATTTTTTTCTTAGTTATGTTAAAATTGAATATTCCTTGTCAGCCATAATAGAAATGGCTTAGTTCACACCACCTCATAAGGTTGTTGCCACTCAAACTGGAGTCAGGTTATCTTTCAAAACAGATATCCGAGCACTGGAAGTAACAGGCTGGAGACTCATAGCATGTGTGTTTATGAGTAGCTCTCGGCTGATTGGCTGAGCCGAAAGTGTGAAAGACCATAGGGAGGAGGATGCATGAGTCGGGGGTTGGGTAAGGGGCGTGTTCTCCCTCTCTCTCTGTTTGCCTGGTGTCCCTGCTTGATGAGATCAGTGGATCGCCTTTCATCATGAGGCAGCTCTCACGCTGCTGCTCGCACTGCCGTCTGTCCTCTCTCTCTCCTCGTCCTTCTTCTTTCTCTCTCTCCTTCCCTTTCTCTCTCTTCCGGGCCGCCGAGCTGGAGTTTGAAGCCGGAGCCCCGACACAGGACAGAGTAAGGAGTGCGGAGTTGGACGGAGGCTGCCACGGCAGGGATTAACCTCAGGGAGGGGGTGGGGGGGGTTACATCTCTGGGGAGAAGCTTCTTTTCTCCTTCCTCAGCAGGGAGACACAGAGAAAAGAGAAAGAACTAGTGTGCGCTCCTTCTCACAAAGAGAGGAGCTGCTTCGTCCTTTATTCCAGTGGGTTTCCTCTATTCTTTCCTTCACGGGTGCGAGGAGGGACGACTGGGGAGTTCCGCCGGGGAGACCATCACAACCGGGTCCGTGTAAGCAGCGTGCCTCTGTGTTTGAGTGCAATGAAGAACTTGATGTGGCATGTTTAAGTGTTTACTTGTGTGAAGAAACTATCCTGTGACCTTTTATTCTTTCCCTTCTTGCTTTCGGCTGTTTGGGTTGCCTCATGTGCACTCTTTCTTTCTAGCTCCCACTTTCTGGCATTCCCCGTTGTATTTTATTCCTCTAATAGAGGTTTGATCCTCTAAATGAGGTTTGATCCACCTTGGCAATGATACTCAGGAGACAGGAGACAGTCTTTTCTTTGTGTTGGATGTTACAGCTGCCCGGGATGTTTCTAAACCTGGGATTTCCGTGCATTTAATACTTTCTGAGCTCCAGGGAGAAGGTTCAAGACCCCAAATGCTGCGGCGGGGTTGTAGGAACGGCGCCCGGTCTTGCTCTTGAGGATAGTGCATTTGTGGGTTGAAAAGCGAAGTATTTCCACCTGAACTCTCGGCTCATGTTTTCTCAGCTGCCATGAGCGATCAGATAAGGTGATTAGAGGATGGTTGAATCTTCTCCTCCCCATGTTGCGCGTCACAGCTAACGTTTGTCTTTCCTCTGGTTTGGTGTTCAAAGGAAGCGCTCTCACAGCGCTGGCTGATTCTTAGCCTGTGAAGCATATCTGAATGCTTTTCATTGTGTCCCTCGTGTTTGTGTGCACGCGCGGCTTATGGATTTGCATGCGTCTGTTTGCGCACGTGTGGCTGCGTGTTTCCAGTGGTGGAATGTTTATGGAACAGACTGTGTGTGTGTTTTGTGTTGAGGGCAGTGGACCATCTCTTACAAAGAAGTACTGTGGTAGTGTCATGGTACAGTAATGATATCAGATAACGTGCTACTTTTGCACATTGCTTAATAAAAAGTCATGATACTAAAAAGTCTTGGTAATACTGTGGCACTTAATATAGTTCTGAAAGATTACTATATTCATTTACATTGTTATCATGGTAAGCTACGTGTCAAAAACTTCATGATGATGCCATGGTATTTTGATATATCACTTACAAAAAAGTACCAAAATGTATCAGGAACATAAAACACGATACATGAATTTCAGTAAAAAGGTGAATTTCAAAGTACCAGTGTATGACCATTTGATGCCATCACTGTACATTTTACCATAGTTTTCTGTAAGGGATAATTTACTTAAAGATAAACTTTGTTGCATTACTATGGTACATACCAAAAAAGAGAAACCTTGGTATGGTTTAATGTCCTGAAATAGGAATATCATTCTGCCAGTGTTATTATAGTATTATTTATAATATTATAGCATTTATTAATATTTTATTATATTAATATAATATTTTATTTTTACATTTTCCAATTTCATTCTAATTTTAGGTTTAGTATTTTTGTATGTGCTTTTGTCATTTTTATTAATTGTTTTATATTTCTATTTAGCTTTCATTTTAGTAACTTAGTCATTCTTCATCTTAAACTATTTTATTTCACTTTCACTAATATTGATATTTTATTTTTAGATTTCTTTCAATTAACAGAAAACTAATTTTAATAGTTTTAGTTAACAACAGCAACATTCTGTTTTAATATATACCGTGGTATGTGTCCTGAAACATATGCTAATACCATGTTAATTTGTTATATACCATAGTACTTAATGTCCTAAAATACTGTGGTATTACCACATTGTACTAACCTATTATCATATACATTTTCTATGTTACATGTCCAAAAACCTTGATTTCATAGGACTCTTTGTGAGTGATCTCTGCACATGTGTCCGTGTGTAATTGTGTGTGTGTTGCGAATGGTGTGGGACGGGGGCACAGGGGGTGAGTGTGTGGGGGACGTTGAGGGCAGTGAGACTGCTTTAATCACTGAGTGTGTTGTCTGAGAGCAGTGGGCTGGAAAGAGCTGACTGGAGCTGCTCTGTGGGGAGAGGCTCTTCTGGGAGAGCTTAGAGCTCAGCTGTTAGCCGTGTGAAGAGCTACACAACCATTTGCCTAGCCATTCAATGTCCCTCCTTTGGAGAGGACCAGTGGATTAGTGCCAGAAGCATTTGTGTGTGTGTGTGTGTGTGTGTGTGTGTGTGTGTGTGTGTCAGTGTAGCTTAAGGGTCTGAAAGGACAGGAGGTGGGTTCGCACATCTGCCACAAGGCTGTGTGTGTGATTACTGGTTTTGGGTTGGGGGTGGACACTTTAGTCACTGTGATAAATGGCCTTTAGGCTGTCAGAAAGCCTGGACTTCAATGGTTGTGTCTTATATTTACACTCTTCCTGCACATAGCTTGCATCGGTTGTTCTCACTGCAATGCCTGAAGACTTCAGAGCCTTTAGGCACATGGAAATTGAATGGGAAATTATACTGCGGATATTTGGAACAGCTTAATAGGAGGTACAAAGGAGAAAAAAAAAGTAATTTAATGAAAATCAGATTTAGCATAGCGCTATCATAAAGGTTTGGGGCGTTTTATTGTTATTCTGGTGAATAGATGGCGGTACTTTATTAAATGTGTTTTATTGTAGTATTTATTACATTGTTTTTTTTTGTTTTTTTTTGGTAGTTGATCATATGGACTTGTTTTGCTAGGCGCAAAGAAATTTAATTGGAACTTGTATGGTAGATATTTGAACAGCTTAACCGGAATACATTTACTGAACGTCAGAGTTTTATTGCATACAGTACCATTAAAAAAAATCCAAATTCTACAATGTTTTTAAAGAAATGTATCATTTTAGATTCAGCAAGGTTGCATTATATATGCATGATCAAATAGATGTAGCCTGGTTAAGCACAAGAGACTCAAAACATTGAAAAATCTTACCAACCCCAAATGTTTGAAAGGTAGTGTAGGTTTGGATATTTTATAGCTTTTCTGGTAACAAGCAAATGTTCACAGTCTTCTGTATTTTATTGAATGGAGTTGTCTTGTGGTAGTTCATAATACAAACTTGTTTAGCAAGGCATAGAGAAATTGAAGTGGGGTTTATGTCGGGATAATTGGAATACTGGGAAATACAGGCAAAATGGACAC
The DNA here is from genome assembly GCF_951802725.1 of Rutilus rutilus. Taxonomy (NCBI): domain Eukaryota; kingdom Metazoa; phylum Chordata; class Actinopteri; order Cypriniformes; family Leuciscidae; genus Rutilus; species Rutilus rutilus. Next base: position 13,121,260 of record NC_140214.1, read on the forward strand.
ATCCAAAAACACATCCTTGTCACATAGGTTTGGATGTTTAATTGACAACCTGCTCTCGGGGTCTGTGGTGGTTTATCACGTTGGCTTGTTTTGTTCCAGTAAAGAAAGTACACAGTATGAATGTGATAATCTACAAACAATTAAAGCTATCCGCCAATCCGTTTGTGCATTAACCAACGACAACCTCAACAGATGTCTGGACATTTTGTCTGGTTTTCTATTCCTATGGAGATGAGCTGGGTAGCCCGCCCATCGTGAAATCCCAGTGGTCCAAAATCCTGCTCCACGTATGTTCTGATTGGCTGTGATTATCTCACACCATGCAGCATTTCAATAAGTACGTTTACATGTTACATTATCTAGGTCTGCTAGTTAGCATTTTAAAAGGATGAATTTCTTTAGTCCGAATTCAATTTTCCTTTTAAAGTGTATGTTAATGCACTTAGTGTTGACAGAAAAAGGACTTTTCTCTGGTTAGGAAATGTTGTTGTGTCACACTTGATGTTACTCTTGTGACCAAAATTCTTAGTACTGAATGTTCATATGCAGCCATTTCCTTTCTGTTCTCATTTGGGAATATTTTATAGTTATGCTACATGTGACTGGTGATTTAGGATGCAGATGAGACATGGGTTCAATTCAATTTAGTAAAGTGTTGTGGCACGTGCCCCTGACAAGACCCACAAGAGTAGCTGCTATGAGTAGCTGTACGTACGTTGTAAACAGATATCTGACTTCTAATTGAAAGCAGTGATGGCGTAAGGTTCGCATTTGTCCTGTGCCGGCTGTATTCATAGTCTCTAGTTTCACTTTGATGTGACAGCCTCCAAGGGCGATCGCTGGATTCATCTGCTTGTGTGTCACTTCAGAACACATCTCACCCATCAGGACATGTCGTACGGATAACTCTGTCTCTCACACACACGCTGTACCCAATCTGTCCAAAGATCTCATAATTGTATTACTGAACCCGCCATCACTCTGGCCATTGGCTTCTCTTTTTTCCAGAATGTACTGAACATAAAAACAGCACAGCCTGCTTCAACAGATGCCTGTTGTGAGAGCATTTCTCTCACACCACATGCATGTGTGTGTGGCGATAGTGTGTCTCCATGGGCCAGGTCGGTTTAATTAGGACTGTGTAGGTGGACAGAGGCAGGGGGGACATGTGACCTTATGGCAGTCTGTCCTGTGCCCTCTGAACCACAGAGATGATAGAGTACTGGACACCGGCTTTACTGATCTGCCGCATGTGTAAATGACAAAAAGAGAGGGGAAGGGAGATTGATGAGGGTGGGGGTGGGGAGGAAGATGAGACAGAGAGAAAAGATGGACAAAAATGCAATGTTAGCACTGCTGGAAAAAAACAGGTCATACTCACAGATGGTATGCTGGGTTTTTGCTGGTCCATGAATAGAAACAAAATGAATTTTGTTCTGAACAAATTATTTCTTACATGGAGCAAAATGGGAACTGAGGGTTTTCAAGTAGGTCACAAAAGCACCATATAAGTGAACCATGTGATCAAGCACTACAACTGAACAGTTGTGCTGTTAAATATTTTTGTGGAAAGTGGAAATTATTATTTTTTCAGAATACTTTGATGAATAAAATGGGGGAAAAAAGCATTTTGTAACGTATTGAATGTCTCTCCTGTCACTTTTGATCAATTGAATGCATCCTTGCTGAATAAAATTGGCCAACCCCGATCTTTTGAATGGTACTGTGGGTATGCCATGTCATCTAAAGCCAAAACAATAATTAGGTCGTTATTCACTGAAAATCCACTGAAAAATTCCCCAAAGTGAGCTTTTAACTCCGTAACCAGATCATTAAGTCACTAAGTTTGATCACCCCTAATACTTAGAACTAATCATTCAAACGATCCATAAAAAAAGATTAGACTAAAGAACGATTCATTCGCAGATCTAAATGAACTCTCTGGAGCATACAATGGGGAATTATAGCAGTTTTTCATTTCAATTTCAGGTCTGTTTGTCACACAAAGCTATTTTATTCAGAAGATTTGTAAATTAAATTGGTAAGATGCAAAAGCTGTATGAACTGCTTTTACGATGTTTATGGTGCGTTTGCATCTAGAAGCTTGAAAGTCCCAGCCCTCATTCATCAGACTATTCGCTCATTCATTCGCCCAGTAGGCCTATAAAAAAATCATAAAAAAAACGTTTGTGTTCCATAGCAGAGACATAACGACATTCCGTTTTGAAATGACATAAACAATTACATTTTTGGGTGAACTAAGGTCCAACATCTCTATTCAGATCCATCAGGTTTAAACTAGGGCTGGGAGATAAAATTATAATAATTGTTGTGATATAATTTCTCAATAAAATTATAACAACAGTTTGATAAATGTTCGACATAATGTTCATGCTCTATGCAGATAATGCTGCACATGTGTGTTACAAACCATCACACTGCCACTAACTGATGAGCACTGCCATTTATGTTGCGTATGAGAAACTTGGCGAACTCGCCAAAAGCAGAACGAAGCAGTGCCACTCGTTTGAACCGCACCACGCTGAACATTTATCAGCTCGGCTTAAAAGACAGTGCAGAGTGAATGCGTTTACTTGCTGACGTCTCGATCACACGGCCACTAAACAACACAGTGAGAGTGGTATGAGTTTGATCCAGAGTTCTCACTTACAAACCACAAATCAAATGCCTTGTGATTTTAAACTAGTTTAAAGCCAGATGAAACAGCGCTGATATTCTCTCCAACACTGATGTGGAAAACACTGTGCCATGAACAAAACAGTTAGGAGTCTTTTCAATCTACAAATCATAAACATTTGCCATTGATTTACTCTTGTAATAATAATACGTTTTATTTATATAGCGCCTTTCCAGGGCTCAAGGACGCTTTACAATAAACAAACAACAATAAAGGCAATTGACAAAGACAGCAGACAAAACAACAGTAGGTAGATGAGAGTGTAAGTACAGTAAATGAAAATTAGGTAGATGGGGCGGCAACCAGCAGGATACAAACAGATATAACTTAAAAAAAAAAAAAAAAAACTTAAGAATTATGACTTTCAGAAAATAGGTGAGTTTTGAGCATGGATTTGAATTCAGAAATAGTGTTAACAGAACAGAGTGATCGGGGGAGAGAGTTCCACATTTTGGGTGCAACTACACTGAATGATCTGCCCCCCATTGAAGCAAGGCGATGCCGAGGGACGACGAGAAGGCTAGAATCAGAGGATCGTAAAGTGCGAGTTGGGGTGTAGGGGAGGAGCAGGTTACAGAGATAGGGGGGGAGCCAAGCCATGCAGAGATTTAAAAGTGGGAAGGAGAATTTTGAATTTAATATGGTAAGCCACAGGAAGCCAGTGAAGATCATGCAGAATTGGGGTAATATGTGCAGAACGCTTGGTGTGGGTGAGTATTCTGACAGCAGAGTTTTGAATGTATTGTAATTTGGAAATGGAGCTAGCAGATAGGCCAATGAAAAGTGCATTGCAGTAATCAAGACGTGATGTGACAAATGCATGGGTGACAGTTTCAGCGTCTGAGATACTGATAAAGGGACGGAGCTGAGCGATACGACGTAGATGAAAGAATGCCAATTTAGTGATAGAATTAAAGTGAGAGTGGAAAGATAGAGAGGAGTCAAAAATACTAGATGGTTTGATATGAGAGCCAGCGATCTCACAGGTGAAGTTGGTAGGAATTTTATAAGTGAGTGACGAAGGTCCGGTAAAAATAATCTCAGTTTTGTCCATGTTAAGTTTTAGAAAATTTGAATGAAGCCAATCTTTTATTTCATGCACACAAGCAGAGATTTTGTCGGTTGTGATAAATAAAATCGATGTACAGGTAGTATATAATTGAATGTCGTCAGCGTAAAAATCATAATTAAAACCATGACGGCGGATCTGACCAAGAGGTATTATATAGATTATGAATAATAATGGCCCAAGAACGGATCCCTGGGGGACACCTTGCTTCAGGGGGACAGTAGGTGAGCGAAAATCCTGACGTGAAATGTAGAACAGTCTGTCAGAGAGATAGGAAAAAAACCAGGAAAGAGCAGCACCGGAAATACCCACATCCGAAAGGCGAAAAATGAGTAGTTGATGGGAGACAGTATCGAAGGCAGAGCTGAGGTCGAGCAGCAGGAGCATAGACAGAGAACCAGAGTCACCAGAGAGAAGCAGATCATTCAGTACCTTAACTAGTGCAGTTTCAGTACTATGTAAAGGGCGAAAACCAGATTGAAAAGGATCAAAAAGATTATTTTCGACTTGAAAAGACTGAAGCTGGGAGGCAGCAGTACTTTCTAGTAATTTAGCTATGAAGGGTAGATTTGAAATAGGACGATAATTAGATAAAACTGAGTGATCAAGGTTGGGTTTCTTGAGAACAGGGGTAACAGCCGCAGTTTTGAGTGACAGAGGGAATGAAGCAGAGGTAAGAGATGCATTGATGAAGTGAGAGATAGGTGCAGAAATAACTGAATGGCAAAGTTTCAGAAGAGTAGTAGGAGCAGGGTCAAGACAACAAGATGAAGGGTTGGATTTCAAGATTAACTCAGAGACAGAAGATGGAGTAGTCAGAGAAAAGAGAGGCAGGGATTGACCAGGTTGATTCGGCAGATATCTAATATTAGTAGCATCATTAGAGAGGCACTGGTTTACGGCATCTGTCTTTTCTAGCAAGTGAGTCAAGAATGAAGTGCAAAGTTGGCCTGTTGCTTGATTTATTAATTGTGGCAGATACAAAACTAGAACGAGCCAAGTTCAGGGCCGATTTGTAATTTTTGACATGTTCAGTAAAAGCCAAATGGTAGCACAAACTGTAACCATGGTATTGTTGCAGAAATGTGGGAAATTCTTATTGAAGGTTGTATTGGAATAAATTACAGTATTTTTTGTTATTAATCAGTTTTTTTATGCATTTGTATTATACTAAATGTCTTTATGCTACTGTTTTTCACAACAAATACCAGAGAAACTTTTTACATGATCTAAATACTTTTTACTAAAATTTTAATCCTAACTCAAACAGTCATAATATTTAAATTTCACCCTATACATAAAGGTTGTTAAAATGTTTGTTAATTAACTTAAATTTACATCTGCATCCCAATATATTGCTACTGTGAACTCAAGCTACTGTCAAATGTGCAGGTCTAAGAGACCAAACGTAATTTTAATTTGGCTTGGCAAGTGTTTGTTATGCTCTGATGACAAAGAGTAGTCTGATGATAAAACCAAAATTAACTGGTTTCTACAACTTTCACTCAGGAACAAAAATATGCCTTTGAACCTGAAATAAATAAATATCGATATCTATCGATATCGACTGATATGAAAAATATTGTGATATTTATTTTGGTCATATCTCCCAGGCCTAGTTGAAACCAAGCGGCAACCTTCCGGTCTCTCTCTTGAATCCAAGACGCAAGTGACTTAAATTTAATATAGTGACTTAACTCATCCATTTAAACTTTATTAAGCTTTAAAGTTCTGAATTAATTAAGGGCGTGGCCAATTGAGTGACAGGTGGATTGCCCATTTCCGGTTATCCGGGAGTGACGCGCAGTGACGCACTGCCAAGATGGCGATGGCCGGCTCCTCCCGCTTCAAAAATGCTCTTCAGAAACCTACGGGCGATGTCACAGACACTACATCCAATGTTTTATATTGGTTGAAACTAGGTCTGAGGGCTGATCGACAATGTAGACCAGCTGCCTTTTTAAAATGGTTTTTACTAGATTATCTAGGTGGGAGGTGAGTTAAGAAAAAATGAGACAGAAAGTGTGAGAATGAATGACACTAGCCACAGAGGAAAGAGATGTTCCTGATGAAATGGAGAGAGAGAGGATGTAAAGATAAACAACAGATGGTGAATGTTTGTTCCCACTCATCAAAGCCACCAGTGACTAGAGGTGTGCATGTCCATTACATCTCTGGTGACCAGGGTAACGCAGGCGAGGGACCAGGCACCAGGCGCTCTCTTTATCACAGACCCCCCACCATCCTGAAGGGAAACGCAAGCCCTCGTGTGCCACAGAGCGTGCGAGAAAGAGGCCCTGCTGAGGGTCTGACGGGTGCTGAAGCATAAACAAATTTAGATGAGGATGTACACAGTAAAGGCCAGTAGACTAAACAGTGTGTACACATTGAAATGCGTCACATAGGGCCGACAACAGATTCAGATGTGTATTATTTAAGCAATTGGGAGAAGAGGGATTGTGTTATCACATTTCAACACTGGGATTTCTGTGATTTTTATTTTGTCCGTTTTGCAAAGTCAAATAGGTATATTTCCTCTTGGCCATTTCATGAGGTTTTACTCCAAGTGTAAATGTCCCCCAAGATGCAAAACTCAGCTTTCGGCAAATCAGATTGTCTGGACAGACATAAATGTTGTATAAAACAGCATTCAGGCCTTTTAAGTGGGCAGCCTAGGGCCTGCGATATTATCATTCTTCTAGTCATGCAGAACAGCTACAGCAAGCACTTGATTCCTGGGGCGTTCACCAAACACGGAACGTAGCGGTGGAAAATTCAATTACACGGACCTGAAAACAAAGAATGTTATTTTTATGATTTTTATGAGTGTGGAATGGCAAATTGAGGAAGATGTTTATTACCCAAAAATGTTGCAGATTGAAGGTCGTGTCAAAAAAAGAAATCCGACGTGTCAGTTCCCTCTTATTCTTCATCTTTATTTCAATAACCTAAAACGACTTCTAAGCACAGAAAAAAAGACACGTTTGGCTTGATTGAAGACATTACACCGCAGCACAAGCGCAGAAGAGCCATAGGGCACAATTACGCCAGGGTTGTTTTGATTTTTACTTCGCTTCTTTTTGACTTATAGCCATAACAGCCCCATCCCAGCGACACGCTCACCAGCAGAGTGCTTTTGTTTTTCTAATAGATAAGTCAGCGCAGATGGACATTTTCCCATGTGGAGATGTACGGCCCTGGCAGACCACTTTTATATGTAGTCTGGTCTCGCATGGTTAAGCAGATGGAGACGGCACATCAGCGGTCCATTAGAATGAGGTTGTTATAGTTACATTAGTCGTGTCTCATATGGTTCGGGATCATTTCCCCTGAGGAGAGTGAGTGTAATTGATGTAGTGCATGTTTTTTTTCACTTCTCAGCTTGATGTTGGCATTTTATATCAGCAGTGTAACGCCCAAAAGTCATGCCATGCAGTCACCGTCTTACAGTGTGACTCAGACACTGCTGTGATGCACTGAAACAGACCAGCTGATTGTCTGTCTGTCATCCATCTATCTATCTATCTGTCTGTCTGTCTGTCTGTCTGTCTGTCTGTCGATCCATCCATCCAGTAAGCTTGTACAGTTGAAGTTAAAAATCAAACGGCTCTTTTTTGGGTGATAGTCAATACAATGTTTTATCTAAACATAAATATAGAAATATGTCATGATATGGGGCATGAAGTGGACTTTTTTTAAGCATCCTTATGCAGTATCAGTTTTATACATTTTCACACTTGATCCGGAGCTTAATGGAATTAATTGATCTGCAAAAAGCATTTTGTTGTCTCATCAGTGTCTTTTTTGTTTTCTTCAGATGTTTGTTTTTCTCAGACCTTGTTTCACACGCCTTCATGTAATTACTTAATGTGAGAATAGTGTTTAAAAGTCTGTCTGCAACTCCCAGACTAACAGCGTAATTACGTTTGCATCGGTGTTTATTACAGTTATTAGTGACTACAGCGGTTTGAGTGAGGGAATGTTAGTTAAACTGACGTGTGCGAACCAAACACAACTGGAATGAAACGCATTATTGTGGCCCCGCACGGCAGCAAGTCTTTGAAACCCTTTTTGCCTGCCACGGGTGACTCTCCAGCTCTGAAATACGATACGGAAAACCTAACACCTTGACTCTCACCACACGTTATGATAGCTGTGAGTGGCATGTTAGGGCAGCTGCCTCTCTCTCTTTTTCATTTATTCTCTCTCACACACACACACACATACATTCCCATTCTATCCCACTTCATTCATGACATGACCTCATTTATTTTTCCTTTAATATTAGTAACACTTACTCAGGAATCCGGACACTGACTTGTCTGGCTGTCTGGCCACCCTCCTTCCTCTCGTCTGAATTCAGCTCTCTCTTTTCCTGTCTCTCTTACTATGTGACCTTAATGTGTATTGAGTTAGTCTGAGGTGTGTTTGTGTGCAGTACAGTATGTGGTGACCTTTTTCCTTTGTGTTAGTGACCTAAGTGCTGGGGTTGCCTGATGGCCGTTCGTCTGACAGAGTGTGGATATGTTGTCTAGCACTGCTGGGGAGTAACTAAAAGCTGCTAACAAAACTACATATTTAAGAAGTGTAGCTGAGCTGTTTTCATAGTTCTGTAGCTTGTCCAGTAATGATCTGCACTACTAGTAGTAACATGACACAACAATGTTTTATGTCACACTGTATCACGCAAACAGCCCAACAATCGACAGTTCTGAGGTAAAAATCAAAAGTCGATTCATTTTAGTGAGTCAGTTTGTTTAGATGGTTCATATTCATTAAATATAATTCAATTCACTGATTTATTTTAATATTCACTCATTTAAATTCCTCGAACTACCGCTGTATTTTGTCTTTTTGTTGTTTTTTTTATTTTTTTATAATAGTGAAACAGCTAAATACTGCTGTTTATCATTATGCTTTGTTTTTAAAAGTTTACCTTCTTGATGTCATCTTAGAAACTCTGCACTCATACTGCTGAAAAAGCAGTTAGATACTTAGCATCTTTCAGATACTTCGCAAACAGCACAGATGCTGCGGACACAATAACACATTTTATGTAAACGTCCCTAACTGTCTTTTTTGTAGAGCTCCTTCCTGGGATGTGACTTTATTATTCCAGGAAAAAACGATGCGCCACTTACTGTAGCAGGAAGTTCCTGCTAGAGTTTCATACAT